>NC_080766.1:10000000-10307544 GCF_020826845.1 Diceros bicornis minor
ACATACCCCCCCAATTTTTCTTTAATACAAAGATTAAAACTGTCAAACCTTCTAAGTTTAAGTCCTTTATCATAAAATGGTTTTAGAGAAGTTTGGATCACATAAGAGAAAAAATCGGGGTGGACTTGCCATCACAATATATTTTCTCAATTTCTATGAAGAATCAACTAAAATGCTTCTGCATGGCAAAGGAAACCATCAGCAAAATTAAAAGGCAATCTATCAAATGGAAGAAAATATTTTCAAATCATCTATCTTATAAGGGGTTAATATCCAAAATATATAAAGAACCCATACAACCTAGTAGCCAAAAAGCAATCTGATTAAAAAATGGGCAGAGGATCTGAATAGACATTTTTCCAAAGAAGATGTAAAGTACATGAAAAGATGCTCAACATCTCTAGTCATCAGGGAAATGCAAATCAAAATCACAATGAGATATAACCTCATACCTGTTAGAATGGCTATTATCAAAAAGACAAGAAATAACGAGTGTTGGTAAAGAGGTATAGGAAAGGGAACCCTTGTGCACTGTTGGTGGGAATATTAATTGATGCAGCTACTGCAGAAAACATTATGGAGTTTTATCAAAACATTGAAAATAGAACTACCACATGATCCAGCAATTCCACTTCTGGATATTTATCCAAAGAAAACAAAAACATTAACTTGAAAAAAATGCATGCACTTTCATGTTCATTGCAGCATTACTTACAATAGTCAAGATATGGAAGCAACCTATGTGTCCATCAATGTATGAATGGATAAAAATGATGTGCTATATATATATATATATATATAGACACACACACAAACACACACACACTGGAATATTATTCAGTCATAAAAAAGAATAAAATCTTGCCATTTGCAACAACATGGATGAATCTTGAAGGCATTCTGCTAAGTGAAATAAGTCAGACAGAGAAAGACAAATATCGTATGGTCTCACTTATACATGAAATCTAAAAAACAAAAATAAACAAATAAACAACCCAAGTTCATAGATACAGAGAACAGATTGCTGCTTGCCAAAGGTGGAAGTGGAGAGGGAGGGGTGGGTGAAATGAGTAAACGGGGTCAAAAGGTACAACCTTCCAGTGACAAAATAAATAAGTCATAAGGATGTAATATACACCATGGTGACTACAGCTAATGATAGTGTATTGCATACTTGAAAGTTGCTAAGAGAGTAGACGTCAAAAGTTCTCATCACAGAACAAATTGTAACCAAAAGAAAAAAGTCGTTCCTCCTTTAGCATTCTTTTTAATAGGAAGATGAGGACCAATAAAATTTGTTAATTTATGCTCATTTATTTGAAAATCAAAAATTTTAAGCAGTTGAGTTTCTGATTCAGGCAAAAATGTCAAGATGTCTTAGTTCTCTCATTCCAAACCCCTCAAATGCCATATTTAAAAAAATAATAATACAGATGAAATATACATATGGAATTTAAATCATCTGTTACTTTTTAAAATCAGAAATGCTGCATTTCCCTGATAGTTAATGATTTTGAACATCTTTTCAAATGTGCCTGTTGGCCATCTGTATATCTTCTTTGGAGAAATGTCTGTGCAGGTCTTTTGCCCATTTTTTAATTGGGTTGTTAATTTTTTTGTTGCTGAGATGCATCAGTTCTTGATATATTTTTGAGATTAACCCCTTATCCGATGTTTGGTTTGAAAATATCTTCTCCCGATTGTTAGGTTGTCTTTTTGTTTTGTTGATGGTTTCCTTTGCTGTGCAGAAGCTTTTTAGTTTGATGTAGTCCCATTTGTTTATTTTTTCTATTGTTTCTCTTGCCCGGTCAGACATGGTGCTTGAAAATATGTTGCTAAGACTGATTTCGAGGAGCGTACTGCCTATGTTTTCTTCTAGAAGTTTCATAGTTTCAGGTCTTACATTCAATCTTTAATCCATTTTGAGTTAATTTTTGTGTATGGTGTATGGTAAGGGTCTAGTCAGAGGGAGAAGGTCAAATACCCTCATTAAGTAGTAGATAATAACAACAACAAACAAACACATAAAGACAGAGATTGGATTGGTAGTTACCAGAGGGGAAAGGGGGAGGGAGGAGGGCGAAAGGGATAATTCGGTACATGTGTGTGGTGATGGGTTGTAATTAGTATTTGAGTGGTGAACATGATGTAATCTATGCAGAAATAGAAGTATAATGATGTACACCTGAAATTTATACAATGTTATAAACCAATGTTATTGCCATAAACAAAAAATTAAAAAAAAAAAAAAAAGAAAAGAAATGCTGGCTAAGGAGCCTATAGAGTACTGCTATCTCTGCCAGATTAGACACCACACAACATAAAGTATTGGATTCAGGCAGGCTGAGTATACTGTAAGAAATTCTATCTAGAAGCATAAATCTTTAGCACAGAAGCATCAAATATTCTCTAGAAGTAAAGTTATTACACCACAAGATTTACATAAGATTTAATTATGATCGGTATTCTTCTTTAGACCTAAAATTATAAATGTGATGGTTCAATGTATGATGTGTAGTCATTTTTTTCAATATTATTTCTACCTTAAAGTCATCAGAGATAAGCAAATTCACAAATTGAGAAACTAAAGTACAAAGGAAAATGTTTTTCACACACTTTCCTCCCACACACACACAAGCAGTAAGATGTCAGAGTAATGCCAGAAATTGTGAACAAATTACAAATAGAGATAAAGAAACTTTTCTCAACCTTGACTAAACATGAAAGGGATAATAATAACAAAAACAATGACTTTTGTGCTGTGATTCATATATGGTGGTAGAATTATGTTTATTATTGATTTATTATTTTTCCTTTTGTTTTCCACTCAGGTTCTATAGACCCAAGAAAGTAAAATTTCTGTATTTCTTGCCTTTTAGGATATCTTGGGGAGGAGGGCTACCTAGTTCTTCTTTCCAAAATCTTAAACACACCAATAAGAACAGGGTTAAAGGAGAAAGGAGTCTAATGCATTAGATGGGGACTGAGTTTGCATAAGAGGGATTTGACATAATAAGAAGAGATTTCCCTGGGTTTGGGATGGGACAAGTGATTCTTGGGTCCTAAATGTGGTGACCCTGAGTCCTGCTCTCCGGCAGTATCATGACAATGGGGCATGAACTCAGAATTACCCTGCTTTATATCAGGAATGCTGAATCCAGCTACAGAAGATTTCTGTGACCCACTTGTGGCACAAAAAGCAGAGCCACTCGTATGGAATGAACGTTAATGATTGGAGAAGCCTGTCGACTTAACAAGGCCAAAGGCCAGAGCACTTGGAAGGAACCCTGGACACACAGCTTGAGGCTGAATTTCCCATTGGGGTGATACGAAAGGAGTTCAAAGCCAAGATTACCATAGGTCTATTTGTAAGAAATAAAGACAAAATCTTTCATTCACTCCTAATTTTCTGGACTGAGATTCAAGCACATACAAAAATGGTGCTTCAGAAAAAAATATACACTTGTCAATTAGAATCATTGGATTATCCAATGCCTCTACTTTGTCACGATTCCATGAGGCACACATATTTAATAACCTCATATATTTTCCCTCATTTATATTCCATGAGGCACACATAATTTTTTAACCTCAGAACACCTGTCTGGAAATTAGTGTCTCAGAGTATTCTTGACACTATGGAAGTTACTAAAATTAGGAAATAAATGTCAGGCAAATTGAGTTTTTAAAAATTCTTTTGAGATATAATATGTCAAATTTATGGAAGTTGCAATAATGTTACCATTAAAATTCACAGAATTTTATAAAAATTAATTTACAAACTTGTAACTTTTTTCTGATGAGATTGTATTGTTGAATAAACACACTAAATTTTATAATCAAAAATTGTTAAATATATTCAAATTCTTAAACCGGTGCCTGAAGATCTTTAAATACTGTTTAAAATGACTATCAGGTATTCCTTTTTATTTCTCTCTAAATTTCTTTTATGGAAAAAGTAAGAGAACACTTTTTTAGGGTGTTGATTTCTTTTCCTCTATTTTCCCACTTGTCAGTTATTAAGATGTATTTGCCTTCCCAGGCTGCCACAACAAAATCCCAGAGACTTGGTGGCTTAAACAATGGTGATTGTTTTCTCACAGTTCCAGAGGCTCGAAGTCCAAGGTCAACGTGCCGTCAGGGTAGGTTTCTGATGAGACCTCTTTCCTCAGCTCCCAGACAGTGCCTTCTCATTGTATCCTCTGTGGATTCTTTACCTCTTTTTTAAGGACACCACTCCTATCAGAAAACTTCATTTTTTTTTTTTTTTAATTTCCAAACTGTTTTCCAAAGTGGTTGTGGTATTTTGAATTCCTACCAACAGTGTATGAGAGTTTCTTTTTTTTCGGTTTTTTTTTGAGGAAGCTTGGCCCTGAGCTAACATCTGTTGCCAATCTTCCTCTTTTTGTTTTTTCTCCCCAGAGCCCCAGTACACAGTTGTATATCCTAGCTGTAGGTCCTTCTAGTTCTTCTATGTGGGATGCCATCTCAGCACGGCTTAATGAGCGCTGAGTAGGTCTGCACCCAGGATCGGAGCCAGTGAACACCGGGCCGCTGAAACGGAACTCAAGAACTTAACTGCTACGTGCCACCGGGCCGACCTCTATGACCTCATTTAAACCTATTTAGCTCCTTAAAGGCCCTATATCCAAATATAGTCATATTGGGGATTAAGGCTTCAACATACAAACTGGGGGAGCTGAGAGGGATACAATTCAGTCCATAACAAAGGATATTATTTTTATAAATTTAAAAGTTCTAGTGCAAAAATACTTTCCGTGAATAACACACAAAGCATCATAGCCAAGTATCCTACCTTCAAATTCTTTCTTATAATTTTGTCTGCCTTAATTCTTTTTCTTACAAGTTAATTATTTCTAAAAGTGGGATTCAAAGTGGTGATTTGTACAGTTATTCATTTAAGGTAAAACTTACTGAAACCTAACTACTAGTTGGTTATAAATGTCAAAGAGTTGTCCTTTTAAATGAAAGTTATTGCTACTGATATTGACAGTTTTTTTTAAAAAATTCATATGAGTTGTGATATGATGGGAAATATAAGTTGCTAATAGTTCTCTTCTTGCTACATTTTGGCAGTTTGTAGTTTAACTAGTTCTTATGAAGACTATTTGTTGTTACTTAGGCCATTGTTTTTCATTTTTGTCGGTGTAAGATGAAATTTTCATATTGAATATTAGACCCACATGCAGAGAAAAATTTTAGTTTCGTGAAATTTATGTCACTCCTTTAATGATCATTTCACCTCATGTGCATTTGGCTTTTGGTCTATCTTCAATTCCTACAACATTATATACTTAAAAGTGCTTTGAATTAAAGCAGATCTGGATTTAAATTGTGACTTGGATATTTACTCTTTCTGTGACTCTGAGTAATTTTCTTATTCCTTCAAATGTTCTCATCTATTCAACAGGGGTGCTGGTACTTCAAAAGACTGTAGTGATGCAACCCTTCTGCTTGGGCAAGAGGGGCACATGTTCTGGGGTGAGGGACCAGTGGGACCAAGATGAAGTTTCCATATGGAGCCACATGCCTATGCTTCTAGACCATGTTTGGGTACATACGAAGCCCAAATCCACTTACAGAGACTCTGTGGGCCTTTTCCTCAGTCTATCTTGGGTAAACAATGCCTTCAGTATATATAAGCTAGACTTCAGGGTAGCCAAGAGGATGACCATTTCAGGAGATATGTATGCGTATTGCACGTACAGTATAAGTTGTCAACACATGCATTTGAAATACCATGAGATACTCCCATGAAAAGAGAAAGAGAGAAGGACCTTGGGGTCTAGTTCTCTTTGTGTCACCACATTCTGGCACAGAACCTTACGGAGTCTCAGAATTCTAGATTTGAACTTGGCCTTCCAGACTGTTATAGGGATTTTTTTTTTTTTTTGTCTGTTTACTTGTTTGTTTTTATCAAGGTAAGGGATAGAATATATTTTATTTTAGAGAGTGTGAGCTTGATATATTATTTTAATTATTGGATGTACTCTACGTGGGCCTCCATTTGTACTCTTGTTCGGGGCCGTGCAATGATTAGAGATAGGTCTATGGTGATGATTCAGCTGGAAAATATGTATGAATTATTTATCAAAGAGCACTATTTGTTAGCCTCCTTTTCTGTTCTTGTCTTGACTATGCTGGTAGTCAGAATTGAAGAACTCACCCACACCCATCCACCCTAAGACTTCCCTCTTCTAACCCCACAACCTTAAATACAATGAAATGTCACTCCTCAACTATGCTACATTACATGTCAAAATGGATTTTTGAGGAAAAAATTAAGGTTACTAATAAGTTGACCTTAAGATGGGAAGATGATTAAGGTAGACCTAATCTAATAATATGATCACTTTAAAAGCAAATAGTTTTCTCTGGCTGATAATGGAAAACTCAGAGAGATTTGAAGCATGAGAAATGCACCACTGGCTTGAGGTTCGCAAGGGTCATGTGCAAGAACTGAAGAGCAGCCTCTATGTGCTGAGAGAGGCATCTAAATAATAGTCATCAAGGAAATGAGTACCATTGTTTTACAACAGAACTTAATTCTCCCAATACCCTGAATGAGCCTGGAAGTGAATTCTCCCCCAAAATCTCCAGATAAGAGCTCAGTCCAGCTGACATCTTGATTTCAGCTTTGTGAGACCATGATTAGTGAACTCAGTCAAATCCTACCAGACTTTGGACTACAGAACTGTGACATAATAAATAGGTGTTGTTTAGGGTTGTTATATTTGTGATAAATTTTTATACATCAGGAGAAAACTAACCGAAATATTATCAGATGTCCTCAGCCACCATCTGATTTTCTCATTCTGGTGAAATTAGTTTCTGAGTGCAATTCCAGTAAGTATGATTAAACCCAATAGTAATGAACTACCCTACCTAGCTTGCATTTTCAAGGATGCAGAGCAATGACAGTGTTCATTTTACACTGACTTCTTGTTCCATTTATTGTGGCTGCTTTTGTTTTTAATTGTAGTGGAAAAATACATAACAAAATTTTCCTTCTTAGCTATTTTTAAGGGTACATTTCAGTAGTGCTAAGTATATTCACATGATTGTATGACTCAATCTCCAGAACTTTTCATCACATAAAACTGAAACGCTACACCATTAAATGACAGCTACTCATTTTCCCCTCCCCCAGCCTCTGGCAACCACCATTCTACTTTTTGTTTCTCTGAATTTGACTGCTCTAGATACCTCATATAAATGAAATCATACAGTACTTGTCCTTCTATGACTGGCTTATTTTACTTAGCACAATATTCTCAAGGTTCATTCACGTTACACCATGTCAGAATTTTCTTCCTTGTTAGGGTCAGTAATATACCATTATATGGATATATCACATTTTATTTATCTATTCATCCATCAATGGATACTTGTGTTGCTTCCACCTCTTGGCTATTGCGAATAGTGCTGCTGTGAACATGGGTATGCAAATGTCTCTTCAAGATTCTGCTTTCAACTCTTTTGGATATAGACCAAAAAGTGGAATTGCTGGATCATATGGTAATTCTATTTTTAATTTTTTAGAGGAATCATCTTATTATTTTTCATAGTAGCTACCCCATTTTACATTCCCACCAACAGTGCACAATGGTTCCAATCAGATTCTCCATATCCTTGCTAGCATTTGTTATTTTCTTTCTTTTTCATAATAGCCATCCTAATGGGTGAGAGGTGATATCTCACTGTGGTTTTGATTTTCACTTTCCTAATGATTAGTGATGTTCAGCTTCTTTTCCTGGTCTCATTGGCCATGTGTATATCATCTTTGGAGAAATGTTTATTAAATCCTTTGCCCATTTTTAATTGGTTTATTTGTTTTCCTTTTGTTATGTGGCTCTTTTTTAAGGCCTTTCTTTTGAATGCATTAAAGTCTTCACCTATTATACTTATCCTCAGTGGATGGCTTCACATGTCTTGTTTCTACCTAAAAATCTTTCTGTATTCTCTCATATGTTCTTTTGCTCTATCCTTGAGGAAAAAGTATTTTTTATGTTCATAAATGAATATTCTTTCTATTACATTATCAATCCCATTTTCACTTTATATTAGTTGTTCCTTCACCTTTGCCAAACTCGTATACTAGGGCATTATTTGTCATCTACAAGGTGATCTCTGTGTGGACCCATTGCTTAAGCTCCAGGATTCAACAGCATAATGGTTAAGATATTCCGGAACTTGACTGCCTGACTTCAAATCCTAGTTTTGCTCCTTACCATATGCATAATCTTGAGCACTTTACCATTCTCTATCTCATACATAGGTACCATGAGATTGTACCTATCATCTCATAGATTTGCTATAACGATTAGATGACTTAATAGTTGTGCAATTATTAGAACATAGCCTTGAATAGAGAAAACCCCATATATATGTTTTTTAAAGTAAATAATATTGAGCTGTGGGACATCTTCTCCAAAAGGTTTACATGTCAAATCAAACTCAATTGCAGACAATTGCATTGTTCACAAACTTAGGTACATTATTTAGGAGTCTTGAATTCAACTATTTTTACATCTTTTTCTCCTACCAATCATTGTACATTCTTTATCACAGCCAAATTGGACCTGACACTGCTTAATAAAATATTCAATCAACTTCTACTGTTATGCATTTGAACATAAATTTTTCCTGTCCAAAATCATACTGAAACCACATACTTCCAAGACTTTGTCAATAGACTTTTCTACTTGAAGCCTGTCCTAATCCCTACATTTGCATGAACAAGCTTGCCAATTTGGAAACCCAATTGCACTTTGTTTAATTATTAAAATAAAATGTATTATAGACTTCTTGTTACTACACAGTTGCTTAGTTAAGATTTTAAGACTACTGAATAGTATAAAAAATAAATAAAAGCCATCTATCGTCCAACCAGACAGAGTTAATTACTGTTAATATTTTTTTCCTCCCGGATTTTTATCTGTATATTCCTATTTTCGCAGAGGTAGTAATGCACATCAAATATTTGCTATCCTATACTTCCAGACCCTGCACAATTATGGGAGGCTGTGTGACTAGCTCTGACCAATAATATATAATGGAAAAAGGAGAAAATGGGGGATATTAGTCAAGTGGTAGAAAGTTTCAGTTATGCGAGATGAATAAGTTCTGGAGATACAACGTACAGTAATGTGACTATAGTTAACAATACTGTATTGTATACTTTAAATTTGCTAAGTGGATAGATCTTAAGTGTTATCACCAGAAAAACAAACAAACAACAAAAAAATGGTAACTATGAAAGTTATGCATATGTTAATTAGCTTGATTATAGAGTATGATACTTGATTATACTGTGTATATATAATACATAGATACATCAAAACTTTAAGTTGTACATCTTAATTACATACAATTTTTATTTGTCAATCATGCCTCAGTAAAGCTGGAAAAAAGTATTATGTGTTTCTACTGGACTGAGAAATTAAAAAACCCTTGAGAGTTTATCCAGTGTATTCCTGTCTCGGTATCCATGAAGCATTTGTGTTCCAGAGTG
Organism: Diceros bicornis minor; assembly: GCF_020826845.1. Lineage (NCBI taxonomy): Eukaryota > Metazoa > Chordata > Mammalia > Perissodactyla > Rhinocerotidae > Diceros > Diceros bicornis. The sequence continues at coordinate 10,009,536 of NC_080766.1, forward strand.
TATAATACAAAGATAGCTCATGAGTTTCTATGTGAAGTGGAGCCCCCCCAATCCGGGTTCAATGTACTAAGAGCAAAAATAAATATTTACTGTATGGTTCTTAGGATAACTTCTTCTGGTGTGTGTGTGTTTGTGTGTAATTTTATGATATCATGTTTGCTTTAAAATTTTATTTAAAATTTTTATGTTATGAAATATTCCTTAAAAATCATGCTTTCATAAATTTCACTGCCAATACCACAAGTTGAATTAATGTGAATTTATATAATTCAATAGTAAATAAAATTGCATGTTTCATCAAGTCATTCTGCCATGAAATATATCTGGATAATGTAAGAAGATATAAAAAATATGTAATACATATCTAGTAGTATTTTGTGTGAGAAATATTAAGCACTCTTTCTACATATGTTTCTAGACATATGTATTCCTTGCTCAGATGTATAGTTATAGACTCTATGTCCCTCCTAGTTTTGCAGTGTCTTTCATAAGTAAAATAGTTTGTCAACCTTCTTGACATATATTGCCTAAATTAGACAGTACTTTTACATTTGAAGAGCAAAAATATATTTTTTTCTTTTCCTCATCAAAAAATCAATTAAAGAACTGAATAATTGATTTTTAGCAAGTATAGAGATTTTGGAAGTAATAAAATAGTTTAACTTTTTTCTCTTGAGGCAATTGCTTTGAAATTTGACATTTTAATGACTTCTGGAAATCTCAAATTGTGGACCCCCAAAATTGAATATAAATGATAGATGTTTCCATAGGTTGTTTGAAATTTGAACTATGATACATTTCTTGAGGCCAGGTGTCATTACAGCATTATAAATCTTTTTTGTCTCTTTCATACATTTGAAAATAGGAAAATCAAGTTTGTAAGATGGATATAATTATTTATTTTATACACAATTCAAAACATAATAAAATCATTTCTAATGCCATCATATTTTTTTGGCAGGGGCGGGGACATATTCTCAAGTTTTACCCAGAGAATAATTTTACTTCCATGAAATCTCTGAAAATTTTAGGCCCCAGTGAACAATTATATTTACAGCAATAAATTTGTTCTTTGATCTCTTCTACTGATATTAATGAAAGACCATTCTTTTTTTTTTTATTGATGTTTTAATGGTTTCTAACATTGTGAAATTTTGGGTTGTACATTTTTGTTTGTCCATCACCATATATATGACTCCCTTCACCCCTTGTGCCCACCCCCCACCCCCCTCCCCCCACCCTCACTGCCCATGGTAACCACAGGCCAGTTTTCTCTGTCCATGTGTTGGTTTATATTCCACATATGAGTGAGATCATACAGTGTTTGTCTTTTTCTTTCTGGTTTATTTCACTTAACATAATACGCTCCAGGCCCATCCATGTTGTTGCAAATGGGACGATTTTGTCTTTTTTTTATGGCTGAGTAGTATTCCATTGTATATATACACCACATTTTCTTAATCCAATCGTCAGTCGAGGGACACTTAGGTTGCTTCCACTTCTTGGCTATGGTGAATAATGCTGCAATGAACATAGGGGTGCATAACCCTCTTTGGATTGTTGATTTCAGGTGCGTTGGATAGATTCCCAGTAGTGGGATGGCTGGATCATAGGGCATCTCTATTTTTAATTCTTTGAGGAATCTCCATACTGTTTTCCATAGAGGCTGCACCAGTTTGCATTCCCACCAGCTGTGTATGAGGGTTCCTGTTTCTCCACATCCTCTCCAACATTTGTTGTTTTTTGTCTTGGTGATTATAGCCATTCTAACGGGCTTGAGGTGGTATCTTAGTGTTGTTTTCATTTGCATTTCCCTGATGATTAGTGATGTTGAGCATCTTTTCATGTGCCTATTGGCCATCTGTATATCTTCCTTGGAGAAGTGTCTCTTCATTTCCTCTGCCCATTTTTTGATTGGGTTGTTTGCTTTTTTGTTGTTCAGTCGTGTGAGTTCTTTATATATTATGGAGATCAACCCCTTGTCAGATGTATGCTTTGCAAATATTCTCTCCCAGCTGGTTGGTTGTCTGTTCATCTTGATTCTGGTTTCATTTGTCTTATAAAAGCTCTTTAGTCTGATAAAGTCCCACTTGTTTATTTTTTCTTTAGTTTCCCTAGTCTGGGTGGGCATGTCATCCGAAAAGATTCCTTTAAAACCAATGTCAAATAGTGTGTTGCCTATATTTTCTTCTATGAGTTTTATAGTTTCAGGTCTCACCTTCAGGTCTTTGATCCATTTTGAGTTAATTTTTGTGAATGGCGATAGCACATGGTCCACTTTCATTCTTTTGCATGTGGCTGTCCAGTTTTCCCAACACCATTTATTGAAGAGACTTTCCTTTCTCCATTGCATGTTCTTAGCACCTTTGTCGAAAATTAGCTGTCCGTATATGTGTGGTTTTATTTCTGGGCTTTCAATTCTGTTGCATTGATCTGTGTGTCTGTTTTTGTACCAGTACCATGCTGTTTTGATTACTATTGCTTTGTAGTATGTTTTGAAGTCAGGGATTGTGATGCCTCCTGCTTTGTTCTTTTTTTTTTAGGATTTCTTTAGCTATTCGGGGTCTTTTGTTGCCCCATATAAATTTTAGTATTCTTTTTTCTATTTCTGTGAAGAATGTCATTGGGATTCTGATTGGGATTGCATTGAATCTGTAGATTGTTTTAGGTAATATAGACATTTTAACTATGTTTATTCTTCCAATCCACGTGCATGGGATATCTTTCCATTTCTTTATGTCATCATGGATTTCTTTCAATAATGTCTTGTAGTTCTCATTGTATAGGTCCTTCACCTCCTTGGTAAGATGTATTCCTAGGTATTTTATTCTTTTTGATGCAATTGTAAATGGTATTATCTTTTTGAGCTCTCTTTCTGTTAGTTCATTATTAGCATATAGAAATGCAACTGATTTTTGTAGATTGATTTTGTACCCTGCAACTTTGCTGTAGTTGTTGATTGTTTCTAATAGTTTTCCAACAGATTCTTTAGGGTTTTCTATATATACAATCATGTCATCCGCAAATAGTGAGAGTTTCACTTCTTCATTACCTATTTGGATTCCTTTTATTCCTTTTTCTTGCCTAATTGCTCTGGCCAAAACCTCCAGTACTATGTTGAACAGGAGTGGTGAGAGTGGGCAGCCCTGCCTCGTTCCTGTTCTCAGAGGAATGGCTTTCAGTCTTTCCCCGTTGAGTATGATGTTGGCTGTGGGTTTGTCATATATGGCCTTTATTATGTTGAGGTACTTTCCTTCTATTCCCATTTTATTGAGAGTTTTTATCATAAATGGATGTTGTATCTTGTCAAATGCCTTCTCTGCATCTATTGAGATGATCATGTGGTTTTTATTCTTTGTTCTATTGATGTGATGTATCACGTTGATTGATTTGCGGATGTTGAACCATCCCTGTGTCCCTGGTATAAATCCCACTTGATCATGGTGTATGATCTTTTTAATGTATTGTTGTATTCGGTTTGCCAATATTTTGTTGAGGATTTTTGCATCAATGTTCATCAGCGATATTGGCCTGTAATTTTCTTTCTTTGTACTGTCTTTGTCTGGTTTTGGTATCAGGGTGATGTTGGCCTCGTAGAATGATTTAGGAAGTATTCCATCTTCCTCTATTTTTTGGAATAGGTTGAGAAGGATGGGTATTAAATCTTCTTTGAATGTTTGGTAAAATTCACTGGAGAAGCCATCTGGTCCTGGACTTTTATTTTTGGGGAGGTTTTTGATTACTATTTCAATTTCTTTACTTGTTATTGGTCTATTCAGATTCTCCATTTCTTCTTGGTTCAATTTTGGGAGGTTGTATGAGTCTAAGAATTTATCCATTTCTTCTAGATTGTCCAATTTGTTGGAATATAATTTCTCATAGTATTCTCTTATAATCCTCTGTATTTCCATGGTATCTGTTGTAATTTCTCCTCTTTCATTTCTAATTTTATTTACCTGAGCCTTTTCTCTTTTTTTCTTAGTAAGCCTCGCTAAGGGCTTGTCGATTTTGTTTATCTTCTCGAAGAACCAGCTCTTTGTTTCATTAATCCTTTCTACTGTTTTTTTGGTCTCAATTTCATTTATTTCCGCTCTGATTTTTATTATTTCTCTCCTTCTGCTGCCTTTGGGCTTTGTTTGTTCTTCTTTTTCTAGTTCTGTTAGGTGTAATTTAAGGTTGCCTATTAGGGCTTTTTCTTGTTTGTTAAGGTGGGCTTGTATTGCTATGAGTTTCCCTCTCAGGACCGCTTTTGCTGCATCCCATATGGTTTGATATGGCATGTTATCATTTTCGTTTGTTTCCAGATAGTTTTTGATTTCTCCTTTAATTTCATCAATGATCCATTGGTTGTTCAGTAGCATGTTGTTTAATCTCCACATTTTTGTCACTTTCCCAGTTTTTTTTTCCTGGTTCATTTCCAGTTTCATAGCCTTATGGTCTGAAAAGATGCTTGTTATGATTTCAATCTTCTTAAATTTATTGAGGCTTGCTTTGTTTCCCAACATATGGTCTATCCTAGAGAATGTTCCATGCGTGCTTGAGAAGAATGTGTAGTCAGCTGTTTTTGGATGGAGTGCTCTGTATATGTCTACTAGGTCCATCTCGTCCAGTTTTTCATTTAAGTCTACTATTTCTTTATTGACTTTTTGTCTGGATGATCTATCCATTGCTGTAAGTGGGGTGTTAAGATCCCCTACTATTATTGTGTTGTTGTTGATTTCTCCTTTTAGGTTTGTTGATAGTTGCTTTATGTACATTGGTGCTCCTATGTTGGGTGCGTATATATTTATAAGTGATATGTCTTCTTGATGGAGTGTCCCTTTTATCATTATATATTTCCCTTCTTTGTCTTTCTTAACCTGTTTTATCTTGAAGTCTACTTTGCCTGATATGAGTATGGCAACACCTGCTTTCTTTTGTTTGCCATTAGCTTGGAGTATTGTCTTCCATCCTTTCACTCTGAGCCTGTGCTTGTCTTTAGTGCTAAGATGTGTTTCCTGAAGGCAGCATATTGTTGGGTCTTGCTTTTTAATCCATCCTGCCACTCTGTATCTTTTGATTGGAGAGTTCAATCCATTTACATTTAGGGTAATTATTGATATATGAGGGCTTAATGTTGCTGTTTTGTCACTTATTTTCTGGTTCTTTTGCATTTCCTTTGTTTCTTGTCCCATTTGTTTTGGACTGCCAATTCAGTTTGGTTGTTCTGTCTTATGACTCTTCTAGTTTTCTCTTTGTTTATCATATGTGGTTTTGTTTTGATTATTTGTTTAGTGGTTACCTTGAGGATTGGGCAAAAAATATTGTGTATGAGATAGTCCATTATCTGATGGCCTCCTATTTCCTTATACTAAGTCAATTCAGTCACTTTCCTCTTCCCTTTCTAAGTTGTTCTTGTTATACCTTATTCTATCTTGTGTTGTGGCTGTGTGTTTACAGTGATGAGGTTAAGTTTATTTTTGGTGAATTTCTTCCTTTGATCTTTGAATTTAGTATTTAAGTGGTTGCTAACCTATTCCGGTAAAGATCTACTATTTTTCTGAGTTTGTCTACCTACGTTTTTCCTTGTTCCAAGCTTTGTGTTCCCTTTCTCTTCCTTTTTTCAGGCCTGAGGGCCTTCTTGAGTATTTCTTGTAGTGGGGGTCTCGTGGCCATGAACTCCCTTAGCTTTTGTTTATCTGGGAGAGTTACTATTTCTCCATCATATTTGAAGGATATTTTTGCTGGATAGAGTATTCTTGGCTGAAAGTTTTTGTCTTTCAGTATTTTGAATATATCATTCCAGTCTCTTCTAGCCTGAAAAGTTTCTGTTGAGAAATCCGCTGAGAGCCTGATGGGAGTTCCTTTGTACGTTATTTTTTGTTTTTGTCTAGCTGCCCTTAATATGGTTTCTTTGTCGTTGACCCTGGCTAGCCTTACCACTAGGTGTCGTGGTGAAGGCCTTTGTCTGTTAATATATATAGGTGTCCTGTTGGCTTCGCTTACTGGTATTTCCTGCTCCTTCCCCAGATTTGGGAAATTCTCAGCTATTATTTCCTTGAATAGGCTCTCTGTTCCTCTTTCCCTCTCCTCTCCCTCAGGAATACCTATAATTCTTATGTTACATTTTCTAATAGAGTCAGATATTTCTTGGAGTCTTTCTTCATTTCTTTTTAGTCTTAGTTCTCTCTCCTCTTCCATCTGGAGTATATCTGTATTCCTATCCTCTAAGGCGCTAATTCTTTCCTCCATATTGTCAGCTTTGTTCTTTAGAGATTCCAGATTCTCCTTTATCTCCTCCATTGTGTTCTTCATCTCCATCAGCACTGATTGGTTTTTCTTTATGATTTCAATCTCTTTTGTGAAGAAACTCCTAATCTCATTGAATTGTTTGTCTGTGTTGTCTCGTATTTCATTGAGCGTTTTTATGATAGCTATTTCGAAATCTCTGTCATTTAGTTTATGGATTTCTGTGTCTTCGGGGTTGATTTCTGGGTGCTTGTCATTTTGTTTCTGGTCTGGTGATTTCATATATTTTTGCATTGTGGTTCCTGTGTTGGTTTTGTTTTTCCTCATCCTGGAAACCTCTGGTTGCAATTTCCACCTGCCGCCACTGTCTGGTGGTAAAGGGCTGTTTTGTCTAAGCCCCCTGCGCTCTGCCCCGGTTTTTCTGCTGCGATCCGCAGTTTTTTTTTTTTTTTTTTCCCACTGCGATCCACGGGTCCAATCTTTTGATCAGGTCTGCCACGGATAGCTAGGTCTGATCTGGTCGTTTGAGCTGCGGAGTCCGGTTTGCCGGGAGGGGGGAGCTCTCTCTTTTCCCTCTGGGTCCTTGACGTGGGAGGCTTCTCGTTTGCCCCTCTTTATCCGCTCTCTGGGGTGCTCAGATGTTGATGGTAGCCCTGTGGCTCCTCTGAGTCCTCTGTGCGGGAGTTTCCCACTGGCTGAGAGAGTCCGAAGAGCCGCATTATTTAAAAAATAATGGCTGGAGGTGACGTCAGCATCACGGTTTCCCCGCCCAGGGCCGCCCCTCTCCCCTCTCTGGGAGCCGCGCTGAGCGGGATCGCTGATCTGATGGGGAGGGAGAGGAGTTCTCCTTACCTCTTCCCACTTCCTCCAGGGGCCCAGCACGTTCCGCTCTCAGATGTGCGGCAGTGTGGATCCCTCTGCTCTAGCTTTTCACTGTCTGGGATTCCGTTGTTGGTCTGTGACTGTTCCTTTTGTTATATCTTGTCGGGGGAAGAGTTCACGGGAAAGCTCACTCCGCCATGATGCTGACGTCACCTCCAGCCATTATTTTTTAAAATCATTTCCTGCCGCTTTCTCTCTCTTCTCCTTCTGGGACCCTTAAAATGTGAATGTTAGTCTGCTTGATTTTGTCCCATAAATCCCTTAAGCTATTTACTTTTTATGCTGCTCTGATGGGGTGATGTCCATTGCCCTATTGTCAAGTTCATTGATCCTTTCTTCTCTTTCATCTAGTTTACTGTTGAACCCTTCTAGTGTATTTTTCAGTTCATTTCTTGTATTGTTCAACTTTCTGACTCTTATTAGGTACTTTCATATGTTCTCTATCTATCTCTTTATTGAAGTGCTCACTGTGTTCTTCTGTTCTTCTCCTAAGCTCTGTGAGCTCTTTATGACCATTTGTTTTAAATCTCTTTATCAAGTAAATCACTTATCTCCATTTCATTAAGGACTTTTTCTGAAGTTTTACCTTGATTTTGGTTTGTAACATATTCCTGCATTTCTTCATTTTTCTTGACTCTCTGCATTGATTTCTATGCATACGATGAAAGAGTCACCTCTCTCAGTCTTGAGGAAGTGGGCTTGTGTAGGAGATGAACCTTATCATTCAACCCTGCCCTAGCTTTTGGCTGTCTCTCAAACTTTTGTGATTGTCCAAACAATCTATTTTATTTTTAGTGGCTTCCTATAGTTGAGGATTTGCCAAGACTTGCCAATGTCCCAGCGAGAAGGATCTCAGTCTTCCCCACCTAGATTCAGCCTAGTTGGAAAAAAGATCCTCAGACAGCAGCTTTTAAAGAATGCAAATATACAGTCTTGTGTGACTGCAAGCATAAGTCCCACTGGCCATCAAAGCTGGGCAACATAGAAGTGTCCCCTAAATGGCAGTCATGAAGACTGGCATGAAAGATGAGTGTATAACCTCCTTTCTGGGAGATACTGATGACTTGGAACAAGGCAAATGGAGAATGCAAAGATGGCATCTACCTTCCTCAGTCCCCAGAGAACATCTTAGTAGGCCCCTAGATGTGTGCCAAACCAGAAGCCAAACCCTCAGGCCAAAGGTACAAACAAGAGAGTAGACGTTTTTCATAGAAAGACTGGAGGTGTGTTTCAGTCTGCCATCTGCACTGGTGGTGGTATCCAGCCAACAACTGCCTCTCTGATTGTTACAGTCCTGTGGGACCCAGGAATGCAAGCCCTCCTGGTCACCAGAGCCAGGTGATCAAAGGATGTTTCCTGAGTGGCACCTGCAAAACCAGGGCACCAGTCATAAAAGTGGGGGCATCCACTGTGAGACATTGTCACTTTGGAGCATGGCAGAAAGAGAATGCAAATATGGACCCACCCGAAAAAAAAATGGTGCCCACTGCTGAAGTGGGGCAGATAGAGAATGCAGAAATGGTGCTGTGCCCATCCCTGGAAAGTGCCCCAGCAGGCCCCTATATATGTGTTAAATTATAGATGTCTGTCCCTCTGACCAACACTTTAAGATAAATAAAGGAGCATCTAGGCATTTTTCAAATGGCTGATTCTGGGGGGCCCTGGAGTGGGTGAGTCTGCTCACAAGCCTTTTAAGAACTGTTTCTCAGTTTGCATAGCTTTGTGAATCTTATGGACATGAGTCCCATTGGCTTTCAAAGTTCACTATTTTGGGGGCTGTCTTTCAGGCACAGATCTTAAAATCTGGGGTGCCCAGTGTGGAGTTCAAACCCTTTGCTCCTGATTTTAGTTCACAGGTGGGGTTTACAGAGAGATCGTGTTTAGCTTTGGCAACCTGCTTTGATATGGGTTTTTCCTTGTTCACCCAATGTGTAGGAGTTCCTCAGTTAGCATTTAGGGTTTTTTTCAAAGGAAATTTTCCACATGTAGCTGTAAATTCAATGTGTGTGTGGAATCAGAATCTTCCTATGTCACCATCTTGAACCAGCCTTTCTATCTTTTTCTATGTGTCTTCCTTTTGGTTCTCTCATTAGATTATAAGTGCTTTCAAGTGATGGCCCTGCTTTATATCACTTATACCTAATTTCCACAAAATTGATGTTGGTAATGATATTATTGATAATGGTGATTGTATTGCAAGTAAGTTGCTGAATTTAGAACTAGCACACATTACTGAAATATTACCCAAGCTACCTATGTGAAAACATGCCTTCTTATAATTGAAAAAGTGGACATTTAATTAGGGAAAACATAGTACGAATTAAGCTAGCACCGTAATAATGACTAGTCCAGATATAATCTACAGCCAGAATCTTGCAAAGTGATAAGAATGGTCTTTCGGGAGGGTGACGTCAGTGTCATGGCGGAGTGAGCTTTCCCGTGAACTCTTCGCCCGACAAGATATAACAAAAGGAACAGTCACAGACCAACAACGGAATCCCAGACAGTGGAAAGCTAGAGCAGAGGGATCCACACTGCCGCACATCTGAGAGCGGAATGCGCTGGGCCCCGAGGAAGTGGGGAGAGGTAAGGAGAACTCCTCTCCCTCCCCATCAGATCAGCCATCCCGGTCCGCGCGGCTCCCAGAGAGGGGGGAGGGGCGGCCCTCGGCGGGGAAACCGCGGCTCTTCGGACTCTCTCAGCCAGTGGGAAACTCCCGCACAGAGGACTCAGAGGAGCCACAGGGCTACCATCAACATCTGAGCACCCCAGAGAGCGGATAAAGAGGGGCAAACGAGAAGCCTCCCACGTCAAGGACCCAGAGGGAAAAGAGAGAGCTCCCCCCTCCCGGCAAACCGGACTCCGCAGCTCAAACGACCAGATCAGACCTAGCTATCCGTGGCAGACCTGATCAAAAGATTGGACCCGTGGATCGCAGTGGGAAAAAAAAAAAAAAAAAACTGCGGATCGCAGCAGAAAAACCGGGGCAGAGCGCAGGGGGCTTAGACAAAACAGCCCTTTACCACCAGACAGTGGCGGCAGGTGGAAATTGCAACCAGAGGTTTCCAGGATGAGGAAAAACAAAACCAACACAGGAACCACAATGCAAAAATATATGAAATCACCAGACCAGAAACAAAATGACAAGCACCCAGAAATCAACCCCGAAGACACAGAAATCCATAAACTAAATGACAGAGATTTCGAAATAGCTATCATAAAAACGCTCAATGAAATACGAGACAACACAGACAAACAATTCAATGAGATTAGGAGTTTCTTCACAAAAGAGATTGAAATCATAAAGAAAAACCAATCAGTGCTGATGGAGATGAAGAACACAATGGAGGAGATAAAGGAGAATCTGGAATCTCTAAAGAACAAAGCTGACAATATGGAGGAAAGAATTAGCGCCTTAGAGGATAGGAATACAGATATACTCCAGATGGAAGAGGAGAGAGAACTAAGACTAAAAAGAAATGAAGAAAGACTCCAAGAAATATCTGACTCTATTAGAAAATGTAACATAAGAATTATAGGTATTCCTGAGGGAGAGGAGAGGGAAAGAGGAACAGAGAGCCTATTCAAGGAAATAATAGCTGAGAATTTCCCAAATCTGGGGAAGGAGCAGGAAATACCAGTAAGCGAAGCCAACAGGACACCTATATATATTAACAGACAAAGGCCTTCACCACGACACCTAGTGGTAAGGCTAGCCAGGGTCAACGACAAAGAAACCATATTAAGGGCAGCTAGACAAAAACAAAAAATAACGTACAAAGGAACTCCCATCAGGCTCTCAGCGGATTTCTCAACAGAAACTTTTCAGGCTAGAAGAGACTGGAATGATATATTCAAAATACTGAAAGACAAAAACTTTCAGCCAAGAATACTCTATCCAGCAAAAATATCCTTCAAATATGATGGAGAAATAGTAACTCTCCCAGATAAACAAAAGCTAAGGGAGTTCATGGCCACGAGACCCCCACTACAAGAAATACTCAAGAAGGCCCTCAGGCCTGAAAAAAGGAAGAGAAAGGGAACACAAAGCTTGGAACAAGGAAAAACGTAGGTAGACAAACTCAGAAAAATAGTAGATCTTTACCGGAATAGGTTAGCAACCACTTAAATACTAAATTCAAAGATCAAAGGAAGAAATTCACCAAAAATAAACTTAACCTCATCACTGTAAACACACAGCCACAACACAAGATAGAATAAGGTATAACAAGAACAACTTAGAAAGGGAAGAGGAAAGTGACTGAATTGACTTAGTATAAGGAAATAGGAGGCCATCAGATAATGGACTATCTCATACACAATATTTTTTGCCCAATCCTCAAGGTAACCACTAAACAAATAATCAAAACAAAACCACATATGATAAACAAAGAGAAAACTAGAAGAGTCATAAGACAGAACAACCAAACTGAATTGGCAGTCCAAAACAAATGGGACAAGAAACAAAGGAAATGCAAAAGAACCAGAAAATAAGTGACAAAACAGCAACATTAAGCCCTCATATATCAATAATTACCCTAAATGTAAATGGATTGAACTCTCCAATCAAAAGATACAGAGTGGCAGGATGGATTAAAAAGCAAGACCCAACAATATGCTGCCTTCAGGAAACACATCTTAGCACTAAAGACAAGCACAGGCTCAGAGTGAAAGGATGGAAGACAATACTCCAAGCTAATGGCAAACAAAAGAAAGCAGGTGTTGCCATACTCATATCAGGCAAAGTAGACTTCAAGATAAAACAGGTTAAGAAAGACAAAGAAGGGAAATATATAATGATAAAAGGGACACTCCATCAAGAAGACATATCACTTATAAATATATACGCACCCAACATAGGAGCACCAATGTACATAAAGCAACTATCAACAAACCTAAAAGGAGAAATCAACAACAACACAATAATAGTAGGGGATCTTAACACCCCACTTACAGCAATGGATAGATCATCCAGACAAAAAGTCAATAAAGAAATAGTAGACTTAAATGAAAAACTGGACGAGATGGACCTAGTAGACATATACAGAGCACTCCATCCAAAAACAGCTGACTACACATTCTTCTCAAGCACGCATGGAACATTCTCTAGGATAGACCATATGTTGGGAAACAAAGCAAGCCTCAATAAATTTAAGAAGATTGAAATCATAACAAGCATCTTTTCAGACCATAAGGCTATGAAACTGGAAATGAACCAGGAAAAAAAAACTGGGAAAGTGACAAAAATGTGGAGATTAAACAACATGCTACTGAACAACCAATGGATCATTGATGAAATTAAAGGAGAAATCAAAAACTATCTGGAAACAAACGAAAATGATAACATGCCATATCAAACCATATGGGATGCAGCAAAAGCGGTCCTGAGAGGGAAACTCATAGCAATACAAGCCCACCTTAACAAACAAGAAAAAGCCCTAATAGGCAACCTTAAATTACACCTAACAGAACTAGAAAAAGAAGAACAAACAAAGCCCAAAGGCAGCAGAAGGAGAGAAATAATAAAAATCAGAGCGGAAATAAATGAAATTGAGACCAAAAAAACAGTAGAAAGGATTAATGAAACAAAGAGCTGGTTCTTCGAGAAGATAAACAAAATCGACAAGCCCTTAGCGAGGCTTACTAAGAAAAAAAGAGAAAAGGCTCAGGTAAATAAAATTAGAAATGAAAGAGGAGAAATTACAACAGATACCATGGAAATACAGAGGATTATAAGAGAATACTATGAGAAATTATATTCCAACAAATTGGACAATCTAGAAGAAATGGATAAATTCTTAGACTCATACAACCTCCCAAAATTGAACCAAGAAGAAATGGAGAATCTGAATAGACCAATAACAAGTAAAGAAATTGAAATAGTAATCAAAAACCTCCCCAAAAATAAAAGTCCAGGACCAGATGGCTTCTCCAGTGAATTTTACCAAACATTCAAAGAAGATTTAATACCCATCCTTCTCAACCTATTCCAAAAAATAGAGGAAGATGGAATACTTCCTAAATCATTCTACGAGGCCAACATCACCCTGATACCAAAACCAGACAAAGACAGTACAAAGAAAGAAAATTACAGGCCAATATCGCTGATGAACATTGATGCAAAAATCCTCAACAAAATATTGGCAAACCGAATACAACAATACATTAAAAAGATCATACACCATGATCAAGTGGGATTTATACCAGGGACACAGGGATGGTTCAACATCCGCAGATCAATCAACGTGATACATCACATCAATAGAACAAAGAATAAAAACCACATGATCATCTCAATAGATGCAGAGAAGGCATTTGACAAGATACAACATCCATTTATGATAAAAACTCTCAATAAAATGGGAATAGAAGGAAAGTACCTCAACATAATAAAGGCCATATATGACAAACCCACAGCCAACATCATACTCAACGGGGAAAGACTGAAAGCCATTCCTCTGAGAACAGGAACGAGGCAGGGCTGCCCACTCTCACCACTCCTGTTCAACATAGTACTGGAGGTTTTGGCCAGAGCAATTAGGCAAGAAAAAGGAATAAAAGGAATCCAAATAGGTAATGAAGAAGTGAAACTCTCACTATTTGCGGATGACATGATTGTATATATAGAAAACCCTAAAGAATCTGTTGGAAAACTATTAGAAACAATCAGCAACTACAGCAAAGTTGCAGGGTACAAAATCAATCTACAAAAATCAGTTGCATTTCTATATGCTAATAATGAACTAACAGAAAGAGAGCTCAAAAAGATAATACCATTTACAATTGCATCAAAAAGAATAAAATACCTAGGAATACATCTTACCAAGGAGGTGAAGGACCTATACAATGAGAACTACAAGACATTATTGAAAGAAATCCATGATGACATAAAGAAATGGAAAGATATCCCATGCACGTGGATTGGAAGAATAAACATAGTTAAAATGTCTATATTACCTAAAACAATCTACAGATTCAATGCAATCCCAATCAGAATCCCAATGACATTCTTCACAGAAATAGAAAAAAGAATACTAAAATTTATATGGGGCAACAAAAGACCCCGAATAGCTAAAGAAATCCTAAAAAAAAAAGAACAAAGCAGGAGGCATCACAATCCCTGACTTCAAAACATACTACAAAGCAATAGTAATCAAAACAGCATGGTACTGGTACAAAAACAGACACACAGATCAATGCAACAGAATTGAAAGCCCAGAAATAAAACCACACATATACGGACAGCTAATTTTCGACAAAGGTGCTAAGAACATGCAATGGAGAAAGGAAAGTCTCTTCAATAAATGGTGTTGGGAAAACTGGACAGCCACATGCAAAAGAATGAAAGTGGACCATGTGCTATCGCCATTCACAAAAATTAACTCAAAATGGATCAAAGACCTGAAGGTGAGACCTGAAACTATAAAACTCATAGAAGAAAATATAGGCAACACACTATTTGACATTGGTTTTAAAGGAATCTTTTCGGATGACATGCCCACCCAGACTAGGGAAACTAAAGAAAAAATAAACAAGTGGGACTTTATCAGACTAAAGAGCTTTTATAAGACAAATGAAACCAGAATCAAGATGAACAGACAACCAACCAGCTGGGAGAGAATATTTGCAAAGCATACATCTGACAAGGGGTTGATCTCCATAATATATAAAGAACTCACACGACTGAACAACAAAAAAGCAAACAACCCAATCAAAAAATGGGCAGAGGAAATGAAGAGACACTTCTCCAAGGAAGATATACAGATGGCCAATAGGCACATGAAAAGATGCTCAACATCACTAATCATCAGGGAAATGCAAATGAAAACAACACTAAGATACCACCTCAAGCCCGTTAGAATGGCTATAATCACCAAGACAAAAAACAACAAATGTTGGAGAGGATGTGGAGAAACAGGAACCCTCATACACAGCTGGTGGGAATGCAAACTGGTGCAGCCTCTATGGAAAACAGTATGGAGATTCCTCAAAGAATTAAAAATAGAGATGCCCTATGATCCAGCCATCCCACTACTGGGAATCTATCCAACGCACCTGAAATCAACAATCCAAAGAGGGTTATGCACCCCTATGTTCATTGCAGCATTATTCACCATAGCCAAGAAGTGGAAGCAACCTAAGTGTCCCTCGACTGACGATTGGATTAAGAAAATGTGGTGTATATATACAATGGAATACTACTCAGCCATAAAAAAAAGACAAAATCGTCCCATTTGCAACAACATGGATGGGCCTGGAGCGTATTATGTTAAGTGAAATAAACCAGAAAGAAAAAGACAAACACTGTATGATCTCACTCATATGTGGAATGTAAACCAACACATGGACAGAGAAAACTGGCCTGTGGTTACCATGGGCAGTGAGGGTGGGGGGAGGGGGGTGGGGGGTGGGCACAAGGGGTGAAGGGAGTCATATATATGGTGATGGACAAACAAAAATGTACAACCCAAAATTTCACAATGTTAGAAACCATTAAAACATCAATAAAAAAAAATAAATAAAACAATGGCTGAAAACTTCCCTAACCTGGGGAAGGAAACAGACATCCAAATCCAGGAAACCTAAAGAGTTCCAAATAAGAGGAACCTAAGAGTCCTACTCCAAGACACATTATAATTAAAATGTTAAAGCTAAAGACAAAGAGAGAATCTTAAAAACAGCAAGAGAAAAATAACTTGTTATGTACAAGAGAACTCTCATAAGACCACCAGCAGTTTTTCAGCAGAAATGTTGCACGCCAGAAGGGAGTAGCCAATATAGTCAAAGTGCTGAAAGAGAAAACTTCCAACCAAGAATGCTCTATCCATAACATTGTCCTTCAGAATTGAAGGAGAGATAAAGAGTTTTCCAGACAAGTAAAAGCTAAATGAGCTTATTACCACCAGGCAGACATTACAAGAAATGTCAAAGGGACTTATTTAAGCTGAAAAAAAGGGTATTAATTAGTAACAGGAAAATATATGAAAGTATAAATCTCAGTGGTAAAGGTAAATATATAGAAAAATGTAGAGGTTTAGACTGTGATAAAACTCAAACTGTTGTCCTCTAAAATAGACTGTTTTAAATATAAGTTATTATATGTAGGCTTCATGGTAACCACAAAGCAAAAACTTATACTAGATACACAAAAGAGAAATAGAAAGAAATCAAAGCATACTACTATGGAAAATCATTAAATCACAAGGAAGAGTGCAAGAGAAGAAGAAAGGAACAAAACTACAAAATGTCCAGAAAATAATTAACAAAATGGAAATAAGTACATATCTATCAATAATTACTTTAAATTACTTTAGTCCATTTAAAAATGGACTAAATTCCCCAATCAAAAGACATAGACTGGCTGACTTGGTTAATAAGCAAAATCCACCTATATACTGCCTACAAGAGATTCACTTCAGATGTAAGGACACACACAGACTCAAAGTGAAAGGATGGTAAAAGATAGTCCATGCAAATGGAAACCAGAGAAATCTAGGGTGGCTATAGTTATATCAGACAAAACAGACTTAAAAAAAAAACACTTTAATAAGAGACTAAGAAGTTTATTATATAATGATAAAGAGGTCAATCCAAAAAGAGGATATAACATTTGTAAATATTTATGCACCCAACATAGGAGCAAATATTAACACACCTAAAGACAGAAATAGACAGCAATACAATAATAGTAGGGGACATTAATAGGACACTTTCATCAATGATAGATCATCCAGACAGAATATAAATAAGAAAACATTCATTTTACACAACACATTAGACCAGATGAACTTAACAGATATATACAGAACATTCCATCCCAAAGCAACAGAATACACATTTTCTCAAGTGCACATGGAACATTCACAAGGATAGATTATATATTAGGGCACAAAACAAGTCTTAATAAATTTAAGAAGATTCAAATCATATCAAGCATCTCTTTCCAATCACAGTGGTATGAAACTAGAAATCAATTAAAAAATAAAAGAGGAAAATTCACAAATATGTGGAGATTAAACAACATGTTCCTGATCAATCAATGGATCAAAGAAGAAATCAAAACAAACCTTGAGAGAAGTTAAAATGAAAATACAACATACCAAAATTTACGGGATGCAGCAAAAGCAGTTCTAAGATAGACGTTCACAGCAACAAATGCCTACCTCAAAAAACAAGAAAATTTCAACTATACAACTCAACTTTGTATCTTAAGGAATTAGAAAAAGAAGAACAAACAGAGCCCAGAGCCAGTAAAAGGAAAAACATAACAAAGATCAGAGAGGAAATAAATAAAATAGAAACTAAAAAGACAATAGAAAAGATCAGTGAAAGTAAGAGCTGGTTCTTTGAAAAGATAAACACAATTGACAAAACTTGAGTTAGACAGACCAAGAAAAAAAGAGCACTCAAATAAATAAAATCAGAAACAAAAGAGGAGATGTTACAACTGATACTACAGATATACAATGGATCATAAGAGACTACTATGAACAATTATACACAAACAACTTGGACATCCTATAAGAAATGTTTAAACTTCTAGAAACATACAACCTATTAAGACTGAATTATAAAGACATAGAAAATCAGAATAGAACAGTTATTAGAAAGAAGAATGAATTAGTAATCTAAGCCTCCTAACAAATAAAAATCCAGGACCAGACAGCTTCAATGGTGAATTCTACCAAACATTTAAAAGGGAATTAATATCAATCCTTCTCAAACTCTCCCAAAATACAGAAGAGTAAGGAACAGTTCCAAACTCATTTTATGAGGCTAGCATTACCTGATATCAAAACCAGACAAGAATTCCACAAGAAAAGAAAGTTACAAGCCAATATTTCAGATGAACATTGATACAAAAATTTTCAACAAAATATTAGCAGACTGAATTCAACACTACATTAAATGGATCATACACCATAATCAAGTGGGACTTATGCCTGAGATGCACAGATGGTTCAATATTTGCAAATCAATTAATATGATATATCACATTAACAAATGAAGGATAAAAATCATATAATCATCTGAATAGATGCAGAGAAAGCATTTGACAATAGTCAACATCCGGTTATGATAAAAACACTGAACAAAGTGGATATATCAGGAACTACTTGAACATAATAAAGGCCGTACATGACAAGCCCACAGCTAACATTACACTCAATGGTGAAACACTGAAATCTTTTCTCTTAATATCAGGAGCAAGAAAAGGGATGCCAACTCTGGCCAAGATTATTCAATATAGTATTGGAAGTCCTAGCCAGAACAGTTAAACATGAAAAATAAACAAAAGGCATCCAAATTGGAAAGGAAGAAGTAAAATAGTCTCTATTTGTAGATGATATGATATTATATATAGAAAACCCTAAAGATTCCACCAAAAACTGATAAAAATATTCAGTAAAGTTGTAGGACACAAAATCAATACACAAAAATTTGTTGCATTTCTATACACTAGTTACAAACTAGTGGAAAGAAAAATTAAGACAATTCCATTTACAAGTATATCAAAAAGAATAAAATACCTAGGAACAAATTTAACCAAGGACATGAAAGACCTTTATGTTGAAAAGTGTAAGACATTGATGAAAGAAATTGAAGATGACACAAATCAATGGAGAGATATCCCATGCTCATGGATTGGAAGAACCAATATTGCTAAAATGTTTATACTACCCAAAGCAATCTACAGACTCAAAAATGTTATCAAAATTTCAATGATATTTTTCATATAAATAGAACAAACAATCCTAAAATTTACATAGAACCATAAAATCTCCAAATAGCCAAAGCAATCTTCAGAAAGAAAAAAACTAGAGGCATCAAGCTCCCTAATTTCAAACTATATCACAAAGCTAAAGTAATCAAAACAGTATGGCATTGCCAAAAAAACAGACACATAGATCAATGGAACAGAATAGAGAGCCTAAAAATAAATCCAGGCATGTGTGGTCAATAAATTTATGAAAGAGGAGTCAAGAATATAGAGTGGAGAAAGAACAGTCTCTTCAATAAATGGTGTTGGGAAAACTGGACAGCCACAGCCAAAGAAATGAAACTGAAACACTAGGTTACACCATACACAAAAATTATCTCAATATGTATCAAAGATTTGAACATAAGAATTGAAACCATAAAACTACCAGAAGAAAACACAGGGAATAAACTCTTTGACCTTGGTTTTGGCAATGACTTTTTGGATGTGACCCCAAATCAAAGGCAACAAAAGCAAAAATAAACAAGTGGGACTACATCAAACTAAAATGCTTTTGCACAGCAAAGAGAACCATCAACAAAATGAAAACACAACCTACTGAATGGAAGAAAATATTTCCAAATCATATATCTGATAAGGAGTTAATGTGCAAAATATATAAAGAACTCATACAATTCAATAGAAAAAATAAAAAAATCTGATGGAAAAATGGGCAGAGGACCTGAACAGACATTTTTCCAAAGACAACATACAGAAGACCAAGAGGTAAGTTAAAACATGTTCAACATCATTAACCATAAGGGAAATGCAAATCAAAACCACAATGAGATATCACCTCACACATGTTTGAATTTCTATTATCTAAAAAACAAGAAATAACAGGTGTTGGTGAGAATGTGAAGAAAAGGGAACCCTTGTGTGCTATTGGTAGGAATGTAAATTGGTGCAGCCACTATGGAAAACAGTACGGAAGTTCCTCAAAAAAAAAAAAAACATAGAACTACCATATGATCTGGCAATTCCACTTCTGGGTATTTATCTGGAGAAAACAAAAACACTATCTCAAGATATATGTACCCCTATGTTCATTCTAGCATTATTTAAAATAACCAAGATATGGGAGCAATATTTTTCAGCCATAAAAAGGAAGGAAATCTTGACATTTGCGACAACATGGGTAGACCTTGAAGGCATTATGCTAAGCAAAATGCCAGACATAGAAAGAAAAATATTGTTTAGATTAGATTAGATTATCATTTAGCTTGCATTAGAATACTGTTAGATTAGTTTAGATTCCACTTATATGTGGAATCTAAAAAATCAAATAAAAAAGCACAAAAACCAAAAACCTAGTGCATGGATATAGACAACAGACTTTTGGTAGCCGGTGGGGGAGAGGGGAGGCAAAATGGGTGAGGGTGATTAAACAGTACAAACTTCCAGCTGTAATATAAATAAGTTTTGGGGATGTAATATACAGCATGGTGACATAGTTACTAATACTGTGTTGTATATTTGAAAGTTGCTAAGAGAGTAAATCTTAAAATTAATCTTAAAAGTAAATTTTTTCATCAGAATAAAATATTTGTAATTATGTATGTTGATGGATGTTAACTAGATTTATTGTGGTGATCATTTCATAATATATACAAATATTGAATGATTATGTTGTACACCTGAAATTAATATAATGCTATACATCAATTATGTCTAACTTAAAAATAGAGAAAGATGAATTACAGCACATTATTTAATAAATATTATTTAATTTATAATAGAAATATATGTTTTTATTTTGTATCAATTCGCTTATAATTTTATTTGTTTAATTGTCTAAAGTTTTTCCTTTCATAGGTAAGTTAAATTCACAGGTTACAATTTTACCTACCTCTTTTTCTTATAATTCAAAAATACTATTATTTTATAGTTTATAAATTCTCCAGTATCAGTAAATAAATATTGCCTTATATCTAGAATAAGTAAATAATTATTTTAATTAA
This sequence comes from Diceros bicornis minor, assembly GCF_020826845.1. NCBI lineage: Eukaryota > Metazoa > Chordata > Mammalia > Perissodactyla > Rhinocerotidae > Diceros > Diceros bicornis. The sequence goes on from NC_080766.1 coordinate 10,030,368, forward strand.
CAAAGGATAGTTTGTATAAATAATCTCTGTATTAATCCTGAAACTATCAGAAAAATGTAAAAGCAGATTATATTACCCTTTAAACAACTACTCCAGGTACCACAGTCCACTTCTCTTATGAAGGCATTTTTAATAGCTATAAAGTCAAAATTCAAATAATGAGAATCTTGGCCTGCACTTGGCAATTCTTCAAGGCTGTGTGTCAGAATATATTATGTGCCTTTATTACTATTACATTAAGCCACTGTAACTGCACAAGCACATAGTTATGATCGGCTGTACCATATAGGTAGAACAGCTGGTTGCCTGGGGCAGCAAAATATTAGAAGACTAAAGTGTTTTGTGACTGTTTATTATGTGAGTGATTACTTGCTAGAGGAGGAGACATTTTTCATATTGCCTGGGGCAGTAAAAATCCTCAAGTTGACATTAGTCTTGTTCCTTTAGTAAGAGACACAGGCACACAATACATAAATGAACATCTCTATTTGACATTAGCTGTTAACCTGTATATTAACTCTGGGTCTTCCTGAGTGTGATACATGACCCCTGAGTGGTTTAATTTTTTAATTTAACCAGGTATTACATGATTAGTTATTGTTACTGGAAGAAGCATTACTATAAAATATGGAACTTCTAGATCTCTACAGAGTCACATTCCTTAATAAGTTGACTCACAGTGATGTCATTTTTGAAACTTTCTCTCATATACTATAAAAATTTTATAGTAACATGAATTTAAAATTTGTCCATAAAGGCACTAAAAATGGAATATGTTTGATATTGATTTTTATGCATCTTCTATACAAGAATTAATCTTCTTATTTACAATTCCACTGAACAGCGCCCAGACTTGCATCTTCCACGGAAATATGCTGACTCATGGGTGAAAAATCATCGGCATCAAGGCCTGCTTCAAAAGAGAGAAAAGAACTGCAGGTGAATGTGTTTTGATTACTACCTTGAAGCTAAAAGACCACTTTCCTACAAAAACAAAATGATTGGACAAGAAACGTTCCATGAGAATAGCTTCCAGCAAGAAAAAGATGCTCTTGTCCACAAAATGAAATGCAACAAGAATGCCAAATTCAGGCCACAGCTCTCTCTTCATGTAGGATGAATTTACACTTCAAAGGAGGGCTATCATTTCAGTGTGCAGTGCTCACATCAACTAGGTGACCACGGGAAGTGTTGAGAAATTATGTTTGAAAAAAGGAATTTGCTATTTTAAAAAAATTTAGCTTCACTCTTTATTTATTCTATATTAATGTAATCACATTAAATGCCAGTATTATTGACTAAACAACAAAAAACCTCCCATTTTATTTTGAAAAATGTTTTTTTGGCATCCACCAAAGAAAGTAGCAAAGTACTATATATGTGATAGATATATACAGATGTTTATATATATATACATGGTCCTAATTATTTTAGTCAGCACCACACATGAAATACTTTTACCTACTCAGCGTGAGGCATAATTAGTAAGAACAAAGTGCAAATTATTTCTCAAATATGTGCTAGGAAAATACTGACTGATGAGAAGATTGACAATAGTTCATATAAACAGGTAAACAAAAAGAGAAGAAAACAACCACTGAAATTCCTACTATGACAGATGCTGTCCTGACTGTAGATTGCATTTGTCATGAGTACCATGATGATGTTGATCGATGATCAGTTTTGTCAGGCGTCATGGAAGTGATTGTTGATAGATTTTATTGTCTTGGACTCAGGGACATCAACTTGAAAAAAAACTTCTCTCCAGATTGAAATTTTTGACATGCAATCAAAGTTGCAGGAGCACAGAAGACTACTGAAAAAACTGTCACTAAGCAACAATTGCTACAGAACGATCCATAGGATCAGGTCAAAGATTTGCGAAATGTTTACACAAGATCAAATGTCAGAGTTATAAAGTATTTATGTGTAGCTGAGAAACTTTATTTCCAGTAAAGTACCATTTATGTCTCTGTATAGATAAAAATCAAAATTCTGAGTTTAGTTTGTCAATATTTATTGTTTAAATGAAACACTACCATAATAAATGCAAAGTTGTGAAATAGTATGACATATTAACCATTATTTATTTAATAAATACGCTAGGTATTTGAGAGAAAAATAAGTATGGCATAATTAATACAGTAAAGTTGGCCAATAATCTAATTACAGAGAAATGACATAAATATAAATATAAAAATCATAAACACATATTCCTGAACCCCTGACAATGTGCCAGACACTCTACTAGATAATTGGGATATAGATATGCATATAACATATTCCCTGTCATTCAAAAATTGATGTTACAGATTATAGATATTTAATAAAATACTTTTAATATATTATTACAAGTACTTGATAATTAACCAGAGATATACACTGAGGCAATGGATCTCAAACCTTAGCAGCATGAAGGATTATGGTTATTAACCTAAAGATTCTGGGTCATATCCAACAAATCTTGATTTAGCATGTCTGTTGTGGGGACAGAAATCATCATTTTTTCAAATACCTCAGGCTAACCTGATCCAGTTGTTTCCTGCACTGAATTTGCCAAACTTAAGGTTAAGGGCACAGTCTTCCACAAGACTGCCCTCACTTCATACATTAGCCACAAGTTTGGGTGTCCCTAGGGCCACTGTCACTTCCAGCCAGATGGCTACAAATTTGAGGGTCCCTATGGACTCCCTCAAGTTCAGTAATTCACTAGAGCAACTCACTGAACTCAGGAAAGTGGCTACAACTATGAATACAATTTTATTACAGCAAAAGCATACAAATCAGTACCAGTCAAAGTGAGAAACACCAACGATAAAGTTTAGGAGGGTTTCAGATGTGAAGTTTCTATCCTCATAAGAGATATGTTACCCTCCCAGGACATTGATATGTGACAATACACAAGTATTGCCAACCAAGGAAACTCACCTAAGCTTCAGTGTCCAGAATTTTTATATTGGGTTTCATTACTAGGCATGACTGATTGAATCATCACTATGTGGTTAAACTCAATCTCTGGTGCCCTTACATGGCTTAAAGTGCCAACTCTATTAACAAAGATGGTCTTCCCAGTGTGGTCTGCCCCCATTCTAAGTCATCTTTTTAGCATAAACTATCTAGGTGCCCACCATGAGTCATCTCTTTGGTGTAGATCATTTTGCGTGGTGTGATCCAAGGGAGCCCACCGTGAATAATAAAGACACTCTCATTACTTTGTAAATTCAAAGGGTTTGGAGGTTACCTTCCAGGAACCAGAGACAAAGGCCAGTCAAGTTCTGTATTACACCATCCACAAACTAAATTTTGAGAAGTAGAGCTCTTACTGGGTGGATAGTGTAAACAAAGGGATTGATGATGATTAAGTCCTCTTACTGAGGACTTAATAAGGCAATATTTGATATAGCTCTTGATTTATGAGTAAGAATTCAGTAGTTGTAATTAGAGAAATATCCATGAATTGAAAGTAATTTGGTCAGAGATAAAGTGTTTCTGTGTGTGAGTGGAGAATAGGAGACAATAGAGAAACAATGGTGAAAAATAATAGAATGTTACATGGGTCCCAATTCATATCAACTTCTACAAGACATAATAAGGATGTAGGGTTGGAAAAATATGCTTACATAAAGAATCTAATTTAGATGTTTTCATTATGTTGCCTTGAAAACCACCTTAGGCCAAAAGCTTTGATTCTTACAAAAGACGGCTAAATAGGGGCCGGCCCGGTGGCGCAAGCGGTTAAGTGTGCGCGCTCCGCTGCGGCGGCCCGGGCTTCGCTGGTTCGGATCCCGGGCGCGCACTGACGCACTGCTTGGTAAGCCATGCTGTGGCGGCGTCCCATATAAAGTGGAGGAAGATAGGCACCGATGCTAGCCCAGGGCCGTCTTCCTCAGCAAAAAAAGAGGAGGATTGGCGGATGTTAGCTCAGGGCTGATCTCCTCACCAAAAAAAAAAAAAAAAAAAGATGGCTAAATAATAGGGTTTTCATTTTTATATTTTTCTTTCTTATAATTAATGGTGTGTTTTTTTGGTTTTGTTTTGTTTTGTTTTTTACTTTTCACAGGAAGGCCCACAAAGACTTAGATGTTCCAAAAACATCCTACCATTCAACAGGAGTCATTTCACAGTCTCCAAATTCTGAGAAAATTGTTACCTCCCAAACTTCCCAGAAAACAAAGATTCTGAGGTTAGGCAGTGGAGCACCATTAACAAGTTTGAGGGACATAAGAAAAGTGATGAATATTTTGAAACATTAACCTATTTGCAGAATCAAAAGTGGACCAAATGCAAAAAAAAAAAAAAATGAAGCAGAAGAAAGAGCACACACACATGAACATAACTGCAGTTGGAGGGAAAAAAAGAAGAGGGAAAAAAAGTGACAGTAGGAGAGCAGAGCAGGGAATAAGTAGATGGGGAGATTCTGTATCATCCTAAGGATTTCCATTTGTTTTGCCAGAAATATAGGAGAAACATATTTTTGGAAGAAACTGGTTCAATTTTGAACATCATCTTATGATGGTATTTGCAGAATATCAAAGTAGAGAGAACAAGTAAAGCAGTAAAGCATGATGGCTGTGAATGGAGACACTAGAATGGAATGATTTGATATTGAATTCTGGTTGCATTCACTTAATGACTATGTGACCTAAGATAAGGTACTACTTTCCCAGCACCTCCATTTGCCCATCTATAAAATGGGAATTTTAATAATGGTTATTGGGTTATTACAAGGAAAAAAACCTGAAATCACATACAGTAAATACTTAAAACAGTGCATTGAAACTCCAAAATGCTATCTGCTATAATATAGTTCAAGAAGTTAAATCCTTAAGAGTTGAATATGATAAATAGTGTCAAAGGTATCATAAATTCAAGGTCTTTGAATTGGTCTTGGTTTGGAATTCATAGCAGGATTTATTTCAGGAAAATGGCTCTGTAAGAAATGTGTTGAAATCCAGCCTATAGTATGTTGATGTGTGAGCAGATGATATTAGAAAATGATTAATAATGGGGACTGAAGAAATAATGATACCAAGCAATGGGCTCGCTCTGCTCACCACAATCTGAGCCAATTAATCACAATGAGTTAGAGATGGAGAAATGAAGTTTAATTAGATTAGATGGCAAATTGGAAGACAGGTGACTAATGTCTCAAAAACCCATCTTCAAACATTACAGAATCTTGAGGCAGTTATATAGTGAAAATGGGCAGTCAGGAGGAGGTCCAGGGATGTTGGGCTCCAGGCATGACGGGCTCTGGGCATTACATTGTCCCATTCTTCTGTCAGCTGTGATGGACACCTCATATGTGTGTTTCCCACCTGTGGTCAGCCTGTTCCTAGAGAGAAACTCATAGAACAGTTTTTAATTTATCAAGCTATCAGGAAGTACATATGTAAGTGGAGGCCATAAATCAGGAGAGCATGTGAATTTTTTGGAGTACTTGCAGAGCAGTGAGTAGTCACACGGAGGAGGGCTGGGGCCATTTAGTGTAACAAGATGGCCTCACTTATGCTCACTTACAATAACATAGTGATAACATCCACATGAAAGTGAAGAGGGCCACAGTAGCTGGTACTATTCACTGTGTATTTCTGATGTAATTAGAAAGTCACTATTTTTGAAATTCACAATGTAAGAACTGATTCAAGCAGGGAGCATCGATGGATGCTAAAACAAAATGGGTGAAAGGCTGCTGAAGAACAAGAATCTTAAATGGTATGAAAGTATTACTATATAGATTATTTACTATTCGCAAAATTAAAAAATGTGCTTTTATAATGGCGAGTTGGTGGTTACCATTTAACCAAATGATCAAACTTAGAATTACCAGTAGTGGAGCATCCTGGCATTATGTGCATCCTGATTAATTTGAAGCTTACAACATCAACGATAAAGTACCCTTGTCAAAACTAAGCTAAGTGTTAGAATAAGTGAAAAATTTCAGAAAGTAGAACATTATAGAAGACAATTGGCCTAGATTCTTTAAATGTCAGTGTAATAAAATACATAACAAATGAAAATGTTCTAGATAAAAGCAACTATGAAGACATTACAAAAAAAATGGAACTCATGAACCTTGACTGAATCTTGAATTAGGGAAAATAAACACTATCTTTGAGAAGAACAGTTGTTGAAATATAACTATGACATGGATATTACACAATACTGTATAATTCTTTTAAATTTTGTTAGGTGTGAAAATGGCGTGGAAGGTATGTATTCTTGTGTTTAGGCGGTGCATGCTAAAATATCTAGTGGTGTTGGGCTGGCCCAATGGCGTAGCGTTGTTTGCACATTCCGCTTTGACCGCCCAGGATTCGCTGGTTCGGATCCTGGGAGGGGACCTCCTCACCACTCATCAAACCACGCTGAGGCAGCATCCCACTTAGAAGAGCTACAACTCTACAACTATGATATACAACTATGTACTGGGGCTTTGGGGAGAAAAAAAGAAAAAGAAAAAGAGGAAGATTGGCAACAGATGTTAGTGTAGGGCCAATCTTCCTCAAAAAAAAAAATCTGGTGGTGGATTATCATGATTTCTATAGCTCACTTTCAAATAATTTAGAAAAACAAAAAGAAAGAGGAAAAACAAACTTGGCAAAATATTAACAATCAGTGAATCTGTTAGTGTTCATTTTACTATTTTTTAAATTTCAATTACTAGTATTTTTGAAAAAATAATTCGGGAAAAGATAATATCCAGAATTCCTAAAATTAATTTAAAAATAATAAATTGATTATTTTTAAGCTATGGGGCAAATTCAAAAAGACCAATTAATATAGAAGTACGGATTTATGGGGAGAGATCAAGACTGTAGTCATCAGCAAATCGTGACATTGAAAACCATGGAATGGATGAGGTTACTTGAGGAAGAATGATCAGGACCAAATCCTGGGTCATTGTTACATTCCTGACATTTAAAATTGAAGGAGAAGATGAGGAGTCACCAGAAAAAAAAAAAAAAAAGACTGAAGGAGAAACAGACAGTGAGGGATATGGTGGCACTTGTATCAAGAAAAGAAAATATCGAATGCTACTTAGAGGATAAGTAAAGCAAGGAAACAGTAAAAAGAAAAGAATTTTAGGATTTTTGAAGAGTGTTCTGCTAGGATACCTGTTAAATATACAGATGATAATAATCTGCCAAATTATGCGGACATTCTGATTTACCAGGTTTAGTCTGAAATCTCGGAGGCTGTGTTTCACAAAATTGCAAGCAGCTCTTACCTTCAAGAAAATTGGGAAGACTTTTTTCTAAGATGGTGATTTTCAGAGTAGGTACTCTGGATAACAGTATAGAATGGAAATTGTTAAAAATTAACATTTTTTATCTCATTCTACACAGTCAGAACAATCTGTGCTCTTACAAGCCTGACAAGTGATACTCATGGATGCCAAACTTTGAGAAGCATTAGTCTAAGAGTTTTTAAGGAAAAATTTTAAAATAAGTAAGATTTTAATTAAAACTTCCAGAAAGATAGAAATTCTTCAAGTAGGAAGCACAAGAAAAGCATACATGTCTGCAAGAATGGGCCAGAATCCAGATGCTGAACCAGAAAGCACACTGATGAGACCAATCTCCTTCAGGCTAATCTAATTTAATTTTTTCTTTCTCTGAAGTTCTAAACAATTTGTAGTCTGTATCACATCCCTTGCATATAGTCTGTATTACATCTGCGTGAATTATCCTTACTCCCACCGCCAACAACCTTACCCCTACACACACACACACACACACACACACACACACACACACACTTTCTTCATGAAGCTTGTAGTAGGTTGCTGTGCCTTTTCCCAAAGCAGCACCTAGGATCAACTATTATAATTCATAGTATTCCCATAAAACTATGAGCTATTTCAGAGTTGCAATGTGTCTTGTTCACCAATGCCATCCCAACACATAGCAGACAGCATAATGCATATAACCATGTTCAATAAATGCTTGATGAAAGATGGGATACCATATAATTTATCAGTTAAGTGTATGCTGATTTATATGATATTTTTATATCCATTATTCACTCTCCAATCATTTCTGGATATCGTGAGGGCTTTTAATTAGATGGATGCTAAGTAAAAATGAATTTATTTACCTTTAACTATTTATTTCCTCAGCCTACTATCTACCAAGGAAATGTAGATAAGTAGACTGGAAGCTTTCAGTTCATGATTCCTTGATTGAGTCCTTGAACTCCAATCAAACATGGCATGGCCTACAGAAGAATCAGGAAACTATTCAAGGAAATAGTCATTTGACTGGGATCACAGGGTGTATAGGCAAGAGAAAAACTCATGCTAGAAGCAGTGAGATCAAGGAGAGAAATTACCAAATATTCACTTTTTAAATTGATTCCTTCTTACCTTTTCTAAGACTATAATTAAATATCAATAACAGTTGTGGTGGTAGTAGGAAGAGAGTTCAGACAGGAGAGTGTTAATGTTAACATTCTTGCCTTCTATGCCTTGAGGAGACCAATTAAGTGCCCCACTGATTCCAAAGAGAAAACTAGAACCCTTGGGATATTGGGACAGTTCTGAATATCTAACTTCAATTCCTATGGTTGAATTAATCTACTGAAGTGATTTGTTTAGTTTGGAGAAACTGCATGGAGCATTCAAATTAAACACTTGAATCATTTATATGAGCATGCCTGATTTAAAATTTTATGCATTGTAAGGTTTTTTTTTACCTTTTCTGTTTTTTATCTTTTTATGACCTTGATTGACCCAAGCTAAAAATTAGACCATTCAAATACCTACTCTTGGTTGAGATTACGGAAATTATTATTCTGCAATTTTAAAACAAAGACATATTTTGATTTTAACGTTTTATATTTATCATCCACTTAATGTCCTTTAAATAAGAAATTATTAGGAAAAATTTATAAAAATTTCAAGCTAGCAAAACGTTTGTCAAATTTTATAGTGTCCTCTATTTCTTCCAGTATGAGATGTCTATAAAAATATTTTTGAGTGTTTTGGGGTCTAGGGTGGGGAGGAGGAGAATCTCAAAGTTTCTTCAAAATATTATGAAGCAGAAGAAGTTGTCATTATGCATATAAGATATATTGATCTTCAAATATTTAAAATCTGGCTTACATTTTTAGAAGTGCCTATGAATCATCAGTATTAAAGAGGAAAATATTAATACTCATTTATTCAAATGAATATATAAAAGTGACTGCCATTTATAAATGATGCGTAATAATTAATATTAGTCTAAAGAACAAAGAGTTGTATGGCTGGAATCATAAAAATTGAAAGCTAAATAACTGTTTAAAAATAATTTCAAATTGTGATAAATATGTGTGGTATTTGTGAACATTTTGTAGGTTTTTCAAATAAAAAACCTAAAATCATAATAATGATTTTCCTCATCTTATCTCGGCTTTTTTATCTTGAACATTAAACAGAAGAAATATGAGCCACAGATTATATTTTTCATTACATCAATTTTTTTATTGCTAAATCTCATTTTTGCTCTAGTGTCCTCATTTTATAATGAATAAAAATACAAACTCCTTTACAGACCATGAGCAAAAAACAAAGCTCAAAACATGTGGACCCTTTCAATTAAGTGTTTCTGTTGTACATGAAGGATTTCTCCCACTGAGAAGAACTCTCTCCTCAAGCAAACTTAGTCAGACTTCTCTGAACTGTCTTCTGGACTAGACATTGTCCTTGGCTGCTGAGTCCTGTTTTAGCAAAAATCCTGCTAAGCCAGTTTAGGGAGAGTCCCCCCATCCTTGATATCTAATCGAATTTCTCACCCCACTCTTGTATCTAATCTAGTTACTTTTAGTAATTTTCCATCCACTGACCCCTTCATTCTGCTCACTGGCTACACATTCCCAATCATCCTGGCTGTATTCAGAATTGAGTTTCACTCTATACTAAATTTTCTCTCTCCTACTGCAGTGGCTCAAATAAAATTTGTCTTGCTGGTTTTTTTGGGGTTTTGGGGGGTTTTTTTTATTGAGAAAGATTGGCCCTGAGCTAACATCCATTGCCAATCTTGCTCTTTTTGCTGAGGAAGACTGGCCCTGAGCTAACATCTGTGCCCATCTTCCTCTATTTTATATACGGGACACTGCCACAGCATGGCTTGATGAGCGGTGCATAGGTCTGCACCAGGGCTCTGAACCTGCAAACCCCAGGCCACCAAAGTACAGAGCATGAACTTAACAACTGTGCCACTGGGCTGGCCCCTTGCCTTACTGTTTATAATAAGTGTCTGGTGCAATTTCTCTTTGACTTCACCAATTTAGCTTTGAACAATTTGTTATTTTTTCTCTTTTAACCCACACAGATTAAATACTATAGAAATGTTTCATTTTAAACCTCCATTAGTGTTTAGCTTTATAAGGAGATAGTAAAATTATTTAAGAATCAAGTTTAAACAAGAAAACATCATTCTATGATCCAAATGGATGAAATGAAGGAATTCTGTCAGTTATTCTATCTGAATAGTACGTAAAGACATGGTATAAAAAGTGGCATAACAAGAATAATTTAAGAGGGAGAAGAAAGAGTTCATGAAATAGAGCAGACGAATGAAGTAACTTAACATGGTAGAACATTTGCATTTTTCTCTGAAATGACCCCAACAGAAGTTTCATGCTGCTTTTATCCTGAGTCAAGTAAGATTACATAATTATCACTTGCAATTAGTTTCAGGCTTAAAAGTAGATATCGCTTGGGGCTGGCCCGGTGGCTCAGCGGTCAAGTGCCACGCTCCGCTACTGGTGGCCCAGGGTTCGGATCCCGGGAGCACACCAACGCACCGCTTGTCCGGCCGTGCTGAGGTGGTGTCCCACATACAACAACTAGAAGGATGTGCAACTATGACATACAACCATCTGTTGGGTCTTTAGGGAGAAAAAGGGAAAAAAAGGAGGAGGATTGGCAATAGAAGTTAGCGCAGGGCTAGTCTTCCTCAGCAAAAAGAGAGGATTGGCATGGATGTTAACTGAGGGCTGATCTTCCTAAAAAAAAAAAAACAGTAGATATCACTTAATTCACTCTAATAAAAGAAATAAATGCAGCAAAATTTTGGGATAAACTTGATTTTTAAACTTCTATGGCACAATTTTAAAACAAATTGAGTTTCTGATATACCATTTTTAATATAAAATATCTTAAAAACTATTTAAAAATAAATTCCTTCCTTATTTTTTCTTTCCTATTTTGTCTGTTCATTAAAACATTTACTTTTTCTCTCTGTTAACCGCTTTTTATTTTCTAATTTTTGCTTCTCTCCACACCTGTCTTGCTCCTTCCTTTTTGTTAAACAAAACTTCAAACCACAAAAGAAGCTGCTAAAATGCAAATGAATGAAGTGTTCCAGGCAGGTGTTTTTATTTATCCCACTAACTGCATTGAATGTCTAAGAAGGAAAAAAAACTCCACCTCTTATCCTCGATACAACGATGTTATGTAGTGTATAATACTACTTGTAATTTGAAAGAAATTGCCCAGCTATTATGGAGTAAGTCCTTTTGAAGTTGTGGTAATTGTGAAGCACAGGAGCTTTCACTAACCATTACTTCATTATATAAGACAGATTTACCACAGTACTTTTCAATAGTGGTTGTTGCATATTTACCTGTGTAGTCATACTTACTCCCACGAGATAATAGTGATTATTGAAAATGTTTACATCAGAGTTACTAATTTCTCTGTAATTTTATGTCTTTTTTAAGAACATTGTGCTGAAGATCACCATATAATGAACATGTGAGGATATGGCTAAACTATTGGAAATATTTTAGTTTGAAATTAAGAATTAACATTAGAATGTCAAAATTAATCATAAAACACGCAAGTCAAGATCAACCGCTATATTTAGACCTATTAAGAATACAGACAAAGATGCCATCTACTATATTTCTTTATATACTATTATCTCCTCCCTTCTCTCACCTCATGTTGACCTCCTTGGCTGACCTTTTTTCTACTCTCATTATAAACATTGGAGACTTTCAGGACTCAGTCTTGCGACTCCATTTTTCTTTCCCCTGCATCCCCTCTGTAATGACTTTCATTCATTCCATTGACCTCAATTACCACACATATGATCATCACTTCCAAATTTTAATCTCTGGCTCAGACTTCTTTCAGCTTCATTATTGTGTATATTATTGCCTTCTTGACTCTCTACTCAGATGTTTACAGGCATCTCATTTTAATATATTAAATACTAAATGCTGTGGTAAATTGTTTCTCCTGAATACCCTTCCTCCCCTACACTTCTCATCTTAGTAAAGAAGGCGTTAGCTGACTGCTGAGTACATAGACAGACACTCAGTAAGTATCTGTTGATTGGATGAATTATTACGTAGGATCTGATTCCCAACATCCAAAAGTTGATTGACTTGAAATCATTCCTATAAAAAATGGTCTTATTGTTAGATAAGAGGAGGAAATAGCTTTTCAATGAGTCAGGCAGCATATTTGCCAAGTAAGTTGCAAGAGTGTTGAATTTCTTTTGTATTTTTCTACAAAAAGCAAACTCCTATGACACTATCATGTGAAATGGTAAAGACCATTTCTACTCTTTCTACACACTTTACAATGCTCATGTATCTGAGTCTGCTGTCTCACGTAAAAATTTGGGGCATGGAATATGTTAGAAAACATAGGTGAGAAACAGTTTCCTAATCTAGCCTAGTGAGATGTGGATAGACTTTGGAATCAAATAAATCTTTGAATTTGTCTTCACATCAGTAGTTGTATTACCTTGAACAAGTAACTATATTTCTTAACATAACTTTTCCTACTTCAAAAACTGGAATAATAACTCCTACCTCATAGCTTAACTGGGAGGTACTATAAGATTTCAATAAAAAATTTTATAATCATAAATATAACAATAAAAAATGTGGTCAATGAAAGCATTTTGGCAGTCCAAATTTATTAACAACAACAACAAGTAGTTTTAGGATAGAGAATCTCTAAGAATAACTGCTTTGCCATTAAAATTGGTTTCAAACTTTCTATTGACTTTACACTTTGCAGAGTTGTTTATGTAAATTATGAAAGTAAGATACTACACTCGGCAGAACACTGTACAAAATAAAGTGAACCAAAAGAATTATAAACATTTTTTTTTTTTTTTCTGGTGAGGAGATCAGCCCTGAGCTAACATCCGCCAATCCTCCTCTTTTTTTGCTGAGGAAGACGGCCCTGGGCTAACATCTGTGCCTATCTTCCTCCACTTTATATGGGACGCCGCCACAGCATGGCTTACCAAGCAGTGCGTCGGTGCGCGCCCGGGATCCGAACCAGCGAAGCCCGGGCCGCCGCAGCGGAGCGCGCGCACTTAACCGCTTGCGCCACCGGGCCGGCCCCAACATTTTTTTTAAATTAAAAGTGTAGTCAGGGCCGGCCCGTGGCTTAGCGGTTAAGTGCGCGCACTCCGCTGCTGGAGGCCCGGGTTTGGATCCCGGGCGCGCACCGATGTATCGCTTCTGCGGCCATGCTGAGGCCGCGTCCCACATACAGCAACTAGAAGGATGTGCAGCTATGACATACAACTACCTACTGGGGCTTTGGGGGAAAAATAAATAAATAAATAAAATCTTTAAAAAAAAAAAAAAAGTGTAGTCAAAGTGGAAAAGCTGAGTGTTTCTGGATTTTCTGTGACTGAATATGAATCTCATATTTTGTGAGAGTCACTCAAAGTACATTTCGTAGTCTGCTCCTGGTCCAGAAAATTTTATACAGACTATTTGGAAAACATATAAAACATTTATGCAAACTGCTCAGGCAATCTGAACACCTCACATCAGTGTTCCTGTACCTCTGTTATTATGCTTGAGAAAAGAAAAAGAGGCTGCAATGAAGTAAGTTACACAAAGGTAATATACCAAAAAAAAAAAGGATGTTTTCACATTTTGCTTTAGTTGAGCTTTTGATTGTTTTTGGTTTTGTTTTATTTTTAATTTTCTTTCCTTTCCTCTCTTGCTTCCTTCCTTTGTTTCTTCCTTCTTTAACTCAGCATCTTATGACCTTTTTCCATGCAAGACATTAAAAAAGCAAACTACATTTTTAAACTGTCACTACTAGAAATATTATTCAGGAGAACAGAGGGAAAGATTTTGCTTCTTAAACAAAACAAAACTCTGTAGCAGTCCCAGGCATGTAACCAATTACCCACTTGTTCGTATAACTTTTGTTATACGAATATTTTTCACAGTATGAATGTCTTTAAGATTCACAAAAATGCCTTTGGCAGATCATCAAATATCTGTTCCATTGGGAAAAAAAGGGATAGCTACTTATCACAGGGGCACTGCGATGTTGATCACTGTAGAGGAACCACTGTGCTGTACAAAAGGGGACAGGTGGGTACCTGCAGCAATTATTTCTGCTTTAAGCATAATAAACTTGACAACAATTTGGAGAGTGCATGTGCAGAGTGCATTTGAGGTTTCTCATTTTAGCCGCGTGTTCTGTAAACCAAGCAGGAAGGAGAGGTCCCAAGTGGCAAGCATTTACTTAGACTACTAAAGGGAAAATCTTGAAATTAAAGGCAGAGAAAAAAGCATCATAATACCTATTTCTTCAATTAATATGAGTGACATATTTTCATCTTGTTTGCACTCAAATCTAGTTGTCTAAAATCTGTATGTCTGCACACAGGCTATGTCAATGTTATATTTTAGGTGAATAAATTCATGTACTTTTTCTTTTTCTTCTTCATAGAGTTTCTCTCTCTTTCTCTCAACACATACATACAACACACACACACACACACACACACAAAGCCATTGGATAGACTGATAAGATCCTGTCTAGTTTTAATGACTACAGGAGAGATAAGGCTTTAAAATATGACTGTTCATGAAGTCTTCAAATTCTCCTGTATAGATTGGGTCCAACTTCTCATATTCCCCTTTGGTCATTTGTCACAGTAGACTTAGCACTTTTAAAAATAATAATGAGGTCACTAGAGCATTTCTCAATAGCTTAATAGAATCATATTCTCTCTCTTTTCCTTCTTTTAGCAAATAATTTAGACCTAATACCCATTTTGGGGGTTTTACCTATAAATGAGCCTTTCTAAAATGTGCAAATAACTTTTCTCCAAAAGCAGGTTCTCTGATTATGCTGTATTGCCAAGGGCAAAACAAAAATAAAGGCTAAAGTAGTTTAAGGGATTTTTAACTAATTCTGTAACTTTTGCACAGGCTGAAATTATTCAGTTTTCTCAAATTAGTGAAATAGTTTAACTCTTTTCTTGCGAGGCAACTAACTCATGAAGAATTTTCTTAGCTTAACTTTGCAGTCAAAGAGGCTGGTGGTAAGTACCTTTCCTAGGCTCTGATGCCAGGTCATGGTCTGCTGTAAAGTATCAAAGATGGAGTGGAGTGAAATGCCCATCTTAAGATGTTTTTCAAAATCTCAGTCTGTCTTTTCTTTACCCTTTTTATTGGCGTAAAATATGTATAACGTATAATTTACTATTTAACCATTTTTAAGTGTAGAATTTACTGGCATTAAGTACATTCACATTGTTGTTCAATCATAACCACCATCCATCTCCAGAACATTTTTTATCTTCCAAAACTGAAACTCTGTACCCGTTAAAAAATAAACTCCCCACAACCCTCCCCCCAGTACCTGGCCATCACCATTCTACTTTCTGTCTCTATGAATTTGGTTACTCTAAGTACCTCACGTAAGTAGAGTCATACGTTATCTGTCCTTTCGTGACTGGCTTATTTCACTTAGCATAATGTCCTCAAGTTTCATCCATGTTGTAGCATGTGTCAGAATTTCCTTCCTTTTTAAGGCTGAATAATATTCCATTGTATTTATATAATGCATTTTGCTCATGTATTTATCTGTTGATAGATATTCTGTTGAATTTTAAATTAAATTTCAGAATTCTAAATGTGAAATCTTGTAAAATGTGTAACACGCCTATCCCTCACATGCACTGTGTCCATGTTGTTTTAACTTTGAAGAATTTCTAATTTTTAAAAGTACAACTTTTGGCTAATAATTAAAGATAGAAGCAAATAATTAGTAATTACTAGTCACATTACTTTGTAATAAGGACAATCAGAAATATTATATACAAATCAGCAAGATTCATGTGGCAGCAAATAATATTTATTAAATGAACACCTCGCTCCTATTTTTATTAGGCAAATTAAACTGACTTGTGCCACTTCTGTAGAAATTTTTATATCACAGCAAGATTTACACACTATATTCAGATGTGTACTAATTTCTACTATGTGATATGATCTGCCTCATGAAACTTCAATCACATTAGAGGGACAGAGCAGAGGTGTACCTTTAGGCCTGTCTGGTAAGTTCAGAGCAACCCAATAATTTGCTTAAACAGTTTCTTCAAAGGACACATTCTCTTTTAATTTCAAATTGTCTCTTTTGTATTTGTCTGCACTCCCTCTCCCTTCTAGATGTTGACAGGATATAAGACAGCTGAGCCAGTTCTAACAGCGTCAGAGGAGACAGGCTTTGAGTCTGCCTCTGATCTTCTTCTTCTGGTGTCTGCAGCAGGACTCTCCATGTCTGACTAGTTCATAGGAGATGTGTTAGTATCCGAAGTCTGTCAATGATCAAATTGTGATCTAGTCTTCTCATCTCAGGCAAAGATGGAAAGTTCACCACATACGTTTCCAACACAGGATCACTGCTAGACTGTCCCCTTTACCAACATCTCCTGCCAGCATTCAGCTACCTTCTCAGCCTCCTTCGGGAATAAACAGTAACTTTCTACCCCTTCCTTATGCTACACCTTTGGTCTAACTGCACCATATTGCTGATTTTCCACTGATCGAATTCTCTTTGGAGACCCAAATAGAAAGTGAGGGGGGCCAGCTCTGTGGGGTAGTGGTTAAATTCAGTGCTCTCCACTTTGGTGGCCCAGGTTTGGGGGTTCGGATCCCAGGTGCATATCTATACCACTCATCAGCCATGCTGTGGCAGCAACCCATATACAAAATAGAGGGAGATTGGCACAGACGTTAGCTTAGGGCTAATCTTTCTCAAGCAAAAAAAAAAAAAGAAAAAGAAAAAAGAAAACTAAACAAAGGCCCTATGATCTTGTTATTCCCTTCAACCTATACACTAGCCTTTGAGCTATAGATGGGAAATCAGGATACACACTGTTTATCCAAGCTTTTGGACTCTTCCATCCTACAATCCCCTGGTTGGAAGGAAGGTGGAGTTTCCATTTCTGAAACTGATACACTATTATCAAAAGTTATCCCCAGTATAATTTTAAATAAGCTCCATCAACATTATTAGACTATTCTAATAAAAATAAAGCTAGGTATACACCAATCCAAGAAATACCATGGAAATAAATCTGCATAGTACAATTTTTAAGGCTGATGCTTATTAACCCAATTAAAAAAAGTAACGTTGAATCTTTAAAAGCAAATAACTACAGTTTGTAGTCAAAGCCATTTTTTGGCTTTGGATGAACTAGTTAATTATAGTTAACTATTAATTATATTAATTATATATATATTAATTATATATATATTATATAGTTAACTAGTTAATTATATTATAAATATAATAAATTATATTTAAAATATATTAAGATCCATATTTTCTATGAATCAAAATGAAGTATAGGGGGGCTGGCCCAGTGGCTAGTGGTTAAGCTCACATGCTTCACTTTGGCGGCCTAAGGTTCACAGATTCAAGTCCTAGGCGCAGACCTACACACCGCTCATCAAGCAATGCTGTGACAGGCGTCCCATATGCAAAATGGAGGAAGACGTGCATGGATGCCAGCTCAGGGCTAATCGTCCTCCGAAAAAAGAGGAAGATTGACAAAGGATGTTAGCTCAGGGCGGATCTTCCTCACTGAAAAAAACCCAGAAAAAAAAAGAAAAAGAAATGAAGCATAGGATCACTTTTATAGACTGCTTTTGATTACTAGAAAATACAAACTCCCTCCTTTAAAAACAAATGAAATAACAAAGCAAATTGTGATAAGTTTCTGATGCCTGAAATGCCACCGACAGTCCTCTGTTCATTTAACCTAAGGATTGATATCTGGATAGATCTAACACTCCTCTAAAGATAAATCCCTTATCAGCCAATTAGGCTTCAGTATGAATGAGCTTTCCGTTCTCAAATGTGAGGAAATGCATTAAAGCAATGGGAAATAATAAACCATTACCATACTTTTTAAATGTTGGTTGATTTTAGCAGATACAGGAGTTAAAAAGAAACAATATTATTAATTCAAAATAATTTCTGTCAGATAAATCTCTTCTGTACTTTAAACCAAGTTCACTTGTTTTGCTTCATTTTTCAAAAGCAAGCACCACATGTGAAATATAAAGTGTATATAAGACTTAGATCTCTCGTGATCATCTTGCATTTTTCAAGTCAGACAATTATCATTTTTTTTATTGCTGGCATTTTTACTTAAAAGTCCTGAAATATATACTTTTAAATTAGGATAGCTTTACTAAATAGATTTTGGTTTTATATTCTTTTTGCTTTTGTTCAACATTTCATATTTAGTGAATACTTCAAGTGCTTTGTGCAACCAGTTTTCTGATTCATTTGTTAAAATTAATTTCATATGTATGCCATACAGTATACCCAGAAGCAGCTACAATGGACTTTTGCCATATATATCCTCAAAAGAAAAAGTGTAATGCTCTGATGGCAAAGCATTCCTATTATCCCAGATAATCAATACCAATGGAAAGAAGTCTTTTGTTTCAGACACTTAAATACACACACAGGTGCAACCAAAAAACCTTTCCTTGAAGATTTGTTTTTAGCAAAGAATATGCCAGTATTCAAATTATTATGGTGGTTCTGCATTTTTGTACTTTTCAGAAGAAAATAAGCAGAAGTCTAAATGGCTGTGAAATTTATTTTGTCCAGAAATGTGGATGTATTGTAGGTAGTATTTTATTTCAATTGAAATCAATGCAGATTGAACGAGATATATAGCAACTTAAAATATAAAATTATTATGAGTTATCTTACCTTATTGAAAAATATTGCTACAAATTACAAACCTTCTCTATGTTCCAAATTCATTACACAAATACTTGAAGTTGCTAAAGTTTATAAGTTCCTCTTCTCCCAGGTATTTTTAATCATTAGGCAATATCTGTCTGGAGACTGGGTAGATGCTGATGATACTATCAGGCAATAGCAGGACATGTAGGAGACTATTAGACTTAATAACTACTGATTTGCTGAACCTGGGAAGTGCTGTCATATACACCTTCACAAGTTCTGGTGCAATCTTGAACCTAGGCAATTATGTCTTAGAGAAGAATTTAAATTGGAAGAAAGCAAAGAAAAAATTTATTGTCCTGGATGACAAGCCACTGGGCAACCCTAAATAGGATATAAAGTATGAGTGCAAAATGCAAATAAATGTTGCTTCTTTTACTTTATTTCCTTCCCAATTCTTTTGCTTTAGGCATGCTCTCATGTGGTAAATTATTCACTACATTTAGTTCCTACATATTAGAGATTTGTAATTTGTAAATCAAATTGTAGATTTTTCAGAAATAAATCCTCTTCAGAAGTGGCTGATTCCTGCAGGTACAGCTTCCCCAACAGCCTTCTCAGGTGGAGGTTATTTTTTTTCAATACTCTTTTTATATGTTAGTCTTAGGCTATTAGCTCTGTGACCTCATTGCTCCCCAATGACGTTTCCAGATCATATCTTCTGTTCCCTTTTTCAAATACCCTTGTTCAGGAAAGATTCTTCTATCCATTTCTATCATCGTCTTCTTCCTCTTTTATTCTGTCAATTATTGACATTCTCTCATTAACTGAGGACGTTAGAAAATGGTTCCGTTTCCCTTTCTCCATTCTTATTCCAGTCATCCTTGTCTGGGTTTGCTCTAGCTTCTGCTTCCCTATTTGTGGTACAGGATTTCATAATGGTGATCCTTGGCTTTCAATTTATATTGAAGATTGAGTCACGGCCAAGGGTTTTTGACTGGTGTGCTTCGTGGTGGTCTGGTCAGCAACAATCTTTCCTCATTATAAGGGGACACTAATATATCAGAGTTTTTCATTGGGGCTTTTTAGTTCTTAGGCAAACAATTCTTCATTTGTTGGAGCATGTATCTGGATGTCAATACATTAGCAGTTAAGTAGAGGAAATAAATTGGAAGTTTGGCTCTTTGGCGAGCAATTTGTGTTAATTGTCCAGCTCCCATGCTTGACCTCTGCTCTGCCTGACTTTCCCCTTCAAGAGACTCTCTGGGTCTACGTTAATGGAGACCTACTTCAAGTTTTCTTGAGGAGGGTGGGGAGCTTCAATTTTGTGGCTTCACAAATTGAAGAAAGGAACCTGGTGGTACGATTATTGTACATTTAAATTTTTACCCAAATCCCTTGTTTCAGCCCCATAAGTTATCCTAATTTTCCATGATAATTGGTGACTTCCGCCTCTTGGGGAGCTATGAGGTAAGTTGACACTGCTTATTTCAGCAAGTGCTTTATATTTTACTCTCTTGACTCTTCTAATCAGTTGTAGCTTCTCGGCTTTCTTTCCTTGAAATATGTGTTATTGTCATTTACCCACACTTCTTTTTTATTCATGTGTATTTACAGAAATTTTCTTCATATACGATTTATTTTGCATGGATGGGGAGATGAGAATGCTATTTAAGATTAATCTTTCATATTTACTAATAGTCTGGCCAATGGCTGGCCAATGGTTCAGTCAGATTTTAATTTGAAGAAATAAAATAATTTTATACTTTTAGTACCTTGTGTATATCACTAGAAAAGTTCAATATATGAGTCATTAAGAACTATTTATGGAAATATTGATGTATTAATAATGCCAATATTAATGAAAATTTTTCTACATTGATAATTCTTGGAACACAATACACAACTTGATTTTATGTAATTTTTTCAGTCTTTTTGTTATTTGTAAAAATTTTCGTAAAAATAAAGATGCAGGTATTTAAATATCATTTTCTTGTTTCAAAAATAAAATGTTTTTCTCTGAAAACAGAGACATTTTATTCCTATAAAATTTATTCCTTCACCTTTTATGCCCACACCATTGTTGACAGTAGAAATTATAGTTTCCAATTATTTTGAAGCAAACTACAGACATGAAGTACCATAGAAATTTTAACCCTGAGTGCGGGGAAAAGAAAGCATTTTTACTTTGGGTTAATGAATAAATATTATTTGACTTATCACTAAAATACTTTATACAACTGGGGATTTAAATAGCTCTAGTTATAGATTCGTTTACTACTGAAAGCATGACTCAGCTTTTATACTTTAAGACACCCTTTATCAAATGAAGCATTACGTCACTTACTCATCAATTCCAGATGCTAAAGATGCCATTTGTAATGAAAAGAAAAATAAAATTTTATTATCTGATCATCATTCTTTCATTTCATAAAACAGATATCACCTGAAACCTAAGGCTATTTGTATATTTTACAGAAGACCATATAAAGTATATTTTATATATCCAAACAATCTCTATATTACTCCCTTAGGACATATTTCTCATTAAAATGATTTAAAAGTAAAATGTATCTATAAAAGATATCAGGATTATCTCACTTTAAATATTTATAAAACAAGAAAGTAAAAGTTTCCAAATCTGGAATGTGGATTGTTAAAAAATTATAACTCATGTGTTTGTTCTCAGGTCCCCTCAACATTAAGCTCTAGGATCTATAATTTTATAGCCAGAAGCCAGCCTCAGCAATGAATCAGGTTTAAAATCCAGCAGCCCCCAAAACAATAGCAAATGACAGTTTCATCAGAAAGAAAAGACCAAGATATAGTTGTGTTACAGCCAACGTGAACAAGAGAAAAGCAAATTCTCAAGCCCAGAAGAGAGACAAGGCAACACATTTTCCATGGATCCTTTCAGTTTCCCTTAGGAAAGAATAACTACTCTAAGCTACCACTTTCTGGTACGTTTTTATGGGAAGAAGTACAAATAGAGTACACCCAGAAAAGGCCGTGTAAAGTGACAGAAATTGAACTTATGTTACACTCAGGGCTCTCTCATTCCTCACTTAGGGCCCTGCAAGTGAAAAACTGACAGGTGAGAGCACGTCTTTGCTAGGATATAAAAATCCAATGAAATGAGAAAAAAGAAACTTGCAGTATTTACCTTACCTGAGGCAGAAATTCTTGAACACAAAATACGAAATTTCTAGCTAATACCCTGATTCTTAACTGTCCATTCCATGCAGTGTCTAGCTTAATTAAACAAAGACGTTCTAAGGAAAGTTTAGGAACAGTAAAGTATATGCATAATTAATAGTCTCCCAGATGTCAGTATAGATAGTGGTCTAAGGTTTTAATGATTTTAAGGAATGTAACACAAAGATTGTCAAGCATTGATAATCATTAAAAAAATTAACTATGGTAACTTTTCCCTTGGTTTAGGATTACAAAAGACAATCAAAAAGAATAGATTTTCTAGTCAATATATTCCATATATTTTATATATGAACAGTGTGTGAGAGCAGGGATGGCAGATACATACTTGTGTGGAAAGGGAGGGAGAAGAGAGTGGATATATACCATTGAGTCCTAATCTTGTGCCGTATGAAAAGTATCTCAGGCTAATATAATGAATTCATTGAATTGATTAATTTTCTGTCTAGGAGGAGTTCATGCAGTAGAAAAGAGGACATTATCTTAACATTTATATGACTCCAAACTTCTGAATCTTCACAGTTGGTTTTTAAAAAAGAGGTGAAATTCTTACCATACATCGCATTTAAAACAGCCTCATTTCTAAGGCAAAATAGCTCCCTTAATTGGGAATAATTTTGAAAGCAAGAAGAGATTAGACAATTAAGAAAATGAAATTTTCACTTAAGTATATTAGTGAAAGTATCCTAAGCATTTAGTATTTTTTATAATGTTGCAAAAGAAAATAATCAAGAAATAGACATTAAAAATTTGCCTTAACAATAACCTTATGATAAAAGCAACTTTATTATGATTAAATTAAATGAATATTGAACCATTTGCAATAAAACGTGAAAATAATATAAAGCTGTCCCAAAGTATAATCAAGCATTTTTTAAGAGATCATCAGGCAATAAAGTAGAAAAGATAAAAAAGCAATTGTAGAAATAGTATTTAATTCCATATGCTTATAATTAAAAAAGAATAAACCTAAATCCCTTTATGCCCTTTAGGAAAATGTGTTATAGCTGCAGTTGCAGGGTAGTTTCAGTTCAGTTTACATATTTTAAAAGTGTAGCATGACCATAGAGAAATTCCCACTAGTTCTTACAGAATTACCAAAATAATGCTTCCTTTCAAATATACTTAGAATCCCTGCATGAGGCAACTATCATATGTTGGAAAAAGTGAATTACTTACTTGGATATTATTTAGTCTACCCCAGTGCAGTATTTAATAACTGCATAATAAAACCAAGTCTATGTACGTGTACATAGGTACTTCTCCCAATTTTACAGATGATATTTTAAGTTGGATAGCATCTGAATAACAAATTACTCTAACTGATTTACTGGGTAATATATAGCTATATGAGTCAAAAAGGTAATGGTTTCACACCAAAGAGAATTGGTTTATAAATGCATTATCTTTACTCAACTCCTATTGATTCCTATATGTTTTTTTCTGTATCTTCCTATATAGTAATTTAGGCTTCTGGGGACCCTGACCCAGGCAAGAGGTAGCCAGCCTTTTTCTCTCCTTCATTAATCTCCCTATTTCTCAGCATTGTTTTCCAAATTTGGCTCAGTCTCAGTCAGGTCTCTTCCACTTACTGAAGAATTCTGCCTGTATCCTCCATCTTTGTGGGGAAAAGTCATTTTTCTCATTGTTGGGGAGAACGGTTCCCCACACAGAGAACAAAATCACTGGGAAGAAGCCAGAGTGACTTTCAAAAGGCCAGTGGATGTTTACTTGGCTCATATTTCAAAACATAGAAAAATTAGGCTACAATTTGAATTTGGAAAAAAATAAATGTAGACCTCATGATAGCATTAGAATATAAGAGAATGGTAAAACTCTTGTGATGATCAAAGCATTTTAACTTCCAGTTCTTAGACGGCATGAATATATTCTTATTTCTTCCCATTGGATTGATTTGTTCTGTGGTATGGGATATATGGGTTAATAAAAGAAATAGCCATATTTACTATGGTGCAGCACTTTCTATAGTCAGACTTGCCAAGGAATGACATTAATTGTCTACACTAGTACCTTTGTACACTAGTACTTTCTACATTAGTAATTTTTCTAACACCAATACTTAGTATGTTTAGAGGAAACGCACTACAGAATTTGCAGAAGACTCTAATTCTGCATTGTAAAATGTAACTTGCTAAATTGTCCCATAGGTTTATTCCAGTTATTTATGGTCTGAAAAAAGGCTTGGATCTAATTGTACACATCTTGGAAGCAGAATGGATTTAACGACATGCGTGTCTCTTGTTGCTGCCATAAGTTTGGTGTCATTTATACTCTGATTTCTGCTCTTATAAATGCTGGTCACAAACTGAGGGAAAGTGAATCCATTTAAGTCATTTCTAAAGTCTGAATGTCAATTAATGAAGAAAATTATTTTACATATAAATGCATGTCAAGTACTTTTTATTTTTTAAATATCGCTGGGCTGAACTAAGGCAAATGCTTCTAACATCCCTTTTGAATAAAACAACATGTTTGCATGAAAGATTGTGTATATCATTGTTATAAATATTTTATATTTTTATAGAGTTTATTGCCAGTGGCAATCATCCAAACTATCTAAGAATATATTTTATACCATAGTTTGAGTTATTTTTATTATGATTTTAAGTCAAAAAACTAAGAGGAGATTTGTTGAATGTCAACAACGTGCCTGACACTTGACAAGCATTATCTTATATAGTCTTCACAACACAATATTGAGGTAGGTAATCTTATATCTTATTTTGCATATCAGAAAATAGAGGCTCACAGATATTAAGCAATATGTTGTATTTGCACAGAGATTGCATAGGAGCCTTGGAATTCAAACCAACACGTTTGTTATAACCACCATGTCATCCTGCACCAGTCACATACACTGTCATTGCTCAGTCGATGTCATTAAACCTTTCTTCCCTTTCAAAGGCCTGGGGATGTTCTTGCAGCAGCTGGGGAATATTTGTCTTGGTTGAAGTAAAAAGTCAATTTATTAATCATGAACTATTATGTTGACCTAGATATCATGTTGATACTTGAGATAGCAACTTGAAGGGACTTTATTCAAGTGACTTAAGTTTTGTTGCGAGTAGCCTCTAAATACAAATGCATTTTTACATGATTGTCATTCTCAGGCCTGGCCAGTAAAAACATGGACTTTGTGTACTGCTACTGTCACTTGCTCTTCTGCTGTTCCTCCTTGGCTGAGTCTTCTTGTGGCCTATTAGGATCATCTCTAAGTGTGTTCCCCGTCCGACACCTTTTAACCCCGTGTCTGTGCTAACGATTTAGATGGTTTACTGATCTGAAGCATTTTTCTTTAAGTCTTTCATAGAATGGCTTCACTGTCCTTCAATTGCTTTTTGAGTGTATTTATTCCATTCCACAGATATGACTCAGCCTTTTAACTGAACTATGATACGTCCCTTTAGATAATCCCTCTCTCTGGTAATAAGCTCTGACCACACCAGCCTCAGATGCCTGAAAACATGCTCACTTAGGGACTATGTTATTTCTCCCACTGGTGAATTACATTGTTGCAGACCGTTATTTTCTTTATGTTTGTTTTGTGATACCTGTGCTAGCAAGGGTAGTAGTGGGGAAGACGGCAGGTTCAAAGTGATAGCAAAAGACAGTTTAGCAAAAGGACTATTTATCTAAGGATTACACAAATGACAAAGGAATGGAAAAGCATGCAAGGGACTAGCAACAGTAGAGAGCTGTTACTAACCCTAAACCGAAGGGGCAATGGGAAAAAATGGTGTCATCAGACCCTTGGATGACTGGAAGCGCAACAGAAGAGGAGCAGCCCAAAAGGACCTCCGGCAGCAGAGGCTGGAAGCCAATGTCAGAGACACGTCCTGGCTCTTCGGCATTCTGAAAGCTGCTGCTTTCCATCGGCGAAGGAAGCTTGCAGTCTGAGGGTAAAGGAGCCCAGGAGATGTTGTCTGTAAAATGTCAGTCCCCCAAAGCACAGATCAGGACAGCAAGTTAAGAATATGGATGTGAGGAGAGGAGGTAAACGTAAAATAGCCAGCATAATGCTCAGATGTGGATCTCCAACTCAGATCTCTCCTCTGAATTCCAGACTTCTATATTTAACAGTGTATGTGATGTTTCCACTCAGACACCAAATAGGCATCTGTGGTGTGCAGAATTCTAAGATGGTTCCCAAGATTCCCACTTCCTGGCGTATAGGCCCTGAGTAATCCTCTCCCCTTGACTGTGGAGGGACCTGTGAACAGCGATCAGATAGTTGCTCCCTTGATTAAGTTATGCTGTATTATCCAGAGGATGGGTAGTCACTCCATGATTTTGTTACTTCCTAGAGGATGCCTTGGTAGCTGACTGGGGGCTTCTCCTGCTGGCCTTGAACAAGCAACTGCCATGTATGGAGAGGACCACCTGGCATGGAACAGTATGTGAATCCTGGGAGCTGTGAATGGCCCCAGGTTAATAGCCAGCAAGAAAGCAGGAGCTGAGTCCTACAGCTTCAACCTGAATAAACCTTTAAGAGAACGCTGTGCTCCCAATCAGGACCCTTGTGGCAGACACTTTGATTTCAGCCTTGTGAGACTCTGAACAGAGAATCCTATTAAGTCAAGCCCCGACTTCTGACCTACAGAAACTGTGGGATAATGAATAGGTGGTGTTCTAAGCTGGTAAATTTGCAGTAATTTGTGAACAGCACTAAAAATCAAATAATATGTAACAGGTTGAAAATAAACTCCTGACTCTTCACCCTTAAACACCAAACCTGCTTCTCCCCCAGTTTTCCTCAGGAAATGGTAATGCCATATTACAGCATACTAAGTTTCAAAAATCTTTATCTATCTTTGGTTTTACTCAACACTTCATATCTTACAAAATTTATCTATAAATCTGTTGGCTCTATCTTTAACATAGGGCCATAATTCCAGCATTTCTAACCTCTTTGACCACGACTCGGGTTAATGCTGCCTTTGTTCCCTCTTGGGATTATTTCAAAAAGTCCCAAACTGGTTTACCCGCTTTCCTATCTGCTCGTCAAAAGCTATTCTCCACAAAGTGCTCTGACTAATACTTATAAATGTAAATTGAAAAATATCTCTCTTCAAAACTTTACAGTGGCTTCCAGTCTCACCCAGAAAAAACCAAGTCCTTTAAATGGTCCATGGACATCAGAGCAATTCAAAGTGGAGTCAGCTGTCCACAAACTGTTGTTGCCTGTCCATGCCATTTTTATGAACAGAATATGTTTTTTTGTAACTTTTTTCTTTTTTCCTATGTTATGTTTGTTATGCTTATATTTACTGAAATTTATTTTTTTATGTTGACTTAAGATTAAAAAGTTGGGTTGCATTTTGTACATCTTCTACATTTACTTTAAATTTGTGTTTCTAGCAGATCATTTAATTGTATTTTACAAAGGGCATGGGCTTATGACAAAATGTACATTAAAAAAACTCCAAACAAATGTTTTTTTTAACCACAGATAGTTTGAGAACCTCTCAGATTCCCTGCCACCCTGTCCCCTGCTCACTCCGCTCCAGGCTCACTGGCTCCTGGATATTCCTCAGACTCCCCAAGGGCACTCCCATCTCTAGTCCCTCTGCCTGGAATACCCTTGTCCCAGATACCCTTAAGGCTTATCTTTCACTTCATTCAGGGCTCTCTGAAATATCGCCTTTCCAAGAGCTTTAAAAAAATCAACTTTTCTATCATTAACTTTTTAAACATTGCAATTCTCTTCCCCTTGACAATCCCTATTCCTCCTATGTAACTTTATTTTCTTCATTTGCAGATATATTTATTAACATTGTGTATCTGTATAGATATATAAGCATAAATAAATTTATAGGAATATATGTATATATGTATACATTTATATTAGTTTCCCATTGATAACCATTGATATGGTAACAAATTACCATAAACATAGTGGCTTAAAATAACACTTATTTTGATATATTAACACGTCACTTAAAAGATTGAGTTTATTGTAACTGGAACTTTGTGTCGTCAATGCCTAGGACATTTCCTGGCATGTTTTGCTAGTGTATAAAATTAGTTCAACCCATATAGACAGTCAAAGACTTGATGAGCATATTATATTTTACATAGTCAACAATATATGTGTGTGTGTTTACACATGTACATGTGAAGATATCCCAAATAAAAGTAAATGATAGAAGCTTAAAGGTAAGTGAACTCAAACACACACCCACACACATTTCCCTTGAACTATCACCTCATATAGATTCTAAACATTTACTTATCAATTGAGTCACATTCCTATTTCATAAACAATAAAAAAGAAGTGATAATTTAATGTCTTTCAGATAGGTTTCAGCCTATTCAGAGGATTAATTTACCTCTAATTTTAAACTGTTTATGCAAAAAATGGTTTTGACCTAGGCAAAGCAATAAATCTTAACTTTTATGATAATGTTAAAAATTAATAGCCATACAGTAATTTAAAAGGCACAGTATCAAGTGTTAATATAGGTATTGTAGAGATCCCACTCCTTTCCTTGTACAGCTAGTTATTTAACCCTGAGGGGATGAGTACTAAGCTATATCTTTTCTAGTAAAGATAATTTGGCCATTTTTCTAGGAAGGCTGTGATGTATACACAAGCAGTTCAAAAGATCTTGTCTCTTAAAGGAGCACTGGTTATGACAGAGCATTTTTAATTAGTGATAGAAGCCATTTAGAAGCAAAGTTAGTATGATATTAGTGCTTACTTTCTTACATTAATCAAATGAATTTTCAAATTTTCCCATATACATAACTGACATAAAAAGAAAGCAAGTACTTTTTATGCAGAGTAGTTGTTAAACAGGTTCTTCATTGGGATTCCACGTGATTCCTTGTGAAGCTAACAGCAAAAGAAAAAGGAGGATTTTTTTAAAAATCTAGTTGCTTGCTCACATTTTGAACTTTAGCCAATTTCTAAGGTAATACCACGCATCCTTTCAGTTGGCCAACTTAGTTCTGAAATTTACATATTTTTTTCAAAACTGTATATGCAATGAATGACAAAGTAGGGTGTATCTGACATTTCTGCAAAGAAAACTGCCTTACTAAAAACCTTAAAATGTTGTTCTTTAGATTATCTAAAAAAATGTTTCAGTCTTTTCCTCTGCTGATAAACGCCGAAATAATTCATATATTTGTAAGTACTTCACTTTTTTTCTCTTATGCATCTTTTAATTTTATTTTTCTGTATTTTTGCTTTTGTATTAAGGAGAACAAGTTGATATGCTAATAAACATATGTCAATTTTCCAGTTTTTAGTACTTAATACACAGGCTATCACTTTGTGGTTAGCCAAAAAAAAAAGGTTGAATTTTAGTTAGTACTCAAAATATTCAAAACATATTTTTCTCTACCTCTTGAAATTCTATCACTTAAGCTTCTTCCTTGGAAAGGTATTAAAACATTTAATGGCATTGATATTCATTTAGTAATTCTAATAAAATACACATGGTACTGGATCAATTTACTGGAATAAGTAATAGCTCAAGCTTAATACAGGGAACCCTTTGGCAAACATTTCCTCCGGACACAGAGGAAAGGAGGAAATTCACTCATGTTTTCAATAAAGACCAGACACTACGTGAGTACAGCAGAACAGCCATGAATCAACAACAGACAAACACTTTGTTTTTATGGAGCTTATGTCCAAGTGGGGCAGATCCCATAAACAGGAAATATATCTTTTGTCAAGCTGGGATAACTGCTGTGAGGAAGAACAAATGAGGGAAAGGAACAGAAAGTGATGGTGATGGGAGAGTGTCTCTTCATATAAAAAACAGAAGGTCTGTCTCAGAAAGTGAGATGTGAGCAGAGGTCAGAAAGGAGTGAGATACACAAGTGGGTGAGCAAACAGCTTTCCAGGCAGAAGAAAATAACAAGGTTGTGGAAGTATAACAAAGATAATTTTCCACTTTTATGTTTATTCCCTGGAAAAGTATTTCCTTCATATAAATGAAATTAGGAAGATTTGTGGTAATACATAATGAGAACACCAAGATGATTTTTAGAGGTATGTGTCTGATGGTAGGTTGCAGCAGAAAGACCCTTTTGGGCAAAGATCAGCCTCCACTGAATATCCACTAAGACTTGTCTGAGGAAAGTCAGGGAAGCTTGGGTATGTTCTCAGAGAATTTTCCAGAGAGGATGGATTTGAACACTAAAGCTACATTAGTCTCTAACTAGTTCTCTGAGCGTTTATGGCAGCCCTTATCCCCACTCTCAGGAAAGAACTTGCAATTCTGTTAAGGCAGACAAAGTTCTCACAGACACATTTTTCCATTCAAAATACTGAGGTTTTTCTGACTTGTTTTATCCTTATGCCCAGTCAAAGAATTTAATTATTAGTGGCCCAATTTCTTTATTTTACTTAGTGAGACAAGTTTATTAAATCAGATTCATTCTTATAAGCCACGTCATGCTACTCAGGACACTATCTCTGACAATACAAATTTTAAATTTAAGTACATTCAATTCCTATAGCTTTCCACTTCACTTTTCCTCGTCTAAAGAAAAAATATATATATAAATTCCCACTTTACTAAGTGATACACTGAAGGGGAGAAGAATTTGTAACCTCAAGATATGTCTCTTTGGCATGAGGATTATTTTTGGCTGGTTAGTTTTTAAAAAATTGCAGACATGGGAAAAGCTCTGAAAACCAAGTAGAAGTGACCCTTTGTAAGAGACATTTACATTTGTAAGGGAAATCTCCATTTGTAAAGATATCTCCCTCTCTGTACCAGGAAGAGTGAGGTGACTTTATCTCTAGAAACTCTTATCAATGCAGGAGGCAAGGACTTAAATCTGCATAATAACCTTACTCTTGTTTACTGAGATTTTCTGGTAATCTCCCATTACCGACTCCCCCCACCCCTAACATCCTCCTTTGTCCTTAGCTGAAGATGGTATTTAAGGTGGCAACCTCAGCCATTCTGGCAAGTTGCTCAGTTTTCCTGGGTTTCTCCCATGTATACATGTTATAAAGCTTTGTTTGATTTTCTCCTGTTATTCAGTCTCATGTCAATTTAATTCTTAGGACAGCCAGAAGGACCTAGAGTGGGTAGAGGAATTGTCTTCCTCCCCTACAATATCTTTCTCTTTTTTCCTGTTCCCTGACTTTTATGTAAAACTCTTAGAGTTATATTGATTCTGAAAGAATTAATTTTCTTTATTTTCAGACTATGTCCCAATGCACTCAACAAATTGTCTGAAAACAAACACATGTGTATTAACATGTAAATAACACATCATTCAAGGCACTTTGGTGGGTACATACTCTAAAGCATGCATCATACAGCAAGGCTTCTTGAGCGCCATCATTTTACCAGTCTCTGAACGCTGGAAGTCAAATAAAATTTTCTGCCTGCCCCTTTCTGGAGTTGAAAGAAAAATGTATAGAAAATCAAAATCCAGTATAATGCATGGTTTTTTATGTTCCAAGGAGTTACATGCAAACTTGGTGTTGATCATGGGATCTTGGACTTCAAGATATATTATGAGAAAGTCATAGTTGGAGGTGGGTTCAAGATAATGACTTAGGAAGATCCTGAACTCAGCTTCTCCCAAGGACACACTGAATCTACTGCTATGTATGAAACAATTTCCTCTGAAAAAAACCCAAAACTAGCTGAGCGACTCTTACACATTGGGTGAACAAGAAAAAACTCACATTGAAACAAGTAGAAGAGGCTGAGACACAATCTGGCCATAAATCCCACCCCTGGCATGGTGACACACAATCAAGAGAGAATTCAAAACCCAGAGCTTCTCCCTGAGAAGTGAAGAGTTTGAACCCCATGTCAGGCACCCTGACTTTTAAGATCTGCACCTGAGAACATCTACCCTTGAAAACCAACAGGGCTTGAGTATGTTGGGTAGGAGGGAGAATCCCCCTCCACCCTTTCCCTTAAGGTTCTTATGGCTGGCCAAATAATTAAAAGACAGGTTAGCAGGAGAAAACAATACCAAGTTTAAGAACATATATACATGGGAGAAACCAGAGAAACTGAGTTTCTCAACAAAATGACAGAGATTCTCATCTTAAATACTATCTTTGGCTAAAGACAAAGGAGAACGTTGGGGGTGGGAAGGGAGACAGAAGGAAGACAGAAATTGCAGTAATCAAGGGTATGCAGATTTAAGTCCTCTCCTTCCATACTGATAAGAGTTTCCACAGGTAAAGCCATTCGCCCTCCTTCCCAATACAGAGAGGGAGATACCTTTACAAATGGAGATTTCCCTTATAAATGTAAATGTTTGTCTGGCAACTCTTTGCAGGACCTCCTAGAGAATGTGGCCTGGGAGAGACAGAATTTTTGATAAGATGGGCTTGTTGGTGCCTTTCCTATTGTAACATCTGTTTTATATTATATTACAGCCATCATATGATATTGGCTCCTTCCTGAAACAGGTCTTCTATGTTAAATTCATTAGGCAGTTTGGGGGAGGTCAAATGTCTGCCAGAGAAAATAATCAAGGTAAAGAGACATATTTCAGCGTGGCCAAATTTGGTGTCCCACACGTACAAGAGATCAACAAGACTACAGCAAACTGAGAAATTATTCTTAAAGGGGTTATACACAAACTCATCTGCCCCAGGGTCCGGTGCAGAGCAGCTGTTTGAAAAGCCCGCAGACATTCTGTGAAAGAGGCTTATTTCCTTATCTTAAAGTATCAGCCCAAGGCCAGGCATCTAATTTAATACACATCATAAAGTCTGCTGGGGTATTCTGCAGGAACAGTGGCCGGGGGCACCATCTTTGCACTTTCTGTCTACCTCACTCCAGTGGCAGACGCCATCTTTTCTTTTATTTTCAAAACCATAGACTTTTTTTTTCCCACCAGATTGGCACCATCTTTATACTTTCCCTCTGCCACACTCCAGAGGACCAGTATCTCCCAGAGGGGAGCTTTTACACATATCTGGTGCCCTGGTTATTATGTGTGGTGACCCAGTCTTTTTATGGCTGCCACCCAGGGGACACCTCTAGATTGCCTGCCTCTTGTGGCCAGCGAGGCTTGTGATCCTAGGTCCTATGGGGTTGTAACAATCGGAGAGACAGTTCTTGGCTGGTTATCAAAACCAGGGCACTGTGCATACAGCAGACTGAAACATACTTCCAGTCTTTCTGTGGAAAAAGCCTATTGGCTTGTCCTGCACCTTCAGGCTGAGGGGCAGGTTTCTGTCTTAGTACAAAACTAAAGGCCTACAGAAGGGCTCTTAGAGAACAGAAGCCAGTGGATGTCATATTTGTGCTCTCCTCTGCCTTGCTCAAACTGTCTGGTATCTTCCAGAAGGTAGCTTAGAAACTCTTCAGGCTCCTCAATCTTTGCGGCTGCTGTCAGGGGACAGCTGTAGATCACCAGGCTCTGGTGACCAGTGGGGTGTATGCTCATGGTCCCACAGGACTGTAACAAATGAAGAAAAAGTTCTCAACTGGCTACTATCCTCAGAGGACAGCAAGAGGCAACAGTCTGAAGAGCCTAGTCTTTCTGTGTAAGAGGCATATTAGCTTATCCATGTGGTTGCAGCCTTAGGGTTAAAGTTCTAA
The DNA here is from genome assembly GCF_020826845.1 of Diceros bicornis minor. NCBI lineage: Eukaryota > Metazoa > Chordata > Mammalia > Perissodactyla > Rhinocerotidae > Diceros > Diceros bicornis. The sequence continues at coordinate 10,064,130 of NC_080766.1, forward strand.
TCAAAAACACATCTAAGGGCTGAGAAGTAATCTTTTCCAGAGACCTCCAATGGCAGGCACTATCTTCACACTATCCCTCTACCATGATCAAGAGTGCCAGTACCTCCTGGAGGGGAGCGTTTACATGTATCTGGTGCCCTGGTTTTTAGACTTGGTGCCCCCATTTTTTGTGGCTGTCACCTAAAGGACATCCCTTGAGTGCCTGGCTCTGGTGGCCAGTGGGACTTGTGTTCCTGGGTTCTATATGACTGGAACAATTAGAGAGACACTGCTTGGTCATCTACCACTGCCAGAGCACTGTGCAGACAGCAAACTGAACCACCCTCCCCCCGCCCCGTAATCTTTCAGTAAAAGAGGACTATTTGCTTGTCCTGGAACTTTGGCCTAAGCGGCAGGCTTCTGGTCTGGCACACATCTGGGGGTCTACTGAGATGCTCTCTGGGGCTGGAGACAGGTAGATGCCATCTTTGTACTCTCTGTCTGCCTTATTCCAGGTCACTGGTATGTCCCAGAAAGGAGCTTATATTCTTGTCTGGCACCCCAATTTTTGTGACTTCTCCTCAGGGGACACTTCTAGGTTGCCAGGTTCTGGTGCCCAGTGGGACTTATGCTTGTAGTTAAACAAGACTGTACATATTTGAATTCTTTAAAAGCTGCTATCTGAGGATCTGGCTTCCAACCAGTCTGAATCTAGGTACTGACTGAGATCCTCCTTTTTGGGGCACTGACAGTTTTTGGCAAACCCTCAAATACTGGGAGCCACTAAAAATAAAATAGATTGCTTGGACAATCATAAAAGTTTGAGGGGCAATCAAAAGCTGGGGCATATTTGAATTATAAAATTCATCTCCTACATAAGCTCACTTCCTCAAGACTAGAAGAGGTGACTCTTTCATCTTATGCATAGAAATCAATGCAAAGAGTGAAGGAAAATGAAGAAACACAGGAATATGTTCAAAACCAAAAACAAGATAAAATATCAGAAATAGTCTTTACTCAATGGAGCTAAGTGATTTACTTGATAAAGAGATAAAAAACAGTCATAAAGAACTCACTGAGCTCAGGATAAGGATGGATGAACACTGTGAGGACTTCAATAAAGAGATATAAAATATAAGAAAGTACCAAAAAGTCACAAAGTTGAAGAATATAATAAGTAAACTAAAAAATATACTAGAAGGGTTCAACAGTAAAGTATATGAATCAGAAGAAAAGATCAGTAAACTTGAAGATAGGGCACTGGAAAACACCCAATCAGAGCAGGAAAGAAAATGAAAACAAAGTGATTATAGCTTAAGGGACTTATGAGGAAACATCAAGTGGACCCATATTCATAATATAGGGGTCCCAGAAGGGGAAAAGAGAGAGAAAGTGGCAGGAAATTATTTGAAAAATAATGGCTGAAAACTTCCCTAACCTGGGGAAGAAAACAGACGTCCAGATCCAGGAAACCCAAAGAGTTTCAATAAGATGAACCTAAGAGACTCACTCCAAGACACATTATAATTATGTTGAAAGCTAAAGACAAAGAGAGAATCTTAAAAGCAGCAAGAGCAAAACAACTTGTTATGTACAAGAGAACTCTCATAAGACCACCAGCAGATTTTTCAGCAGAAAGGCTGCAGGCCAGAAGGGAGTAGCCAATATAGTCAAAGTGCTGAAACAAAAAACTTCCAACCAAGAATACTCTATCCATAAAGTTGTCTTTCAGAATTGAAAGAAAAATAAAGAGTTTTCCATACAAGTAAAAGCTAAATGAATTTATTACCACCAGGCAGGCCTTACAAGAAATGTCAAAGGGACTTGTTTAAGCTGACAAAAAGGGTGCTAATTAGTAACAGGAAAATATATGAAACTATAAATCTCACTGGTAATGGTAAATATGTAGAAAAATTGAGAACAATCTAATGTTGTATGGTGCTGGATTAATCACTTATAAAGTTACTCTGAAGGTTAAAAGACAAATGTAGCAAAAATAACTATACCTACAGTAATTTGTTAAGGGAGATACAAGATAAAAAGATGTCCACTGTAACATCAGAATCACAAAATGTGGAGGTGTGAAAATGTGAAGCTTTAGAATGTGAACAAACTTAAGCTGTTATTAACTAAAATAGACTGCTTTAAATATAAGTTGTTATTTGTAAGCCTCATAGTAATCACAAAGCAAAAACTTGTAGTAGATACACAAAAGAGAAATAGAAAGAGATCAAAACATTCCACTATGGAAAATCATCAAATCACAAGGAAGAGTGCAAGAGAAGAAGAAAGAAACAGATGAACTATAAGAACCCAGAAATTAATTAACAAAATGGAAAGGAGTACATGCCTATCAATAATTACTTTAAATGTAAATTGACTAAATTCCTCAATCAAAAGACAGCCTGGTTGAATGGATAAAAAAACAAGATCCATGTATATTCTGCCTACAAGAGACTCACTTTAGATGTAAGGATGCAAACAGATTGAAAGTGAAAGGATGGAAAAAGATAGTCCATACAAAAGGAAACCAAAGAAAACCAAGGGTGGCTGTACTTATATCAGACAAAATAGACTTTAAAACAAAGATTTTAATAAGATACAAAGAAGTTCATTACATAATGATAGTGGGGTCAATCCAAAAAGAGGATAAAACATTTGTAAATATTTATGTTCCTAACATAGGAGCAAATATTAACACACCTAAAGGGAGAAATAGACAGCAATACAATAATAGTAGGAAACTTTAATACTCCACTTTTATTAATATCAACCCCACAATCATCCAGACAGAAAATCAATAAGAAAATAGCCTTAAAGAACACATTAGACCAGATCAACATAACAGATACATGTGGAACATTCCATCCCAAAGCAATATAACACATATTTTTCTCAAGTCAACATGGAACATTCTCCAGGATAGATCATATATCAGGTCACAAAACAAGTCTTAATAAATTTAAGAAGATTAAAATCATATCCAGCTTCTTTTCTGATCACAACAACAACATGAAACTAGAATTCAGTTACAAGAAGAAATTTCACAAATATGTGGAGATTAAACAACATGCTAATGCACAACTAATGGGTCAAAGAAGAAATCAAAAGGGAAATCAAAAAATACCCTGAGAGAAATGCAAATAGAAATACAACATACCAAAAGTTATGGAATGCAGCCAAAGCAGTTCTAAGAGGGAAATTCATAGTCATAAATGCCTACTTGAAAAATCTCAAATAAATAACTTTACACATCAAAGAACTAGAAAAAGAAGAACAAATAGCCCAAAGTTAGTAGAAGAAAGGAAATTACAAAGATCAGAGCAGAAATAAATGAAATAGAGACTAAAAAGTCAATAAAAAAGATCAATGAAACTAAGAGCTGGTTCTTTGAAAAGAAAAACAAAATTGATAAACCTTTAGCTACACTCACTAAGAAAAAATAACAGAGCCCTTAAATGAATAAAATCAAAAATGAAAAAGGATACGTTACAACTGATGCCACAAAAATATGAAGGATCATAAGATACTACTATGAAAAATTATATGACAACAAATTGGACAACCTAGAAGAAATGGATAAATTCCTAGAAATATACAGACTATTGAAAGTATCAAGACTGACTCATGAAGAACTAGAAAATCTGAATAGACTGATTACTAGTAAGGGGATTGAATCAGTAATCAAAAACCTTCCAACAAACTAATGTCCAGGACCAAATGGCTTCACTGGTGAATTCTACCAAATATTAAAAAAAAAATTAATATCAGGGGCTGGCCTGGTGGCACAAGCGGTTAAGTGCACATGCTCTGCTGCAGTGGCCCAGGATTTGCCAGTTCGGATCCCAGGCACGTACTGACGCACTGCTTGTCGAGCCATGCTGTGGTGGCATCCCATATAAAGTAGAGGAAGATGGGCACGGATATTAGCTCAGTGCCAATCTTCCTCAGAAAAAAGAGGAGATTGGCATCAGATGTTAGCTCAGGGCTGATCTTCCTCACAAAAAAAAAAAAAAGAATTAATATCAGTCTTTCTCAATTATACATTCCAAAAAATAGAAGAGGAATGAAAATTCCCAAACTAATTTTACAAGGCTAGCATATTACGCTGATACCAAATCCAGATGAGGATGACACAGAAAGGAAAATTACAGGTCAATGTACCTGATAAACATAATAACAAAAGTCATCAATAAAATATTAGCAAACCAAAATCAACAATACATTAAAAGGATCATACAATAAAAACAAAAATAAAGAAGTGGGTGTACACTAAACTAACAAAACGTTTGCACAGCAAAGGAAATCATTAACAAAATAAAAAGGCAACCCAGCAAATGGGAGAAAATATTTGCAAATCATATTTTTCATAAGGGGTTAATATCCAAAATATATAGAGAACTCATACAATTCAATAGCCAAAAAGAAAATCTGATTAAAAAACGGGCAGAAGATCTGAATAGACATTTTTCCAAAGACATACAGATGGCCAGAAGGTATGTGAAAAAGTCCTTAACATTAGTAATCATAATGGAAATGTAAATCAAAACCACAATGAGCTATCACCTCACACCTGTTAGAACAGCTGTATCAAAAAGACAATAAATAACAAGTGTTGGTGAGGAATGTGGAGAAAAGAAAACCGTGTGCACTATTGGCAGGAATGTAAATTGATGATGGGAAACAGTACGGAGGTTCCTCAAAAAATTAAACATAGAACTATCATGTGATCCAGCCATTTTACTTCTAGTCATTTTTTTAAAGAAAATGAGAATACCAACTTGAAAAGATATATGTATGCCTATGTTCATAACAGCATTATTTACAATAGCTAAGATATGGAACCAACTTAAGTGTCCACTGATGGATGAATGGATAAAGAAGATGTGGTATATACATATATATATATATATATATATATATATATATATATATATATAAACTAAGAAATATTACTCAAGCGTTAAAAAAAAGATAACTTACCATTTGTGAGAACATGGATGACCTTGAGGGCTTTATGCTAAGTAAAATAGGTCAGACAAAGAAAGACAAATATTGTATGACATCACTTATATATGGAATCTAAAAAAAAAAATCAAAAAACAAAATAATAACAAACAAAAAAAATAAGCTCATGAATACAGAGAACAGACCGGTGCTTTCCAGAGGTGGAGGATGGAAGGTGGGTGAAAGGGGTAAAAGGGTTTAAAGAGTACAAATTTCCCACTACAAAATAAATGAGTCATGGGAATATAATGTACAGCATGGTGACTATAGTTAGTAATACTGTATTGTATATTTGAGATTTGCTAAGTGAGTAGACCTTAAAAGTTCTCATCAAAAAAAAAATTTGTAATTATACATGGTGTTGGATATTAACTAGACTTATTGTGGTGCTCATTTTGCAGTACATACATATATTGAATCATTATATTATACACATGAAACTAATATAATGTTATATGTCTATTATATCCCAATAAAAAAAAACTAATATTTTGATTGGATGACAACTTTGAGGGTTCCTGAGAAGGGGTGAGTGTATTTTGTACACGAGAGCTGTGACTAAGTGTAACAAAGAGGCAGACTTCGGAAAACGAAATTATTGTCCTCAGACCTTCATTTCTCATCAATCAACACCCTTTGCCACATGAGTTTACAATTTTTTTATTAGAGGCAGAGTGTACTTCCCTATCCTTGACTTTGTGTTGGCTATACCACTTTCTTTGGCAGATGGGTGATCAGTAGACTTTGCCAATGAATAGAGACTTTGGAATAAGATGAACCTGAGAGCATTGATTACAAAATGAGACAAAATGTACTCAAGAAATGTTGTCTCACCCAGACAGCCATGCAAGGTAAAATATATATATATATATATGTATTATAAATTATAGATAAAAAATGTCAATGTGTATTTTAAGCGAGGCCTCACATGTGCATGTATGGAGCCCATCATTTGGACTTTGCCATCAAATTGAAAAGAACAAAGAACATTGCCCTGACCAGCCTGATCGTCCAAGAGCATGAGAGACATGTGAAGACCTTGATCTAACCTGCAGCTTGGAGCCACCCCAGCCACCCCTACTCCAAATTTACCAACCCCTACAGACTGCACATGCATGAATAAGAACAATTCCTGCCTTTTTTTTTTTTTTTTACCCACGGAGTTTTGAGACGGCCAGTTAAGCAACATTATTGGGATAATAGTTAACTAATACAAAATATATAGAATAATTTGGAACACAGTAGGAGCCCAGTAAATGCTTCTTTGTTTTCACTTTATTATATTCATTGCTTGAGGAAAGTTACTTAATTAAAACAATATGTTTTAAATCAGAAAATGAAATATTCTCTAAAAATCATAACATTTGAGGTATCAAAATTCAGATGGCTGGTTGTTTTGTAAACTACACTTATTTTCCCCTAAAATATCTAGCTTGTTTACTTTATCTCCAGTTATATACCTGAATGACTGGGAATTTTTTTATATAACGGGATTTAGAAAAGCACAATCTGCTCATATATATAGAGAGAGAGAGAAAATATTGTGTGGTTTGGTGAGAAAAAATTTCTTGAGTGAACTTTGTTTCATTGTGTCTTATTCTGAAGTCCCTATTCATTGCCAAAGTCTCCAATGAGTAAAGTTTATCCTTTAAGATACCATAGACAATTGTAGATACCTGCTCATTTATTCAATTTAATTCAATATTTATTGAGCTTTTACCATGTTTAATATATTATGTATGATTTATGTTTATGCATCATTCTAGTAAAGGACTTGAGGCAGCTTCCAGCGAGGCACACACAAAAATATATTAAAAAAATAAACATGAGAAAAATGAGAAACAGCGCTACTAAAAACAGAAAAATTAACTTAAGCCATATGTTGTTTGTTAAACATGCATATATTAAACATTATATCATTAAGATATGCCATTTTTTTAAACTTCTTAGTAGCCAGAATGAAGATAAATTATGGAATGATATATGACAGAAGGATTCATAATATCCATCAATTTTATTTGGAAAAGCACAGCTTCCCTGGTACCAAAGAGTAAGAAGGGTCTCCTGTGAGCCCTTGTAAATAGGTCATTCTAAACTAATGTGAGCAATGGTCTCAAGATTACCCTTACTATGAAGATAATAGTGATTTCTCTCGGCTGAATGTTATCATAAGCCTTAATGCAAATTCAAGCCACGATGCAAAAGCAATACTCAATATATTTGCTTCTGTAAGAAATTCAAGTAATTTGATTTAAATATGGAAATATCTTGATTTCTGGATATATCAAATTATAAAATTCAGAATGGAGGGACCACACAGATTTTAGGCTGCTATCATGGATATTATTTTTATGACTGCAATTTTATTGAAAATTTATAAGTAAAAAAAAAATTGATGCTAAGTTCTTTGTGCAAATCTGAGGTGAGAGAAATATATATTGCTGATGTGTTCATTCAACAAACACTTATTAAATATTGTATTAAAATCTTTAAAAACAGACACTTGTCTTTTAATGTATTGCCCTGTGGCACTAATGTGTGTGTCTAGTTACCATACTATTACAGTGTGCAATATTTTATATACATCTTACCAAAAACCATTTATCAAATGACCATTTATCAAAAACATTCACATTCTTATTGTATACCTTTCCATATATTTTACTTTCCTTCCACATACGCACAAAAAATGTCTTTTGTCTTTCAAAAGTATTTGCTTCTTGTATGGAATAAATAGCAACAACAAGAAAAATAACTAAATCTTCTTATTCCTAGCTTTGTGGGCAAGTGAATGTTTTTAATTGTGTTTTTTAGCTCCACCACTAGAAAGAGAACCGGGTTGTTAGACACGGAAGATTGCTTAATGCCAGTTTTGTCCCCAGCAGGGTTCTCAAAAGACTTTGTTGCCAGGAAACACAGAGCCAAGGGTACCACAAGGCACAGAACAGATATGGCTGCTTTCAGTGGGACTCTCCACATCTTTAACAGCTCCAAGAAGTCTATGTTACATGTTTATCTGTTCCCATCTTCGCAGCCTTTGCTTGTTTTCTCTTTATCTTCATAGTTACATGATGTATTTTACAGCTCTGCTGGGCATTTTATAATCAATTCTATTATTTCTATTGCCTTATATTAATTCACACATTGTAGTCAATTAATCTGCACCCTACTAAAAATATCTTAAAATAAAACTTTCATTCACACTGAATTTTGTTTTCTCTACTATATTATTTAGAGAGATTATATACATTCTAAGTTAATTTAAAATGCCTGAGTCTAAATAAATAGATCCCCTTGACCAAATCTTCTTTCGTGCAATAATTGAAATACTGTAGAGTGGACTAACTCACAGATTTTTTGACAACTTGAGTATATTTGCAGATGGTAGATCTTCACTATTCCTTTTAAAGTCTGGGTTTATAATCAGGATAATTAAGAATTATTTTCCTAGCCTTAAATAGAGTGAGTATAGTAACTGCATATTAGTCAAGAAAATGAAGGCAGAAAAAGGTGAGGAGGATCAATTCATCCGTATCTGTAAGACAGTGACAAGAAAAAATTACCTCTAGCAATAATAGTATCATGCTAATCGGTTGTTTTTGAAAAAAATTTGACTTAGATGTATCTTTGAGGAGGAGAAATTATGTCCTTTTGTGTTCAAGTAAATCATTTATTAGACAGAGTGCTAGACCTGCCAAAATGCTATTTCAACAACAAAGTGACCCACATTGTATGTAAGAAACTGTACAATGAATACAAAAACATCTCAAAATCAAATGTGAACCTTTTTATGCTTTCGAGGACTATTACACTGAAGAAAATTGGAGTTATAACAGAAAAAAATATTTTACTCAATTTTCACACTATGAATTTATCTTGCTCTACAACTATCAATTTGATACAATTAAATATAATAAATCCAAAATATTTTATTACCATGAACCAATTAAAATTCAAATTTGATTAACAAATTAAAGTTTATAGCCTAAAGATTAAATTTTCTTAATACTATCCATCACAATTATCTGAACTAAGGGCACTATCATAGAAAAATTAAAACATATCTATTTAGATACTGATAATTATTAAATACAACATGACATTCATCTTATAAGATCTAACGGTTACCTTAGAAGGATGCAATAAAGAGGTTTTAGAAGTAAAATATTTGCACTTTTTGATTTACTTTTGCATGCTAATCACCGGAAAGAAGTCTTTCTTTCAGGTAAAAGCCTTCAATTACTACATGCCTACATTGATAATGCATCTTTATTAAACCATATAGTTAAAGGAAGATTTTATTTTTATCACATTATTTTTATAAAGTCAACTAGCTTGATAAGTCCACCAGGAAATAGCACATGTACTGAGTTGATGTAGAAACCATGGTAATCCTTTGAAAGATTTAATGACTTTTGACAGATAATAGAGTTAAAACTTTTAAAGCAAAATAAAAATTTTTGTGTGTTCCAGTAAACACATGAGTTTGTTACTAAGGCAATGTAAATTTACCCAATATGTAATAGGTTTGGCACATGAAACACAATAAATAACAAGCTTTGTATGAGAAGTTCAAGTCACGTAACATGATTTATCTGACATTAGGAAAAAATAAATCTGTGATGACCAGAGCTAGTTCTATATAAGCGTTTGCTGTCATTGGTGTACAAATAAGCCATCACAGAGCCACACAGATGGTTACACGATGCCCTTGCCCAACAAATGAATAAACAAGCACACACACATACACAAAGAGCGAGACCGAGTCAAAAAAAAAGAAAATCGGTGAAACAGCGGCACAAAAAGTTGAGTCATGGCATGCCATCTGCTCTGCTGGAAGAAAATCTTTCGGTGAAAGCTCGTGTGTGACAGACATTGATCTTTACTCCAAGCCAAGTGTGTGTTACCTCGTTGGCCTAGGCCCAGTCTTATGTCATATGGACCTCTGTCCGTCAGAAGTCAAAATTGTGGTCCTAAACGTGTTTCTGCGTAAAAACTATGAAGTCTTACATTCATACCACCTATTTTCCACATTAGCAGATGTATCTCTTTGGCTTAAAAATCTCGTAAGGACACTTTATACATTGTGTAGACTAGATTATTGACTAGAAGGCAAAGGTCACACTTCACCAGATAGGAAACATTCCACTAACACTTTCATTGAATGACCAGGTTATTTATGTTATGACAACACTGATCTGAAGCTTGTTTCTTAGTAATTTGAGAAATATTTTTTCAGATATTATTTCTCAAGCTTCTTTATGTTTTCTAGTTATTTTGCTGTTTTCTTAAACCACAGCTTTCTGATATTTGCAATACTCATACCTGTAATTCTGCAACGTCATGCCATTTGGGGGCTGTCATTCAGCAAGAAAATCTTCTTTAGTCTCTTGGCTTCTGGTAGAGGAACAGATGGCTTATAATCAGAAAAAAAATCCACACGCACACGCACAATGGAATAAAGGAGATGCAAAAGTAGACAAAAATATTAACTACATGTTGAAATCCTGGCCCTTTAAGGAAGCCTGCTGTCAAGTTCATGACTTGCTAAACCTCCAGCTGTACATTATTAGGGTAGAAATCCCACATATAAATGCTTGTAGCTGAGCACAGAGATGTTCAGTTTTAGATAAGCAACCAAAGTTCTGCACTTCTCTGCTGTTCCTCATTCAAGCGAATCCCTCATGCTGCAGTCCTCAAGTGTTATAAATTTAGACATCTTAAAGGGCTTTCCTTGAATCCAGCAAAATTGGACAAATTGAAATGAGTGAAACATAAAAGAGTTTTGGGAAGCCTTCAATTACTTTTGTTTAGAGACAAAGAGGAAGCTTTTGATAAAAGATTTAGAGAAATTTAAAGACTTCCATGTAAGTATTCCTTATATTAAATAAAATTGATTTACATAATTCTCAACCTGAAACTTTGAAAACCTAGCTATTAATTAGATTAGGTCCCTACATTTATGGGATGATTCTATTGGAGTCAGAGTGAAACAGATTTGGATAAAATGTTATGATTTATTGTAACTCTACTAGAAAATGCAGAAGCTGAGAACATTCAAATAAGATGAGGGAAAAACATGCCATATTCTTTAAAGATACCAAAATGCCAGAAAATTCCCAGGCATAGTCTAAAATAAATTAAAGCATAATTGCCTCTGGCAAAAGAAGAGATAAGAGCAGAAGGAGATGTCAAGTTCTTAAAGAGCTGCAAAGTCAGGAAAATACATTGATCTTGATCCCATTGCATTCAGTGGGAAGCTCAAAGTCGGCCATGTCAAACCACAGGTTGATTAATTGGCATAGCTTTTCAGATCTTGGGATCTGCAGATGTCTTAACTGGCCTATCTTTTCCTACTTAAAATAGTGCACCAAAAATTGTTTATCTAGAAATGTAACCTATAACTATTAGGTTTTTTTCTCTTGCTTAGTCTTCTGAAACCTCCAACTTCAAAAACACAAATCTTTTTGTGTGTGTGTGAGGAAAATTAGCCCTGAGCTAACATCCAATGCTAATCCTCCTCTTTTTGCTGGGGAAGATAGGTCCTGGGCTAACATCCGTGCCCATCCTCCTCTATTTTATATGAGATGCTGCCACAGCATGGCTTGACAGTCAGTGCATTAGTGCATGCCCAGGATCTGAACCTGTGAACCCTGGGCCACCGAAGCGGAGTGCGTGCACTTAATTGCTATGCCACTGGGCCGCTCCCAAACACAAATCTTTTGTATTAATTCAACTCTTTTTTATTATCATCAGGATGAAATTGTGAAATATTAGTGGATAGTTCCCCTTACCATCTTTCCACATGTTCTTTTGAACTCTTGGCTCTGCTCTGAACAGTAACATATAAAGCTATAATTTCTCCTACAGTGAGTTTTCTACTGAACAAAAAAATTAATGGTGTTTTTGGCTTTAAGATAAAACCCATAAACTAGGTATAAGACAAAGAGATTTTGGTAGAATGTCTTAAGAAAAGAAAATCCAGTTCTCCCTCCCCCACTCCATTTTGCTTAAGTGAACACTTCTTTTTTCCTCCATCCTAGATATTGACTATTTTCGCTGGAGGAAGAGAGACAAAGTTAGATGTTGAGAAAAGTCTCTAAAAGTGTTTCTGTACCTTGTCCATGTACCTATACCAAGTTAGATCCCAAAGTGGGGGGATGTTAAACATCTGGATATAATTTGTCATTGAGAGTGATATGACCTGTAATGAACTTCCCATCTGGTGTTTCACAAGTGTTTGCTCCAGAGTTCCCCACATTGGTATGGCCTAGGAGCAATAGAATAGACATAGCTGAGGGGTACTTCAGGGGAAGAGCAGCCAGGTTTCCAGTGGCCATGGAAAGGCCCTATGAGACATGACAGAAATAGAAAGACAGAAGACCCAAAGGGGCCTTGTGTTCAGGCCTAGGGGAAAATTCTGAATTGTCCCTTTAAAACTGAAATGATTAAGGAGACAAGAGATTTGCTAATGATGATATTTACTGCCAATAGGCAGAGGAGAGCTCAGAATAGATTCAGAAACCAAGATAAATATGGAAAAAAAATTTATTTCACATCTGAATATGTGATTTGAAATTTTACATGGTAGTTTAATGCCACTGTATTTTTTACTCCACTGCTTATGTTAAATGACTCTTCTCCTATTTTATTTTCCATCTCTTGTTAAGGGTTTATTTTCACAGGAAATATAAAGAACAAATACTAGATAGCCAGTTAAGAGAATGGCCTAGTCCTCAAAGGAAGCTAGAAATCTTTCTTTTCCCAGTTAGGTATACACTGATATCCATGCATTTCAAAATTTATTGCTTATCATACTTTAGATAAGTTGTTTAGTCAAAGCCTTCATTGTCAAGGAAAGAGTATAATATAAAAGGTAAATATTACTCTTCTAGCTAACTCTGGAAAGCCAGAGGTCATATTGCCTCCTCAGAATAAAAACAAGACTGACCCTAGAGTGAATTCAAGGAAGTCAATGGAAAAATGTAATTGTGTTTACAGAATAGTTTATAGATTCTGTGGCAGATAAGAAGGTAAAATTTTTCTTCCATATATCCTGAACTACAAATGGACCAGAACATACATGGGGAAATTTATCAATGGAAGGTACTCCACTGTAACTTAATATGGCAGATGATAGAAAAGACAGCTTTGAATATCACTTTAAGTCTTTGCTTTTTTAACTATAGGACAAACAGAACTTTTTGATCTGCCTCCACAATAATATCAGGCAAAATGCTTTATTTGCATCCAAATATAGAAAAGAAAAGGAACATTATTGGTATTTCATTGATAATTTCCATATTTTTATTGTAACGGGGACAGTGTGTGATTATTTTGAGTGTACAGATATGACTTTCCTTGATTTACCATATCTTCTTGACCACAATGTTATCTTCTCCATCAAGCATCATAATATCAATGTTCATATAAATAGTAAAATTATAAATTATTAGAAAAATATTAGATAATATTAGCAGAGAAAGTGTTAATTATCAGCCTTTGTTTATAACTTCCTTAGAAACATGCAAATGATTTCAGGGATGAATCTCGAAGTTCAGTGCTACCCAACGTTTTGTGTAAATTCTAGCATCTTAATCCTTATGGTGAGCTAGTATAATACAATATGCTGTTTTGTAAATAAAAAGATGAGTAAAATGCTCAAATGCCCCCGCACAAGTCCATGAGAGGAGTGACTGTATATTTCTTGTTCACCGCAGTATCTCCTGTTCTTAGCACATGGCCTATTACAGATTAGATATTCAATGAAACATTTTTGAATTATGGAACTGACTGCATTTAATGAATTACAAGCTGTACATTTTTTTTCATATTTTAACAACTTGAAATTGCTGTTTGATAGGTTACAGTAAAGATATAGCTGTCATTATTTATGCATGCAGAATAGGTATCAGCAGCTTGGAAGTTCATAATGGAAATAATAATGGAGTTCTCTTAAAAATGCAGCATCATTAATATCCTTGAAAGTACAGAGCACAACTCATACTAATTATAAACACTGATAATTTTGAGTAGATAAGTGATTTGATAGACTAGTGCTCTAACTTTTAAAAGTCTGAGGTTTGCTCAAACCTATTTATTTTACTTATGCTATCATTCCTGTGTATACATGTATACATGATTAAAATGATATATAGAAAATATGTGTAAAATTCTCCTTAATAACAATAAAACTGAAAGTTCTAAATAAAAACAAGTAAGACAGGTCTTTTACTCTTACGAAAATGCCGTGTCTTATAGATTTATTAAGCAATAATAATAAATAATTGTACTGCCTTGTAAAATATAACGATACCCAAAAGGGATGACAACTGCAGTAGAACTAAAAGCAGAAAATAGAGATAAATGAAGAAAATATGGTAAAATTGGATTAAAATTTCCACCAATAACATTAACATCAGGGATAAATTATGAAGACTTTTCCTCTAAGCCCTAAAACAGTGTGAGTCCTCACAAGGGGAACATTGAGCCAGTATACTTAACAGTTTCTAGCTCTTAGAAAAAATAATATACCACGGACCCATCACTCAACTGAATATCCCAGAGCCAGTCAGAGCCAAGGTTGTACTCCCTCTTATTTTTTCCTTTTGTATGTACTCAGAGACTATGATTTTCATATTCAGAAGAAGAAGGAGGAGGAGGAGGAGGAGGAGGGGGAGGAGAAAGGGGAGGGAGAGGATGTAGCACTTTAGAATGCTGTCTCATCTAAATAAAATGTCTGCAAAATAAGAAGCTTGGGGTTTATAACATATGTAGAAGTAAAATGTATGACAACAAAACCATGAAAGCTTAGAGGAGATAATTAAATGAATACTATTTTAAGATGCTTATGCAATGCTTAAAATAGACTGTGATAAGTAAAAGATGTATACTGTCAACCAAAAGCAACTACTAATATAAACAAAACAATGTTTCCTAGTTAATAAACCAAGAAGGAAGTTAAATTGAATTGCAAAATGTAGTAAATTCACTCAAAAGAAGTCAGAAAAAGATGGAAAAAAGGAAGAATAAATGAAATTAATAGAAATATTTAAGATTTAAACATAATCATATCAATAGTAACATTAAATATAAATGATATAAACACTACATTAAATGGCAGAGGTTATCATATGGAATAAAAAAGCAAAATCCAACTGCATCTATTTAAATATAAAGAATCACATAGGTTAATTGTAAAACAATGGAAAAAGATACCATACTAACACTAATCAAAACAAAGCTAGAGTAGTTATATTTGTATTAGAAAAATTAGATTTCAGAGTGAAGAATAATGACAGTGATAAGAAAAATCACCTTATAATGATAAAGGGGTAATTTCATGATGAAAACATAATAATCCAAAATATATATGCAAATATTAACAGAGCTTCAAAATACATAAAGCAAAACTAGTAGTACTTCAAATAGAAAATTCTATAAATGTAGCTGAAAATTTCAACAGTCCTCTCTGAATAATTGTTATGACAAATAGATAGAAAATCAGTAAAGATACAGAAGACTTGAACAACATTCTCAATCAGCTCACATAACTGACATAACAACTTTTTGTCTAATAGCCACAACTATATAGAAAGTAAACATCCATCAAGATGGGGAAGAATAAAGAAATTTTGGTACATTATACAATGCAATACTACTCAACACTAAAAAGGAATGTACTATCTGTACACACGATAACATATTGAATCTCAAATTAATTATGCTGAGTAGAAGTCAAAGCAAAATTTTAAAAAATACATACTATATAGTTCCATCTACATAAAATTCTAGAATATGCAATCTAATATGTAGGGACAGAAAGCAGATAAGTGGTTGCCTGGAGATGGAGGTACAGGGAAGGTTGAAAGAGAGAGAGATTACAAAGAGGCATGAAGAAAATTTTGAGGGTGATGGATATGTTCATTATTTTGATTGTGGTGATATTTTTATGATGTATACATATATAAAAATGCACCACATATTGTACATTAAATATATGTAGTTTATTGTATGTGAATTATACCTTAATAAAGCTGTGAAATTGTTATTTTAGTTACAAGAGGATTCCCACTAATATTAGTCAATATTGTTATAATATTTCCGAGAATAATGACAAATTTCCAGATCTGGCTTGAAAATGGATCTATTAATTGGAGAATTGTTAAGATCAAGAGGCTTTGAAGCTAATATTTTGATTAGACCATTGCTATAACCATTAAAGTCATGTGAAATGATAACGGGACTTTTAGCAATGAGGAGGAGTATGTTGCCAAAATTCTCAGTGAATATATGGTTGAGAAAGAGAGCATCATGGTACAACTACCACAAAGAGAGAAGAGAATGGTATAGTAAAATTTCATGAACTTTGGCTAAAGAAAAATCTACATTAAATTGGACAAGTAACTATCGGGAAATGGTAATAAGGAATAAAGATATTTATAAAATATTATGGCTTGTACAGGGTGGGGAAGAATGAGAAACCTCCATTTCAGAGAATTTCAGGTAAAGCAATGTCTTTGTTAGAGATAAGAAGACAAAAGGGTGCATTTTGAAGATAGTTGAGAATATAAGAGAATTCCCTTGCTTCTAGCCCCATATCCAGTTATATCTGTAAGCAAGTTGTCTTCCCAAATCCAGGATTTATAGTCTCATTTAAGATTCCTGAACTCATCCAATACCCTCTCACTTTAGCTGACAATTTAGTCCTGGGTATGGAACTTCAAAAGCTTACCTCAAGCCCCCATGTTCAGAAATTTCTACCATATTTGTATGTTAATATAATTCATAAAACAACTTATTCTAATTTAACAATGTAAGGATTCCCCCCACTGCCCCGTCTGAATCTGCTGTAATCCCTTATATGTATTTGATTACGGGTAGTCTTCCTGTCTCTTATTAGTTCTCTTTCTAAAGACTCAAGACAGCCCATGAAAAATGCCTACTTGGTCAAATCATCTGGAATAATATCCACCATCAGAATTCTTTATAATCTGTCCCATCTACCCTGCTACAAGCAGAGTGTAAAAGGAATCTGCTGTACCAGTTCAGACACTACCTGGGTGGCCCAGCTCATGTTGCTCATTCAATGTCCCCAGCACTCCTGTGCCCTTGACTTTAAGATTCGAGTGACCTCTTTTCTCATCCTGTCTCAGGATGAAGACATCTACTTCCTCTAAAAAGATTTTAAATGAGACCATTAAGAGCAATCCTGGAAATAGCTTTGAAAAAAAAAATTAACTATCAGCCAGATCATCTTTCTTCATTATTGGAGCAGTGTAGAAGTTTGGGGAATTAATCTAATCTAAAGGTCACTGAGTAGAAGGAAATAATAAAGATTAAAAATTATATATAAATTGGAAGAAAGTTTTTTTAAAGCTTTAAATGCATGCTGATTTCATGTGTATGAAAATCAAAGCAATTTCCATGGAAAAGGAAAAAGATCAATCTAACAGAGTTAAAGGGTGTGGAAAAAATTTTGTTTGTTTGTTTTTTAATATGCAGCAAACAAAAATAGGAGAAGGATAATTTAGTAGCTCTTGCCCATACAGTGAATTAGCGGTAAAGCAGGAAATAGACCATGGTTTTCTGATTCTTACTAAAGCTGTGAGCAAGTTTACAAAGTTCATATTTAACAGTACAGGTGAGATGGAGGATCAATGCACAAGATTATTTCAAAACATAATTCTTCTAATCCTGGATTTTCTGTTTTCTAGAACTTCTCACATCATTGATTTAAGGCATATAGCTAGGTTAAAAATGGCTTATATTTTTAGATAAAACTAGGAAAGTGTGAAGGCTCAGACCTCACACCAGGACTAATATCTTTAGAAAGAAGAATATTAAGGAGGGTCAGGGGTCAAGAATATCTTGAGGAAAAGTTAACCAAATTATAAATGTCTCAGCTAATACTTATATTTCTGCCATTTTGCCAATTTTCATTTGTGTGTAGGTTAAGTGACATATGTTTATTCATTTAAGCTTTGTTATAGTCCTGTGAGGTAATGTTTGCGTCCTCCATTTTAATGGTTAGAAAACTGAGATCTGAGATTCAGACTGAAAGTTGATTTTCAGGGATTCTAATACAAATCACTTTTATACCAGAGCCCGTTTTCTTCCCCCTAAATCCCGCTATACCTAAAGTGTCCCTTTAAACAAAAAAAAGAAGAGAAAAACACCTCTTCATTGATATTAACCCATTTAGTTATAGCATCATTTCTCACCTCAGTTATGTTTAAATTGTCTTTAAGCAAATTCTGATTACCTTTGAATTTAAAGATGGGTTTCTTGGTCAGTGAGTAAGAACCAGAATTACATTCAGCTCTGCAGGTTTCTATACGTGACTATGGTCAAGTTCCTTGACATCTTAAAATCTCAGTTCATGTATCTAAAAAGTAGAAATTAAAACAAGTGTTTACACACACACACATGTACCTCAGGTCTTTGAGGTAAATAATGATAGTTTCCTTTGCTCAGTCTTACCTACATGTATTTTGCTCAGTATATCAATGCCCATATCTTCATAGGTGTTTAGTAATTTTATTAATCATAATGTTAGTAATAACTTCACACTCCTGAGCAAGGTACTAAATTAAAGGACTGTAATATGATAAAAAGAATCTCCTCACCAGATGGCTGTTCTCTCAGGGAGCAAAGACCTGTCTACAAAATTAGCAAGGCTGACAATTTCTCTTTTCTTTGACCTCAGTTAATATATTCTTGCTCCAACCTACTTTAAAAGATAAAAAGTCTCCCAAATATTTCCATTTCTATTCTATTACTCTTCAATCCACAGAGTCTATTCATACGAAATTAGATTCTTTCATCTAATGGTAACAATAAATCAGCTTATTTGCTCATCCTAGTTTTATTGCTACAACTTCAACAGCTTTAATCTTTTGAAGTATACAAAACTCAATACATCCTTCTCCTCCTCCTGATAGCCATCTCCTGTGGCATTAGAAGCAGAGCTGCCTTGAAACTTCTACTTGTTGGCCAGAATTCTTAGAAATGAATTTGTTTAATATGTTAATACCTTTCACTTTAAGGTCATTTTCTTGGTCTGTAATTATAAGAGAACTTTAACCAAAGTTCTCTAGTACTAACATGTATTATATAAAAATATTTTCATAAATTCACAAGTAAATATTTTGGGAGGAATTTTTCAATATTTTCTTCTTAAACAGACAAATGTTTAAAATACAGAAAAAGTACAAAAATAATAAACCAAAGAGATGTCTATCCATCATTTATAAGTTGTACTTGTTAATTTGTCTACTACTTTCTTTATACATATGAAATAAAATATTCAGTTAAATTTAAAGTCTGTTTTGACACTCATCCTGGGACCATTCCCAAATTCATCTACAAACCTCAAGTCATCAGGATAATACTTATTTTACATACATAAATATTGTAATTAAGTATTTTAAAAATTTACACAAATTTTATGTTTTTTCCTGTATCATTCAGTAAGTGCTTTTCAGTAAACTTTGTATTAGTAAGATGTTTCCATGTAGACATATACACAATTAAGTCATAGGTTTTATCTCTGATGTGGTATTACATTACATGAACAAATATAAATATGAATAAAACAAATAGTATAATAACATTTCAGTTATCTATTCCCTTAGGGATGACCACTGTTTCTTTAAAATGTATTTAGGGAAATTACGAACACAAATTATCGGTAAATTCTGTTTAACTTTTAACTTTGTAAAATTTGGGGTTTCTAGGTTAAGTGAGCACTATAAACATCAATAGCAAATATCTAAGTCCTCTCATGACCATGATCAAATTAATCTGGAATATTTTGCTCACATATTTGTATAGAAATTATCTAAAAATATTTCTACATTCAGAAATTTTACTAGATATTTCTTGAGACATATATAAATTAAAGAGGAAAGAAGCACTTCATCATCTGGGAAAATTTCATTGAAGTTCATATGTAATGAATCACAGTGGCAATACAATTACAGATAAAAGTAATAACAAAAAATTAACAAGGATCCATCCTCTCTATATATGCTCCAGATCCAATGAAGATCAAGTTGGAAAGAGTAGCTGGCTCTTCTTTTAGAGTTGTATTTTTCTGGTTCATTCATTCTTCTCAAATAAGACCATAATATCATAGAAAACTTCAGTTGTAATATACGTGGCCTGATAAGTGCATTGCCTACTAAGTGGACTTTCAAAAGGTTCCTTATATCTGTGACCAGTTTTTCTCTCTATATCTCAGCAATATTTGTTTTGCATAGTTGAATCACTAATATTTGTATAGTGTCCAGTATTTCAGATTGGTTGAGAATACAAATACCAAATAATTGGAGGTATGTGAAATACTGTGATAACAATGTGTATAAAAGAAAGTTTTAAAAATTGGTGATACTTATCAATGTTATCAAAACATTAAGTTGCAATGGAAATGCAGTGTCTCAAATCTTGTGTTATATTTCTTTCTGGACAGGCAAGAAGATATCTTTCAACCTCACTTACTCCAAGGTTAAAGTCACGTGACTGGGGTCTGGCCAGTGTGATTGGAGGAACTCAGACATATTACTCTCAGGCTTCACCATGAAACCCCATGAAAAATTGTCTGTTGTTTAAAAGGGCAGCGTCACAAGACAAAATCTGGGTAACTGAATCAACACTTAGCATCTTGACCCACATAAGATTTTGATGTGATAGAAAAATAAGCTTTATGTTCATCTACTGAAATAATCTACCTTATTTATTACCATAGTATTAGAAAGTCCTACTTATTCTGGCTAATATATATTTGAAGTTGATTAGCCCTGATTGGTAGAGTTAAATACCTATAATGAAATTTTATTGTTTTGTACGAAACTGGGGGAACAAAACAACTTCCTCAGCTACAAATATCACATACTAACTCTTAATAATGGATGACAAACTTTACCTAAAAATTTATATTTAAAAGTTATCTTATTACTTATTAGTAATTTTATGTTCTTAACATATTAGTAAAAATATGTTCTTAACACTTTTAGATTTTGAGGGACTAAATTTCAAATATTCTCTTATAAAATAAACAAATACATTTATAAAGTTGAGAAACTGGGTTTTTATTTATCCTTACAATGAACAGGATAACTGCCCAATGAAGTAGAAACTATATCACAATGAAGTGGTTAAGGGCATGGGGTCTGGAACAAGACAGATGGGTTTCTCTCTCTGCTCAGCAACTTACTAAATGTGTGATTTTGGGAGATTTATTTAAAAATCTCTAAGGCTCAGTTAATTGTTATGATTACTTCATTAATTTCTATCTACTTCCTTATAATGATGACTTTACTGGGACAGAGAGCAGGTCTGTTTTTGCTCACTATTGTATTACTACCCCTAATACAAGGTCTGGGCTATAAGAAGCACACATCAAATTCTTTAATACATTATAGGGTTTTGTGAAAATTGGAGATTGAAATATCTTTAACAGTATGCCTGGTATATGGTATTAAATTAGAAACACAGAGTATTTAAATAATAAACCGTAGATAATTTACAACACTAAAACAAATGTTGCAAATAGAGAATCACACACAAACACGTGGTGATATGTGTGGTTACTGCTTTCCTAAAGCCCAATTGCTTGCATGATTGCATGTTCTCTTATTGCCTAACTTGAATTTTTAAGAGCTTCATTAGATTTTCCATTTTTAAGATAGTCTTTAAAAAATTATTAAAATACAATAGATAGTTAATCTAATCAATCATAAATATATCTATCACCAATATTAAACTAATAGAGGTCATTTGTACAGTTCTCAGATTTTTAGCCTAGATGGATCTAGACTAGATTATCACTGTATGAAAAGACTGGTGATAGAATATGAATATTTTTGCCCAGATTTGTTAGTGATCTTATGTCTTATAACACCCTATCTCACTATGCCATGCTCTCGATAAAGAAAAATGCTGCCAATGAGGAGCTTATGGTAGTTATTAATGGATTTCTCACATCTAGCTGGTCTCTTTTATTTGTGCTTGGCACAAAATTTTATATGACAGTTACAGCTGTGCTGTGTCTGATTGCTAGGTAGAATCGGCCTATGATACTCCAAACAAGATGAGCTTCCCTTCAACTCCTGCTTCCAATATCACATTAGCTCACGGTCACATTGAAAAAACTGTGCACCTTCCACCCTTCCAATAAGCTTCACCATTTATAACCTATTTTGTAGTTTTCTCGAGCATTTGAACGAATAGCCTCTTTAATCTTGGCAAGTAATACTAACACAGAACACTCTCACTGCCAGTAATCTTTAAATCTAAATACTAAAATGAGAAAATTTATCACAAAGTAAGTAGAATTATTTTATTCCATTGATATAAACAGCATAAGCTCTATATTCTCCCTAAAATAAAATAGTCCTTAAAATAAAATACAACAGAACTAGTTTGTGATTTGCCCATTAGTTCCGTTCCCAAAAACAGTTAAAGAAGAGGCATGGAAATAATTAAGAAATGATGCATGAATTAAGTTTCATCAGCTTTAACCAACTTTTAACTTGACTCACAAGCCTTGTGGAACTTGATCTCTTCAGTGTTCAACTTGACACAGGCACTATATACTAAAGATAGGGAAGGAGTTTCACTCCCCATTTATTATTTTTACAGTCCAATATTTCTGTCGAGTGCCGAACTTCCACAGTGAGAGGCACTGCAGAGAAACATAGATCAGTGCCACAGACAGGAATACGACCCAAGAACACCAACCAGATTTGTTCTGTGTTGTTGTTTTGTTTTTATAATTTTTACCTGGCTAAAGCACTTCCTCTCCCTGCAAAATATTATTTCTGTTATTTATTTAAATGATAAATAAATCTTGCTTATTACTAGGTATAATTACAGGGGTTTTATACATAATGAAAATGGAACCTGTGAAAGAGAGTTAAAAAAACTGGAATTTGTCAAATGACACTATTAGGCTTATATCTTTGTCACCAGTGCTAATGACAATGAAGAAGCCACAAAGCAAGTTACCAGTTATCAACCTCCTAAAAAATGTCCAATAAAAAAAGATGCCCATCAAGCTTTTAAATAACTCCTTTTGCCACACAGCACAAAAGGAAAAGGAAAACAACCTATCAGTTTAGCAACATTAAATATAGAAATAAATTGTAAGGAAAATTCATGGTAAAATAGCAATATTTTATGAGAAGCTATAAAATAATCTGACTCCATTACTAATATTTTGTTTTTCTTCTGCCTCCAGTTCACTGAGGGAATAACGCTAATTCTAGAGATCATAACATCTGAAAAGGCAAGATGATTATTTCTTAGTTCTCATCTAATTTGATAAAATTTTGACACGGTCTATACTGCATTTTTATTGAAACTTTCTCAATGTTTGGTCCTCAAGACGATATTTTTTCTTGGTTAACACCAGCTTGAGTCCTTTGGACACTTCAAGGTCTCCTTTAGTTTTTCTCCCACATCTCTCTGACCACTGAATTTTAGAATGTCCAAGGGTTTAGTCTTGTGTATCCTCTATGCACACTTACTTCCATGATGGGCTTGAATACCAGGGTTCTAAATGTGTTTTAGAAAACTTTTTTTGGTCAAAATGCAGATCTACTTACATTAGTGGACTATGAAATCTATATAATGGATTAAGACAAGCAAGTTTTAATGAAATTGAAAAAAATAAAAAGAAAAAATCAGAAAAATATACAAATTGGATGTCATCAAAATTTAAACTTTATACTTCAAGTAAAAAGTAGCTCACAACATAGAAGAAAATATTTGAAAATCACATATTTGATAAAGATCTAGTATCCAGAATATATAAAGAACCCTTACAACAAAAACAAGAAAAAGCCAAATAACTCAATTAAAAATGGGCAAAGGAGAGGAGTGATGTCAGCAACATGGCAGAGTGAGCTACCCCCTTTTTCGCTTCCCCTTTGAAGTGCAACTAAGCAGACATTCATTGATCAATGGAGGATACCCACATAGCACAACAGGATGCCTGAGACACCCATGCAGCTATACATCTGAAGGTAAATAGACTGGGTCCTTGGGAAGCAGTGGAGATAGGTGAGTGCTCCCCTACTCTTCTATGGCAGCAGTGAGCCAGGCTGCGGATCCTGTCACAGTGGCGGCTGCTACTCTAAGAGGAGGTGGGAATAGCCCAGAGAGCAGTCGAACACTATCCCAGCCCATGAGAGTGAACACCATGCCACCGGAGCCCCACCAGTGGGAACATGCCTCAGCACAACTGTAAGAAGAGACAGGAGCAGCCCTGTACACATGTGTGAATGCTTACCCAGCCTGTGGGAGTGTCCACTGTGCCACTGTGGCCCCGCCAGAGAAGATGCACCTCGGCATGACTGTAAAAAGAGGCAGCAGCAGCCCTGTGCACATGCACATTTTCCTGGCCTGTGGGAGTGCCTACCATGCTCCTGTGGCCCCACCAGTGGGAACACGCCCTGGTGTGTATGTAACAGGAGGCGGTGGCAGTCTTGTGTATGTGTGCAAATGCTATCCCAGCCTGCTGGAGCATCCACCATACCTGCATAACTTCCAGCAGATTGAGTGGGATCAGAAACACAGCTCCTGTTTACCCCCCACTGGTAGCAGATGGAATCTGTGACCTGATACTACCTCAAATGTGCAGGCAAAAGATTAGTTCATCAAACACCATGAGAAACTACAGTAACCATTCAATGCAGAGGGAAAATGACAAGTCTCCAGAAACCAACCAAGAAGTCACAGAAACTTACAATTTAAATGGAGGAGAATTCAAAATAGCTGTCATATAGAAACTCAATGAGTTACAAGAAAACTCAGAAAGACAGTTCAATGAGCTCAGGAATAAAATTAATGAGCAGAAGATATACTTCACCAAAGAGATATACACTATAAAAAAAAAGAAACAGAAATTCTGGATAAGAAGAATACAATTAATGAGATGAAAAATCATCTAGAATCCTTAAAAGTAGAGCTGAAGTTACAGAGGACAGAGTTGGTGATTTAGAGGATAGAAATATAGAAATGCTTCAGGTGGAGGAGGAGAGAGAACTAAGATTTTTAAGAAATGAAGAAATTCTTCAAGAAATATCTGACTCAATTTGGAAAAGCAACATAAGGATTATAGGTATTCCAGAGGGAAAAGAGAAGAAGAAAGGAGCAAAGAGCTTGTTCAAAGAAATATTAGCTGAGAACTTCCAAATATGGGGAAGGAATTGGACTTACAAATACCTGAAGCCAACAGAACTTGTAATTCCATCAATGCAAAAAGAACTTCTCCAAGATATATAATACTAAAACTGGCAAAAGATAATGACAAAGAACAAATATTAAGGGAAACAAGGCAGAAGAAAACAATCTATGAAGGAACTCTTATCAGGCTTTCAGTGGATTTCTCAGCAGAAACCTTACAGGCTAGGAGAGATTGGAACGATATATTCAAAACACTGAAAGATAAAAACTTTCAGCCAAGAATACTCTATCCAGTGAAACTATCCTTCAGATACAACGGAGAAATAAAAGTTTTCCCAGATGAACAAAAGCTGGGGGGTTCATGACCACTAGACACCCCCTTTACAAAAAATGATGAAGGAAGCCCTCATACCTGAAGCAAAAAGGCAAAGATCTACAAAGCTTTGAGCAAGGAGATGAATAGACAGACAAAATCAGAAAATTACAGCTCTCTATTCAGAACAGGTTAGCAAATACTTAATTATAACATAAAAGATAAAGGGAAGGAAAGTGTTAAAAATAACTATAAACACTTCAATTTAGTCACAAACTCACAGCACAAAAGAGAATAATTTGTGACAACAATAACTCAGAAGAGGAAGAGGAAAGGGATGGAACCTGCTTAGGGTAATGGAGATAAAGACTATCAGAAAATGGACTATCTCAACGATGAGATCTTTTATACAAACCTCATGGTAACCACTAAACAAAAAATCAGACCAGAGCCACAATTCATAAAAAAAGAGAAAACTGAGAAACCACCACAGAAAACCACTAAAATGAAATGGCAGTCAGAAATACAAGGGTTGAGAAGCAATGGAAATATAGAACAACTGGAAAAAAAGATAAAATGGCAGCATTAAGCCCTCATATATCAATAATCACTCTAAATGTAAATGGATTGAATTCTCTCATCAAAAGATGCAGAGTGGCTGCACGGATTAAAAAATAAGACCCAACAATATGATGCCTCCATGAAACACAGCTCAGCTCTAAAGACAAACATAGGCTCAGAGTAAAGGTATGGAAGATGATACACCAAGAAAATGATAAACAAAAGAGAGTATGTGTTGCCTTACTTAATATCGGACAAAGCATATTTCAAGATATGAGAGACAAAGAGAGGCAGTATATAACGATGAAAGAAACTTTCCACCAAGAGGACATAACATATATGAATATACATGCACCTAACACAGGAGCACCAAAGTATATAAAGCAACTATTAACAGACCTAAACGGACAAATTAACAGCAACACAATAATAGTAGGGGACCTCAACTCCCCACTTACATCAATGGATAGATAATCCAGACAGAAAGTCAACAAGGAAGTAGTGGATTTAAATGAAACACTTGATCAGATGGACTTAATAGATATATATAGATCATTCCATCCAAAAGCATCAGAATGCACATTCTTCTCAAATGCACATGGAATGTTCCCAAAGATAGACCACATGTTGGGAAACAAGGCAAGCCTCTCTAAATTTAAGAAGATTGAAATCACCTCAAGCATCTTTTCTGACCACAATGCTATGAAACTAGAAATCAACTACAAGAAAAAAGCTAGGAAAGACCCAAATATGTGGAGACTAAACAACATGCTACTAGATATCCATTGGATCAATGAAGAAATCAAAGAAATTTAAAAATACCTGGAGACAAATGAAAATGAAAATACTACATACCTACTCTTATGGGATACAGCAAAAAGCATTATAAGAGGGAAATTCATAGCACTACAGGCTCATCTCAACAAACAAGAAAAGTCTCAAATAAATAATGTTAAACTATACCTAAAAGAACTAGGAAAAAGAAGAACAAACAAAGACCAAAGTGAGCAGAAGGAGGGAAATAATAAAAACTAGAGCAGAAATAAATGAAACAGAGACTAAAAAAACAGTGGAAAGGATAACTGAAACTAAAAGATGGTTCTTTGAGAAGATAAACCAAATTGACAAACCTTTAGCCACACTCACCAAGAAAAAAAGAGAGAAGGCTCAAATAAATAAAATGAGAAATGAAAGAGGAGAAATTATAACGTATACTGGAGAAATACAAAGGATTATAAGAGAATACTATGAAAAACTGTATGCCAACAAATTGGATAACTTAGAAGAAATGGATAAATTCTTAGAATCATACAACCTCTCAAACTGAATCAAGAAGAAATAGAGAATCTGAACAGACCAAACACTAGGAAAGAAATTGAAACAGTAATCAAAAACCCCTCAAAAAACAAAAGTCCAGGACCAGATGGCTTCTCTGGAGAATTCTACCAAACATTCAAAGAAGATTTAATACCTATCCTTCTCAAACTATTCAAAAAATTGAAGAAGATGGAATGCTTTCTAACTTATTCTATGAGGCCAACATTACCATGATATCAAAACCAGACAAGGACAACACAAAGAAGGAAAATTACAGGTCAATATCTCTGATGAACATAGATGTAAAAATCCTCAACAAAATATTGGAAAACTGAATACAGCAATACATTAAAAGGATCATACACCATGATCAAGTGGGATTTATACCAGGGCCACAGGGATGGATCCATATCCACAAATAAATCAATGTGATACTCCACATTAGCAAAATGATGAATAACAACCACATGATCATCTCAATAGATGCAGAGAAAGCATTTGACAAGGTCCAACAGTCATTTACGATAAAAGCTCTCAATAAAATGGGTATAGAAGGAAAGTACCTCAAAATAATAAAGGCCATATATGACAAACCCACAGCCAACATCATACACAACAGTGAAAAACTGAAAGGCATCCCTCTGAGAACAGGAACAAGACAAGGGTGCCCACTCTCACCACTCCTATTCAACATAGTACTGGAGATTTTGGCCAAGGCAGTTAGGCAAGTAAAATAAATATAAGGTGTCCAAATTGGAAAGGAAGAAGAGAAATTCTTGCTATTTGTGGATGACATGATGCTATATATAGAAAATCCTAAAGAGTCCATCAAAAACTATTAGAAATAATCAACAACTACAGCAAAGCTGCTGGGTACAACACCAGCTTACAAAAATCAGTTGCATTTCTATACACTAATAACAAACTGGCAGAAAGAGAAGTTAAGAATACAATGCCATTTACAATCACAATGAAAAGAATAAAATACCTAAGAATAAATTTAACCAAAGAGGTGAAAGACCTATACACTGAAAACTATAAGACATTATTGAAAGAAATTGAAGAAGATATAAAGAAATGGAGAAATATTCCATGCTCATGGATTGGAAGAATAAACATAGTTAAAATGTCCATATTATCTAAAGCAATCTACATATTCAATGCAATCCCAATGAGGATTCCATGACATTCTTCATGGAAATAGAACAAAGAATCCTAACATTTATATCAAAGAAGAAAAGACCCCAAACCGTGAAGGCAATCCTGAGAAAAAGGAACAAAGCTGGAAGCATCACAATCCCTGACTTCAAAATATACTACAAAGCTATAGTAATAAAAACAGCCTGGTACTGGCACAAAAACAGACACACAGATCAAGGGAATGGAATTGAAAGCCTGGAAATAAAACCAGGTATCTATGGACAGTTATTCTTCGACAAAGGAGCCAAGAATATACAATGGAGAAAGGAAAGTCTCTTCAATAAATGATGTTGGGATAACTGGGCAGCCACATGCAAAAGAATGAATGTAGACCATTATCTTATACCATATACAAAAATTAACTCAAAATGTATTAAAGACTTGAGTGTAAGACCTGAAACAATAAAACTCCTAGAAGAAAATATAGGCAGTACATTCTTTGACATTGGTCTTAGCAACATCTTTTTGAATACCACGTCTACTCAGGCAAAGGAAACAAAAGAAAAAATTAACAAATGGGACTACATCAAACTAAAAAGCTTCTGCATGGCAAAGGAAACCATGACCAAAACAATAAGACAACCCACCAACTGGGAGAAAATATTTGCAAATCATATATCTGACAAGAGGTTAATACCAAGATATATAAAGAACTGATACAACTCAACAGCAGAAAAAAAGACGACTCAATAAAAAATGGGAGAGGATATAAAAGACATTTTTCCAAAGAAGATATACAGATGGCCAACAGGAACATGAAAAGATGTTCAATATTCGTAATTATTAGGGAAATGCAA
Organism: Diceros bicornis minor; assembly: GCF_020826845.1. NCBI lineage: Eukaryota > Metazoa > Chordata > Mammalia > Perissodactyla > Rhinocerotidae > Diceros > Diceros bicornis. Next base: position 10,093,494 of record NC_080766.1, read on the forward strand.
ATCAAAACTACAGTGAGATATCATCTTACACTTGTCAGAATGGTTATAATTAACGAGACAAAAAATAACAAATGTTGAAGAGGATGTGGAGAAAAGGGAACCCTCAAACACTGCTGGTGGGAATGCAAATTGGTGCAGCCATTATGGAAAACAGCATGGAGACTTCTTAAAAAATTAAAGATAGATGAGCCAGCCCGGTGCTGTAGTGATTAAGTTTGCGGGCTCTACTTCCACAACCTGGGGTTTGCAGGTTCGGATCCTTGGCACAGACTGATGAACTACTTATCAAGCCATGCCGTGGCAGCATGCCATATACAAAATAAAGGAAGATGGGCACAGCTGTTAGCTCAAGGCTAATCTTCCTTAGCAAAAAGAGGAAGATTGGCAACAGATGTTAGCTCAGGGCTGATCTTCCTTACCAAAAAAAATTTTACAATTAAAAATAGAAATACCATATGACCCAGCTATCCCCCTACTGGGTATTTATCCAAAAAACTTGAAATCAATGATCCAAAGAGATTTATGCACCCCCATGTTCATTGCAGCATTATTCACAATAGCCAAGACGTGGAAGCAACTCAAGTGCCCTGCAACTGAAGAATGGATAAAGAAGACGTGGTACATATATACAGTGAAATACTACTCAGTCATAGAAAAAGACAAAATCATCCCATTTGCAACAACATAGATGGACCTTGAGGGTATGATGTTAAGCAAAATAAGCCAGACAGAAAAAGACAAACACCATATGATTTCACTCGTATGTGGAAGATAAACAAACACACGGATAAAGAGAACAGATTAGTGGTTACCAGAGGGGAAGGGGGTGGGGGAAGGGCAAAAGGGGTAAAGGGGCACATATATATGGTGATGGATAAAAACTAGACTATTTGTGGTGAGTATAACCAGTCTATACAGAAACTGATAAATAATAATGTACATTTGAAATTACACAATGTTATAAATCATTATGACCTCAGTGAAATAATTCTAAAAAAAAATGGGCAAGGGATTTGAATAGATATTTCTTACAAATATATAGCCATATAGTGAAAAAAGTACAAAAAGTTGCTCAACAACATTAGTCAGTAGACAAACGCAAATTAAAACCACAATGAGATACCACTTCACACCCACTAGAAGGGCTTTAATAAAAAAGACAGAGAATAGCAAGTGTTGGCAAGCATGTGGAAATAGTAACCCTCATATATTGCAGGTAGGAATGTGAAATGATTCAGTAGCTTTGGAAAACATTGTGGGAGTTCCTCAGAAAGATAAACATAAAATTACCATATGGCCCAGCAATTCTACTTTTAGATATATACTCAGGAGAATTGAAGGTATAAATCCTTCATGAATGTTTACAGCAGCATTATTCATAATAGCCAAAAAGTAAAAACAACGTCCATCATTTGATGAATGGGTAAACAAATGTGGTATACTCATACAACAGAATATATTTCGGCCATAAATAGGAGCATATACCTACTACAACACGAATAAATCTTGAAAACATTATGCTGAGTGAAAGAATCCAAATACAAATGACCATATATTTTATGATTCCATTAATATGAAACGTCCAGAGCAGACAAATCCAGAGAGACAGAGAGTAGATTAATGGTGGACAAAGCCTGGGGGTGGATGGCTGGAATGGAGAGTGATTGCTAATGGGTATTAGGTCTCTTCATGTGGCTGAGCAAAATGTTCTGGGATTATATAGTGGTGACAGTTACACAACTTTGTGAATATACTAAAAACCACAGAATTGTAAATTTATAAAGGTGATTTTTATAGTATGTGAATTATATCCCAATTGAAAATAAATAGATAAATAAAAGAAACTATCAAGTTCAGCTACTTGTCAACCCACTTGACTAATAGACACCTCAAATTTACTTTTTGAATTCCACTGCATTTTTTTATCCCTAAATAAATAATAATAACTTAATACTTTTCCCAGTCTTTATGAAATTAGTAAATGACAACTTTATTTTGTCAGCCCTTCAAGTCAAAATCTTGAAGTTACTGCTTGCTTCTATCTCTATCATAACCTGGCAACAAGTTCTGGAAAGTTTAACTTTCAAAAATATCCATTTTTTAAAAATTGAGATATAATTCACATATAAAATTCATCATTTCTAATTATGAAATTTAGTGTCTTTTAGTATATTCACAAAGTTGTACACCCATCACTACTATTTAATTACAGAACATTTTCATCAAGAAAATAAACAAAAACAGAATAAAAATCCCAGTACCAGAGAAGGCATGTTTATCTTGTTCCTGACTTGAAGGAAAAGCTTCAGTCTTGCACCATTAAGTATGTCTTAGCTATGGGCTTTTCAAAGATAAATGTCCTTTATCAGGTTGAGGAAGTTTCCTTTAATTCCTTAGCACGTTGGATGTTTTTATCAAGAAATAGTGTGTTTTGTCAAATATTTTTGCATCTACTGAGATGATCACGTGGTTTTTCTTCCCCAAATATCCATATTGTAATTATCTCTTAGCAACTCCACAATTACCACCTGGATCAAACTATTATCATCTCTACATGGGCTATGACAATATCTCAGTGAATGGACTTTCTTCTATTCTCTTGCCCCACTAAAGTATGTTCCTCAAACAACATGCAACATTCTTCAAAAACATAAATCACCGTATGTCACTCTTTTGCTGCAAATTTCTAGTGTCTTCCCATTTCCCACAGAGTAAAATCCAAATCCTTTACCATGACCAGAAACACCTTGCATATCTTGCCTCTTTCATCCTTATGCCTCATATCCTACAACTCTTCACCTCTTAAACAGTGTTTAACACACATATATGTTGCTTTATTATGCAGGAATCATTTATTGGATATTTAACAAATGCAAAATATCAATGACAGTTATTATGAAAGATATAAAAGTAAAGAAGTCTCAGACTCTAAGCTTAAAGTGATTTAAGTTTTTAAAGAAAGGAACTAGATATACAAATTACTGTATTTAAAAATAAAACTTAATATGCTATAAACAAGGCAAAGATAAAATAATACCCTAAGAGTTCAATACAGTGAGAGATTTCCCTAATGGGAAAAATCAGGGAAATTCTGTTAGGTAATATGGAATTTTTAGCTGGCCTAGAAGAATAGATTGAACGAAGAAAACTAGGACACCCCAAATGAATGGAAAACAAGAGATGGATTTTCTTTTTCCTTAACTCTTTATGTTCCCGAGAAATCCTTGGTGTTACAAGAGGTATTCTATGCATAATTTTTTTATTTTTTGTGTGAGGAAGATTAGCCCTTGGCTAACATCCATGCCTATCTTCTTCTACTTTATATGGGACGCCACCACAGCATGGCCTAACAAGCAGTGGTGCGTCGGTCCGTACCTGGGATCCGAACCACGAACCCTGGGCTGCCACAGCGGAGCACGCAAACTTAACCACTACGCCACTGGGCCAGCCCCTCTTATGCATAATTTTAGGCAATGTTTCAAATATCAAGATTTTACACGCTTTTGGAGAATCACTTCAATGAATGATAGAAATGTAACAGAATATAGTACACAAGGTAATCCTCAGAACATATTATTTGTTATTATGATTTCTTTACATGGCTACTACAAAAGCTATTTCCAACAATAAGAATATCCCTAATGAGAAAATATACTGGCATAAAATTATTTAATACATATTGTTAAATGGACAAGTCAAAGGGCCTTGGTTGTGCTATTAATTGACCACTCTTTATATGGCATATGGGATAAGGAAAGGATTTTAGTGCAATAATGAAATGAATTTATACTGCACTTTCAGGGCAGTATTTCAATATTTAGAAAATGTTCTTACTTTGGTTTAATAGATTATAATGGGCAGAGTTGTAGTTGCAGCATAAATGAAAGGAAATACTCATTTGTATGTAACATCTATACTGTAATTTTGGTTAACATGAATGTTACTTGAGCTGAATTAAAATGTGGATTGGAATTTATAATCTGATCTCATTAAAGCAAATGATTATGACAAGACATTAGTAAAGATGTCCTGAGTGAGATAATTGGAGGAAATTGGCCAAATAAGAGTTGTGAGGTTTATACAAAGCACGTACACCTAACAGGAAGGGTCACACTCAAGATTACATAGTTAGGGAGGAAATATCAGGACAATCAAAATGGATTGTAGATGACTATTTGCACCTAGTTTTTGCTTATTTACACACAAACTTACCTTTTTCTGGACTTGGCAAAATAAAGTTTATTCTTACCAATAAAAATGAGGGTATGGGGTAGGTCCAGGTCATAGAGTTTACAGAATGCAGATGGGCATTGCCATGTTGACGAACAATGAAAGGTTGACTATATAAGTATCATTACAATGATCTCCTCTAGAGCCATCTGGCATTGTTTTTCACATGTACCTCTGAGGACTCATCAGAGTCTCAAAGCGGTAACTCTTTTCTTACCATTCCAACTACTGTAATAGAATCTGTTGTTATTTCCACACCAACAGTCTTTAGAAACTTTCCCTTTAATAATTGTGCTTTCCAGAGACTGACGTGGGATGCTGTTACCATTTTACTTTTTCCCCTTAATTCTCATTGTAACATGTGTGGGAAGTTGATGATGAAATGGAAAGACCAGTAATAAAGAAGTTACCTAGCTATAATGTGAGCAAATGTACATGTTTTGTGTGTGTATATGCATGTGTATGTACAAGTATACACACAATACGCATTGTATTCTTAGAGCAATAGAAATTATATTAAGGATTTCCATTGTTAAGGGTAACTCAGATGGTTCCTTGAGGGAAAGAATAGCCCAATTGCTATCTTTGAAATCTCGTAAAATCTAAGTAGTGTTATGATAATTCTTTGAATAGCTGCATAAAAAAGACATTAAGGTAAATCATTCAAATAAAATAAAACAGAAAATATTACAAAGATACAACTACCCTCTATGAAAAGCAAAATTATAATCTTATAAGTCTAATATTAACATTGCAATCATAGATTTTTAAAAGCTAACATTTCAAAATGAGTTGGTAAGATTTTTTATGCATAATCAATTTTGAGACATTCAACAGTACTTCTGAGAGACAGTAAATTTACTAGCTGTCAAGGTAACAAAATGCAAAGAAATCAATATACCATTGCCTGATTTTAGCCTTGAATAATCATTTTTTCCCTAGCTATTACGCAAGGGATTGACAAGTCTTTAAATGATAGATAAGGGGTGAGAATAAGCTACTTAAATTAGACAATTCTAGGATAATCTAGTTCAAAATATCTTGCAACAACAACAACAAAATTCTACCTTATTGAGTTTTACACATAAGTGGAAAACAGTTTAAGCACACAAAGAACTAGAAGATGACATATATGAAGACCTTAGATGCTGTTTGAAGAAAGCTTGGAAAGGAAAAAACTAGACTCAGACTATGTAAATATCATCTGGAATAAAAATTTTGTTTGTTTTTATAAATGAAAAATAAGCTTATAAAAGAAAACAGAGAGAGAAGCAACCATTTTCTTGTGAAAAAATTGACATGAAAGCCATTTTGGGGGGCCAGCCCTGGGTTCGGATCCTGGGTGTGCACTGAGGCATCACTTGTCAGGCTATGCTGCGGCGGCGTCCCATATAAAGTGGAGGAAGATGGGCGCAGATGTTAGCCCAGGGCCAGTCTTCCTCAGCAAAAAGAGGAGGATTGGCATGGATGTTAGCTCAGGGCTGATCTTCCTCACAAAAAAAAAAAAAAGAAAGCCATTTTTAAAAGTGACAACAGCATCCAAATAACAAAACATGTACAAGACATTTGCATTGAGTGTACTCAAAGGATTTTAACGAAAATTATAAATCATATTTAACAACACAATTAATGATTTGTAAATTAACAGTCATTGGATTCATAACTGAAAAATAATTTTCTGGGTATGAGATTTTAAAATGTTTTAAAATTCCTTTAAAATATTTTACATGGGGCATTGGTAAAGCTAAAATGAAGCATAACCTTTGTCTTTGGAAACAAATACAAAACAATATTATGAAAAAAGGGCAAATTTGAACACTAATTTTGATTATAATACATTGTTTTAATAAGACATCATTTATGCATGGTTTATGGCCCATCAGTGATTGCTATTCGTTGGTTTCAAATATTTTACATAATGCATACATGTACTTCTTATCAAGTAACTGGCAAAACACTCAATTTTCCAGGGAAGAGAATTGACAATGTAATAAAATGGGCAATAAAATTATAAAAAATATCATTTGTACATATATACACTACCAATCTATCTAATAATATGTGTGTGGTTTTGAGTTCTATTTTCATATACAGAGAATTAGATACCGAGAGAAGACTGAAAGACTTAGAAAAAATGTTATAAGTTATATGCAGGTTTATTTCTGGCCTTTTAATAACATGCAGTGAGTATTTTACTAAGTATTTATTATATAATTTATCATTTAGTTTATTTCCATTTTTCCATTAATACCCAGAAATTGCTTTTCTAAAACAAATTAAAATATAAAATGTTTTAGGAAGTATCGATTGCTTTAGAAATTATGGAAAGCAATCTATAGATTCAATGCAATTCCTATCAAAGTTCCAATGACATTTTTCACAGAAATAGAACAAAGAATCATAAAATTTATATGGAACAACAAAAGACCCCGAATAGCCAAAGGAATCCTGAGAAAAAAACAAAGTTGGAGGTATCACACTCCCTGATTTCAAAATATACTACAAAGCTATAGTAACCAAAACACCAAGATACTGGCACAAAAACAGACACATAGATCAATGGAATAGAATTGAAAGCCAAGAAATAAACCCATGCATCTATGGACAGCTAATTTTTGACAAAGGAGCCAAGAACATAACATTGGAGAAAGGAAAGTCTCTTCAACAAATGGTGTTGGGAAAACTGGACAGCCACGTGCAAAAAAAATGAAAGTAGACCATTATCTTACACCATACACAAATATTAACTGAAAATGGATTAAAGACTTGAATGTAAGACCTGGAACCATTAAATTTCTAGAAGAAAACATAGGAAGCGTGCTCTTCGACATCAGTTTTAGCAACATATTTTCAAGTACCATGTCTGACTGGGCAAGAGAAACAACAGAAAAAATAAACAAATGAGACTACATCAAACTAAAAAGATTCTGCACAGCAAAGGAAACCATCAACAAAATGAAAAGACAACCTAAAAATGAGGAGAAAATATTTGCAAACCATGTATCTGATAAGGGGTTAATCTCCAAAATACATAAAGAACTCATACATCTCAACAACAAAAAAACTAACAACCTAATTAAAAAATGGGCAACAGACCTGAACAGACATTTCTCCAAAGAAGATATAGAAATGTCCAACAGGTACATGAAAAGATGTTTCAACATCATTAACTACCAGGGAAATGCAAATCAAAACTACAATGAGATATCACCTCATGCCCATCAGAATGGCTATAATTAACAAGAGAGGAAACAAGAAGTGTTGGAGAGGATGTGGAGAGAAGGGAACTCTCATACACTGCTAGTGGGAGCACAAACCGGTGCAGCCACTATGGAAAACAGTATGGAGATGCCTCAAAAAATTAAGGATAGAACTACCATACAATCCAGCTATTCCACTGTTGGGTATTTATCCAAAGAACATAAAAACATGCAGGAGCAAAGATACATGTACCTCTGTGTTCACTGCAGCATTATTCACAATAGCCAAGACTTGGAAGCAACCTAAGTGCCCATCAAGGGACAAATGGATAAAGTAGATGTGGTATATATACACAATGGAATACTACTCACCCATAAGAAATGATGAAATCCAGTCAGTTGTGGCAACACGGTTGGACATTGAGGGTATCAAGCTAAGCGAAATAAGTCACAGGGAGAAGGTCAAATACCTTCTGAGTATGATCTCACTCATAAGTAGAAGATAAAAACAACAACAAACAGATACATAGAGATTGGATTGGTGGTTACCAGAGGGGAAGGGGGGTGGAAGGAGGGCATAAGGGATGATTATGCACACGTGTGTGGTGATGGATTGTAATTAGTATTTGAGTGGTGAACATGATGTAATCTATGCAGAAATAGAAGTATAATGATGTACACCTGAAATTTATACAACGTTATAAACTAATGTTACCACAATAAAAAAAAATGAAACGTTTATTTTTTAAGAAAGAAAATGGCTTTGAACTAGAATTTAAAGTAGACAAAATGGATTGGAAAAAAATGGCACAACAAAGAACTTGCATTTGGTAAAAAGAGAATTAGGTTTTCATAAGGAAATGTCCTTAATAGGGACTTAATAGGGACCTCTATGCTGAGGAGTAATAGGAAAAAAAATTGCCTTAGTAAGCAAGACCAAATTAGCAAGGGCAATGAAAGAAAGAGAAAGTTCTATTAGACTATTTAGGAAAATGACAGTAAAAATGTGTGTATTTGTATAAAGTAGGTTGCTCTGGCTATGAGAGGAATGATTGGGGGTTGCATAAGGAGTGGTGGATCTGAAAACTAGGGGAGCGAGCAACAGTTGTGAAGGTATTGGTTTTCTGGAGATAATGAGTTTTGGCAGTATGTATAAAGAGAAGTTGGGTCTTCATAGCCACAAATTTAATACTAAAACACACAACCCCCAAACTACGCCAGTGACAAAAATGTCAAGAATTAGCAATCTTGACTGGTAGAAACATAGCAACATCTTTTCAGTGTCTATTCCACAAGGCCATTACCTTCACAAACCAAGGAATACAAGAGTGATAATGACTCCCATGTACCGAGTCTGCTTGAATAGAGGCCAAGTCATAAACTCTATCATAACCATGTGCATATGAACAAATCACAGCAACAATAACAACAAACAGCCAGTATGCACGGAATTCGAAAGCTGAGATGCTCCTGTGCAGAGAGAAGCAAATCTGAGACAAACTGAAAGAGGCCGCTTGGCTCCTGGCAATCTTCCTGTCCCTTTAAGGTCTAGTGAAATTTCCTCCTCTTCCTTAATTTGGATCCTGAGGTAACCTGTGATAAATGTTCATCTCTGCTTAAGATTATTTGAAGTTGGTTTATGATACTTCCAATCAAAAGAATCTTTACTCAGACTTTCAATTAGTACAAAGATGATATGTCTAGGTTGTCTTAGTTGGAGGATAAAGATGAATTTATCCTAAATGCAGAGTATAGAATAATAAATTCAGTGTTCCTAAGTCCATCCGATTAGCCAGGAGGGTACAGCAGAATTATAATTTGACGGTATAGACAGTGAATAGAGTTTACAGTGAAGCTGAGAACAGTGATTCATAAACAAAACACGTGGATTATCCTACCAACCATACAGCATTCGATCCTGTTGATACCTGACATTAGATCCCAATGCAGGAGTTGCTCAACATCTGTCTTGTGTTTTTCCTAGTGTTGTGTGGATAAAAATAAGTAGCAACAAATGTTGTTTCTTAGCATGAAGTACAATTCTGCAAATGTGGGTGATTTCAACAAGTCTCAGATCCTCTGGGGAGTCCTTGCAGATTTAAAAATGACTTCTGGAGGTATTGCAATGACAATAGGAGTTAATATTGAGCCACTCAATACTGTGTAACAGGATACAAATGAGACTTTTGCATATAGAGTTAATTTAATTCTCATAACAAATCTATAAACCAATTACTATGGTTAGTCATCTTTAGCAGGAGAAGACATCGAAGCACAGGGAAAGTACGTAAATTGCTCAGCTAAACGGAGGTAGCAAATCATTCAGTCAGTTCAAACCCAGGTCCCCTGTCTCCCAACTCTATCTTTTTAAACCCTTAGGCTATATCTCCTTGATTAGAGCGTGGTGTGACAGAAAGATCACTGAGTCTGGAGTTAGAATACTTAACTTCTGTTCTTAATTCTGCTAATTACTATCTCTTGATCTTGAACAGATCACTTAATCTCTCTGCTTCAATTTTCTTTAACTGTACACTTGGAACAAGACTTCGTCTCTTGAGGATCGAAATGCGATGACTCAAGTGTAAAGTGTTTTATAAAAAGCATAGATTTATAAAAACAGTCTTGTGCTTCTTTTGGATCATCCTAGGCAGTGCCAGAGTGTTTGGAAAATATAATCTTCATAAATAATTGTGAATTGATTGTACAGATTGTGTTGAAGCAGAGAAAATATTATTCAGTGTTAGCCTAGGAGACAGGAAAAAATTTTGTGCCACTAGCAGAAAGAGAGAACTAGGAGAGTTGCTTTTTGAGAAAAGATGAGGATCCGCTATATTGGACAATTTCAAATACAGAGGCACACATATGGAATTTCAAGGGACTTTGAAATGCTGGCAAAATACGACTGGAGCTTCTGGGAGAGGTTGAAATGAGAGATGGATTTTAAGGAGTCAGGGTATAACTAGATTGCATTCACCAAAATCTGTATTAGTTTTCTATTGCTATGGAACAAATTGCCACAAACTTTATGATTTAAAAAATACTCATTTATTATCTCAAAGTTTCCCTGGGTCAGGATTCTGGATATGGGTTAGTTGGGTCCTATGCTCAGGACATCACCAGGCTGAACTAAAAGTACTGGCCAGGACCACAATCTCAACTGAGTTTGGAGTCCTCTTCCAAGTTCAATGGTTGTTGGCAGAATTTCATTCCTTAAGTCTATAGAACTGGGGACCTCAATGACTAGAAGTTGCCCTGCTTTATGACGCTCTCTACAACATGTCTACTCACTTCTCCAAGGCCAGAAGCAGAGCTCTGCCACTGTATTTGGTCTTTTTTAAGGGTTTGCCTGATTAAGTCAGGTGTATCTAGGATTATCTCCCTTTTTAGTAATACAAAGCCAACTGATTCGAGAACTTAATTATATCTGAAAAAAATATTATTTTACCATATAGTGTAGCATAATCATGGAAGTGATATCCCATCATATTTATAGGTTCCACATTCATTCAAGGGGAAAGGATTATACAAGGATGTCAGGGATCAGGGACCATCTTAGAATTATATCTCGGGAAATAGAATATTCCTCCTCCCTCATCCTTTCTCTTTGGCTTTCTCTGAAAAGACAAGTCAAGATAATAAATCATGAACAAAGAAATCAAATTATTTCAATAAATAAGGGAAGACTTCTCCATCTTATATGAAGTCCATGTAATGAGTCAATTGTACTATGAAATCACAAATGAGTAATTTTAATTTTGCTTGATGATTTATCTATAGTACAGTATTAGAATAAATGTTATTTGCAAAAACATAGAATTTTCAATGTATTATCAGTATTATATAATTTTAAAAAGTCTTGGATTTTGGACACTCACATTATTTTAAAAATATGGTTTAAAAGAGCTTGAATTGAAAATTGTAAAATATTCTATGAAATACAGCCCACACTTTCAAAGAGGAAATTCAGTAAACTAAGGTAGAAATAGGTGAATTTTATGTCATCTTATGGATTTTGTTTACTCAATGAAATTTTAAGAGAAATTAAATAAATACTGTGAATTGTTATAAGTTTTTAAAATTTATAAACTGGCTCTAGGAGAGTATTTATAAAAATGATACTTAGAGTTGATAAAATATCAAAGCAAAGCTACAGAGTAAACCTCTATGATAAAAGAAAAATAAAAAGTAGCAGCAAAAAAAAACATATACACGCAAAAATAAACAAACAAGAATAGAACTGTTAAAAAAAAGGAAGTAGCAAAATATTTTTCTGCCGTACATTCTTTAAAAATGGTCACTAGGGAAAAGATATAACATTCTATGAAAACAAATGCAGCACTTATCATCCACCAACTATTACTAGATAGAAAAATACAACTGTACAAATTTCTGAATATCTCACTATTATCATCAATTTGGACAAAGAAAAAAATGTGGGAACAGATAAACGGTAGCTCAAAATTTTCTTTTTACCACTAAAAACTTATAATACAATTGTTATAATTACATATTATTACAATATATTGTTACAATTATATGATTATTATTATTATTTTTGTGTGCGTGTGAGGAAGATTAGCCCTGAGCTAACATCTGTTGCCAATCCTCCTCTTTTTACTGAGGAAGATTGGCCCTGGGCTGACATCCGTGCCCATCTTCCTCTACTTTATACGGGACTCCGCCACAGCATGGCTTGACAAGCAGTGCGCCGTTGCGCACCCGGGATCCGAACTTGCAAACCCCAGCCTGGCGAAGTGGAGTGCGTGCACTTACTCGCTATGCCACCGGGCCGGCCCCAATAATTATATTTTTATAATTATAATTTTCTATTCTTTCAGAAACAAAAAGGTATTTTAAAGAAAAAGCCAACATACCAATGTCCCTAATGATTCACAATACTATCATCTTCAATAATAAATAGATTTACAAGAACTGAAAACTAAAGAAAAGCTAAGCATGATAGAACTACTAGGGAAGGTGGCAGCCTGAGAAAAGATAGCAATAGTTGTGTTGTTCTGTTATAGCTTAGTAAACAACGACCCCAAATCAGTGTTACTCATCATTTACGTGCTGTGCTATTAAGGGAGTGTACTTTCTAGGGAGAGACTAGTGAAAAAGGAAAAATGAATCATTGGAATTGAAAGCATTTCTAAATCAAAGATAGGAAGGATTCCTAGTGAACTAGGAAAATAATCCAACTTAATATAGAAACAAAATATCCCTGAATAAATAGAGTGAAACCAAGTATAGGGAATTAAAGCTGTGTAAAGGAGAATACCAATCAGATCCAACAAAAATGACTAGCCACATAGTTTCTTTCACATCAAGAATCTGTATCTATCAAGAATCCAGGTGAATTTACTTTTTTTATTCTGTGCTGTCAGACATAGAAAAGCAAATCAGAAATGCAATACTCTGTGCTCAGTTTAAAATCTGAAGGGGGAAATAGCAGATTTTAGATATGCTGGACATGTGTTCTAAAGGAATTCTCCAACTTTAGATTAACAGAAGTCAAAAGAGAGACCTTCTTATTAAATATGAGTAAAAGTAAGAACAAATATAAATATGAACCACTGAGGGTGAGAGAGATCAGCAAAACATATGAATACACATATATATATATACACACACACATAATAAAAGAGAATATTTTCCACAGCTCTTCCTCACTGTAGAAATTTTAAAATGAAGAACTCAATGCATAGAGAAAGCAAAAGATAAACGTTCATAACTGAATAGAGATTCAAAGGAGATTTCAAGGTCAAATAAACAAAAGGCATAATGGGCAACGATACAGAATCATTAAAGAGAAAGAGTAAGAATTAGCCAAACTTAGCTGAAAACCAAATAATAACATGGAGAAAATAGTTCAAATTGTCTTAAAAATTTAGAGAAAAAAATATAGAGAAAAAATAGAGAAGTTTGTAGATATAAAAACTGACACAAAAAATTCAATAAAAATTCAATAAAAGAAAATAATACTGTATTAGGGAACCTGGAACCTAGCAACATTATTCAACTTCAAACATAGTAAAAGAGGATTTTGATTCTGGTCATGACAGAGTAACGATACAAGAGTAAATGATATTCTTTCCTGTATAAACAATTATAATAATTATATAAGACAACATTCCCTAGACATTGGCTAACTGTTAGTATGAGACTGAGATCTCTGAAATGAGAGACTCATGAGGTGAGCCTTAACATAGCTCCGTACTCTGTCACGGGACAAGTTTCCAACCACAGTAGAGGGAGGTGGAGTACAAGTAGTGCACTGCTGTCCTATTGAACTAAAGATTCAGAGACCAGAGTGTATTTCTAAAACAACTGGAATTTGTAGGCAGGACATGAAAGGACAGGGAACAGCATAAAGGCAGGCTCTACAAGTCTCTGTGACAGTACCTTAGAGTCTCTGGCTAAGGGCTTGGTGGTGACGGCAAATGACAAGGCATCATGAGGCATACCAGATGCAGGTGCTATGTGGGGGCTGAGAAGAAAGCAGAGATGCTAAAGTGTTCAAAATATGCGAAGCAAACACTTGAACAAACCAGAGAGAGAAACAAACAAAACTGTAATTACGACCGTAGATTTTTATAACCCACTGAGAGTAAAAGATAAAATAAACAAAAATTAAGGCTATAAAGAATCTGACTGATGCCATCAAATAATTTTTATCTAATTGACAGAACAATATACCCAACGGCTTCAGAATGTGCATTCTTTTCAAGTGCACGTGGAATCTTCACCAAGATAGACCATATTCAGGACCATAAAAATTGATCACAACAAATTTTAGAAGATTGAAATTATGCAAAGCATGTTATCTGATCACAGGTTGAATAATTAGAAATCAATGACAATTTTTAAACCCTCAAATTTTTAAAAATTAAAAAACATACTTCTAAATAACCAAAGGTCATAGAATAAGTCACAGTAGATGTTTATTATAAACTGAATGGTATTACAACACAAATGTCATAATTTGTGAAACAGAGTAAAGCAGGGAAAAGCTTTAAATGCTTCATGAAAACGAAGAATTTAAAAACAAAAATTTCACTTCAAGTTCTGGCAATGTTGGTATAATTTTACTAATTATTTTCTCTACCAAAAACACTAGAACATTGGATGAGATACATTAAGCTGTTATTTACCTACTTGGACTGCCGGCAGCATGGAACGTGATCCAGGTAGAAGGGACACAAATGAGGTGAGCCCAAGCAGGACAGCCACACGAGATGTGACCTCAAGGCTTATGATGACAAAATTACCGAAGATAAGTAACCTAAAGAAAAAACCTTAAAAACAACAGGGTGACTGGGGGACACAAAGAGAAACAAAAGACAAGAACAAGAGCAGATTTCTCATAAGAAATAAGACAGTTCAGAGAAGAACAAAAAAATAAAGGAAAAACAAAAAGCAATAAACACATATGAACAACCTTGGAGATGGAACTTTTAGGAGATGTGTGAAAGTTTAGGTTAAAAAGTTTAAGTGCTTTTTTTAGAGAGAGACAAATTCAGTTGAAAGTTTCGAGTTTGAAGTTGCAATATAAAAAATAATCTGTGATGTTTTCGTAATTATTTTTAAATGTTAAAGGATGTTTAATAAAAATTATGTTGATCAATACTTGTTTAGAATTATTTAAAATAATCCAATATGATTTTATTTTTTTTAAGTTAAATTACATTAATTTTTATGTGACCCAGTACATATACGTTACAAAATCACTTTGTCCGCCTATCCATTTTTCTCTATATATACATCCAGCTGTCTTTGCATACCTCTGTTTCCTATCACTTCCGTTCTTTCATCCATCCTTCCATCTATTCTTTTAACTGTATATCCATTCAACTATAAAAAGAGAGATACATATGAACATGGAATGATCTTTTTCTGGTGATAAAATGCTTACACCTGCATGATGATATTCCGAAGATTAAATTTTTTCACAAAACACTTTTCATCTATGTTTTTATTGCTTTTACTTAAGTACATGTTAGTCTTATTAAAATTATACTGTTATTAAAATGATTACATATCAAATAACAAAAAAATAGATATAGTCACATTCAAAACGTAAGTTTTACTGCCATTGCTGCACGCCTCGCAGAGAAGGGTTTCTTTCTGTTTAGTATATGGAACAGCGTGTGTCAATATTCCTGTTACGCACACAGTAATTCCTTGCTAAATGGAAAATGTGTTTTTAGAAAATGTTGCTCACAGGGAAAATGCATTAAGCAAACACAGTGAGAGGCTAGAAGCAATCGCTGCGATGAGATTGTGCTTGAGAATATTTCCGCAATCACTCCGCGCACGCTGAGCCTCCCGCGCTGTTCCACAACTTGGCTTACTTTGTACCTGCTCTGGAATTACATGCAAATGAACTTATCCCGCTGCCTGAAATAAACGCCTTTATGTTCTGAGAAGTTTCAATTCTATATTGAAGAGAAAAAATAAAGACCACTACTGATAAATATGCCTCATGCTTGCTGTTTATTGAGACTGAAATTGAATTTGGTCAGTAAAAAAATTTTTTTAAGGAATTAAATCTATTTAAACAGTGTCAGTCTTAGTAAAATGTGTAAAGTGTGCTATTTATGAGAAGCTAGCACTGCCGTTTCTTGGAATTACGCTATTTTGACCAAGCAAGTTTGAACTTACAAGAGGGTTGTTTATGTGCAAGTTTAGACTATGCTCTATTCCATTTCTAGGGATATTTATAACGTTGTAAATATGGTGAAGGATTATACCACACGTCAAGCTCTTCAGCATAATTTGCCGCTGGCTGTGGGCCGTATGCAGGAAGGCTTGATGAAGACCTTATATTGTCTTTACAAATGATTTTTAGTTGAGAATTCTTGCAATCTTCCCCAAATGACTCGCAATGCTCTTATTTTCATCAAACTGCAGCAATTTGCAGCCCTGAACTAGTTATTTTCAGCACATGCTTTGCCTGGCCCTATTATTTTAGACAGTGAGTTTGGACTTCACATTTATTTCTGTGGTGTTTAAAGACGTTGTCCAAAAAGCCTCATCTACATGTCAGGAAGAAAATCTATAGACGGTCAAATGTATCCTAAGCAGGTTACTGAGGGAGGCTAGACAACAGGAGTGGATATTTCTTCTCTCTCAGCACAGCATTCATGATCAGCAACAATGTTGTTTTTTTAACTGATAAATGAAGTGAGCCTGCCGTTAATTTTCTACCCAGGTTTAATAAGAACCACTTCAATGTAGTTTAATAAATGCAGGCATTGAAATCACACTGAGTAGATTTTGAATTTGACTTCATCTTATCTTTTTATTGTGGTATTAGATGCCTAACAACCTTTCTGTGACTCAGTTTTTTCATCTCTAAACTGAAGGTAAATTTCTTAATTTTTAGGTATGTGATGTGGTGATTGGATATATTCATTCATTGTAAAGTGCCTAGGTCCATGTATCTCTGTATTAGCAAAAATTAAGTTCTACTGATTGATTTATGTCACTTATTTTTACCAAAATTGCAAATCTGCTCTAGAAATGACAAAGCTAAACCAAGACTTTGTTTCCTATAATTAAAGAAATGAAGAATATTTGTTACCCAAGTCTAGATTCACTCTCATAATCCTACTTGAATAATTAGAAAGACATTCCTTGTATAACACTGGAAAGAAATAGAACCATGACACACACTTTAGAGCTCACTGAAAATTGTTTGATCTGGTAAAGACGACCCTATTATTATTTCAAGACCCACTGATATAACTCAGGTATCTTTGAAAAATGATACTCTTTGCATCTAAATAGATGGGGGAAACAAAGAAATATTGTATTTTATTCATAAATGGTTTTTGTTTTGTTTTGTTTTGTTGCTCCTTTTGAAGCTCTGTAACCATGTGGCTGCAATAATTTAGAAAACTGTGTTTTAATACTAACGTTATAGAAAGCCTACACATTATCAATATGTTTCCTGACTTGCAGCAAAAATGACATCTAATTCCTGAGAAACTTAGATATTTTTGAGGGATTTTGAGGCAATCTTGAACATCTTTATGCCAATTTTATTCCTTGAAACTTATAATAATTAAATATTTACTATGAAAATATTATTTATAAAAGAACTCATAAAATTGTATTAATTTAGTGCAATAAAACCATTAATTATCTTCACAAGATGTATACATAGTTAAGTAGGATTGTGAAAACACATTTTGTAAACATCCCATTTCCAAATAATCTTATCTAAACACACTGCCTCTGCAAAATGACTTTTAGGATACTCTTTTCAAGTAACACTGTTAATAATTGGTAAACCTCTTAAATTCTAAATTTTAAGTTGTTGTTGTTGACATTATATTAAAGCCTGTTGTAGTTAGTAGTGATTGTACATAACCATACATTATGTTTGAATCAATTGTCCAAACTAAATATTTAATTTTAGAAGTCCTAATCTAACATGAATTGCAATGAGTCAATTAAAGTGAAAAATCATAACAAATTGTATATGCATACTTTAAATGCCTAATTTTACCTTAAAAGTGTGCATTTATTAGCCATTTTTCCAATGTTAGTAAAAGGACACTTTTTTAATGTGGATGCCTTATTTACATCTTGATTTTGTCATTTTTGCCTATACCAGTAGCAACATACAGACATATCTACTCTATGTTTCTTTAAAATAGAGTAAAACATACAGAAATTCGAGCCTTCTGAATGAAATTATGTTTTACATTTTTAACATTCAGTTATCGCTTAAAGTTGTTTCATGTTTCATTCCTAATTTAATAGGAATATTTTCTTTATTTTTTCTCATTCTAAAGCACTCTGTATTATTTTTATAAAACCAAGAACATAAAAGTGATCACACACATGCATTGGTTTGTATAATATTTAATAGAATTATATAATGACAACAAGAACTGCATCAGTAATAAGCAGATTTGGAAATAAACACAGATAACTCTTGGTGAGCACACAATTTAGCTAGTGGGATCAGAAGTCAGTAAGTGTAACAGAGAGAGAGTAGCCTCCCAGCTCTAATCATTCATCCTGACATGGACATTAGGCTACTTATTTTATAAAATAAATGCAAAGAGTTAGTTAATATGGCATATCCTTCATGTGGTGATGAGAACTTTTGCAATTTTTGTGTTTAATATGGAGATTCTGAAAGAATTTCCTTCTGAAAGAATCTCCATATTATAGTGCTTATTCATATGGAACTATTTCTACCTGTAAAATATTTGTTTGACATTTTAATAGTCACTTTTTTTTTTAGTTTTAAAAATAAAGCAATTATTATGGATGTTTAGATGCTTATAAGATACAACTATTCTTTCATTTACCCATATGTAGGGATTGATGAGGCTGGATGTACATACACTGGTCTACAGTATTGAAACCTAACAATACATTCCCTATGCAGCCTAAACCATCATAATCTACTATAATTATATGATATATTGCACTTATTGATTTAAAGATGTTAACACACTGTCCATTCCTGAGATAAACTCCAATTCGTCATAGTGTATTATCATTTTTATGTCGTTGGATTCAATTTGTCTCTATGTCCATAAATATTATACAGTTTATAGTTTCCTATCATATGATGATTTTGTCTGGTTTTGCAATGAGGATAATGCACACTTCACTACTTTCTGAAAGACTATGAAATATCAGTATTATTTCTTCCTAAAATATTTGGCAGAAATCATTATTTAAGACATCTGGGCCTAGAGTTTTCTTTGTAGAAAGGCTTTTAATTTTAAATATAATATCGTCATTTTTTGTGTGTGTGAGGAAGATTGGCCCTGAACTAACATCTGTTGCCAATCCTTCTCTTTTTATATGGAGTTGTTTTCTATTTTTTTTCCCAGGGTCAGGATAAGTAATTTGTGTTTTTCTTAAAAATTTCTAATTTCATCTAGGTTATCAAATTTAGTGGCATAAAATACTTCATAATTATCTCTTTTTCTTATTTTATTGTCTGAAAGGTCCACAGTGATGTCCTCTATGTCAGTTCTGATTTTGGTCATTTGTGTCTTCTCTTTTGTTGGTAGATCTGGAAAGCAATCTTAGTATTTTCATGATCTTTTTTCAAAGAAACAGCTTTCGGTTTCGTTGTTTTTTTTCTATTGATATTCTGTTTCTATTTCATTTATTTCTGCTCCAACTTTGTATTTTCCTTCCTTCTGTTTGTTTTTTGTTTAATGTGTTCTTTGTATTTTAAATTATTATGTTGAAAATTTATAGAGATGTTTCTTTGTTTCCAATATAGGCTTTTAAAACTATACATTTCCCTCTATGCGTGGATTTAGCTACTTCCTACAAATTTTGATATATTCCAGTTCAAAATATATTCTAATTTTGCTTGTCATTTCTCCCCCATCCAATATATTATAATTATTTATAATAGATCTATGCACAATATATACTGCACAAGACTATAATTATTCTTTTTACACCATTATATAGTTTATAAGTAAATTAGATGGGAAAGGGCAAAAATTGTATTTTTCGCTAATACAGATATTTATCATTTCTGATTTTCTTCATTCTTTTCTGAGGATATGAATTTTTATCATAATTACATTTAAGTGTGAAGAATTATCTTACCTTACTTGTAGTGCAGGTCTGCTCTTGACTAATTTTCTTCTTGTATTATTTCACTTTTCTTTTAATTCAAGTCACATTGGTTTATAACATTACATAAATTTCAAGTGCACGTCATCATATTTTGACTTCTGTATAGACTGCATCGTGTTCGCCACCAAAAAGCTAGTTGCCATTGGTCACCATACACATGTGTCCCTTTATCTGTTTCGACCCCACTCCCACTTCGCCTCCTTCCCATCTGGTAACCGCCAATCTGTTTTCTATACCTATGTGTTTGCTTGTTTGTTTAACTTTCACATATGAGTGAAATCATATAGTATTTATCTTTCTCTGCCTGACTTATTTCGCTTATCATAAGACCCTCAAGATTCATCCATGTTGTTGTAAATGGCAAAATTTCATCATCTTTTATGGCAGAGTAATATTCCATTTGTATATACACCATATCTTCTTTATCCATTCATCCGTTGATGGCCACTTAGGTTGCTTCCAGGTCTTGGCTATTGTGAATAATACTACAATGAACATAAAGGTGCATATCTTTTCCAATTAGTGTTTTTGTTTTCTTTGTGTAAACACCCAGAATTGGAATAGCTAGATCATATGTTATTTCTATTTTTAATTATTTGAGAAATCTCCATTTTGTTTCCCATAGTGGCTGCACCATTTTACATTCCTACCAGCAGTGTACAAGAGTTCTTTTTTCTCCACATCCTCTCCAACACTTGTTATTTCTTGTTTTTTTAATAATATCCATTCATCAGGGGTGAGGTGATATCTCATTGTAGTTTTGACTGGCAATTCCCCAATCATTCATGATGAACATCTTGTCATGTGCCTGTTGGCCATCTGTATATCTTCTTTGGAAAAATGTCTGTTCGTATCCCCTGCCCATTTTTTGATTGGGTTGTTTGTTTTTTTTGTTGTTGAATTGTTTGAGTTCTTTGTATATTTTGGATGTTAACCCCCAATTGGATATATAATTTGCAAATATTTTCTCCCACTTGTTGGGTTGTCTTTTCATTTTATTGATGATTTCCTTTGCCATGCAGAAGCTTTTTAGTTTGATGTAGTCTCATCTCTTTATTTTTTCTTTTGTTTCCCTTGCCTGAGGAGACATGATATTCAAAAAGATACTGCTAAGACCAATGTCAAAGGGTGTACTGCCTATGTTTTCTCAAGGAATTTTATGGTTTCAGATCTTACATTCAAGTGTTTAATCCATTTCGAAGTAATTTTTGTAAATGGTGAAAGATAATGGTCTATTTTCATTTTTTTGCATGTGGCTGTCCAGTTATCCCAATACCATTTGTTGAAGAGACTTTTCCTTCTCCACTGTACGTTCTTGACTCCTTTTCTGTCTGTAGATGTCTGGCTTTATTTCCGGGCTCTCAATTATGTCATTGATCTGTAATTCTGTTTTTGTGCCAGTACCATGCTTTTTTTGTTAATATAGCTTTGCAGTACATTTTGAAATCAAGAAGTATGATACCTTCAGCTTCGTTCTTTTTCTCAGGATTCCTTTGGATATTTGGGGTCTTTTGTTGACCCAATATCCATGTAAATTTTAGGATTCTTCTATTTCCATGAAAAATGTCATTGGGATTTTGGATGGGATTGCATTGAATCTGTAGATTGCTTTAGGTAATATGGATGTTTTAAGCATGTTAAGTCTTCCAATTTATGAGCATGGGTTACCTTTCATTTCTTTATGTCTTCTTCTCTTTCTTTCAATAATGTCCTATACTTTTCGGTGTATAGGTCTTTCCATCTCCTTGGTTAAATTTGTTCCTTGGTATCTTATTCTTTTTGTTTGGTTGTAAATGGGATTGTATTCTTAATTTCTCTTTATGCTAGTTAATTGTTACTGTATAGAAATGTGACTGATTTTTGTATGTTGATTTTGTACCTTGCAACTTTACTGTATTTGTTTATTATTTCTAATAGTTTTTTGGTGGATTCTTTAGGGTTTTCTATATATAGAATCATGTCATCTGTAAGTAGTGACAGTTTTACTTCTTCCTTTCCAATTTGGATCCATTTTATTTCTTTTTATTGCCTAATAGCTCTGGATAGGACTTCCAGTACTATGTTGAATAAGAGTGGTGAAAGTGAGCCTCCTTTTCCTGTTCCTGTTCTCAAAGGGATAGCTTTCAGTTTTTCACTGTTGTGTAGGATGTTGGCTGTGAGTTTGTCATATATGGTCTTTATTATGTTGAGGTACTTTCCTTCTATCCTCATTTTATTCGGAGTTTTTTTTTTTATCATAAATGGATGTTGAATCTTGTCAAATGCTTTCTCTGCATCTATTGAGATGATCATGTGATCTTTATACTTTGTTTTGTTAATGTGGTGTAACACATTAATTGATTTGAGGATGTTGAACCATCCCTGCATCCCTGGAATAAATTCACTTGATCATAGCGTATAATCTTTTTAATGTATTGTTGTATTTGATTTGTTAATATTTTGTTGAGGATTTTGCACCTATGTTCATCAGTGATATTGGCCTGTAATTTCCCTTTTTTGTGTTGTCCTTGTCTGGTTTTTGTACGAGGGTAATGTTGGCCTTATAAAATGAGTTAGGAAGCCTCCCTTTCTCTTCAATTTTTTGGAGGAGTTTGAGAAGGATAGCTATTAAATTTTTTCTGAATGTTTGGTAGAATTTACCAGAGAAGAAGCTGTCTGGTCCTGGACTTTTGTGTTTTGGGAGGTTTTTGATTACTGATTCAATATCTTTACTTGTGATTTGTCTATTCAGATTCTCTATTTCTTCTCAATTCTGTTTGAGGAGGTTGTATGATTCTAAGAATTTGTGTATTTCTTCTCATTGTCCAGCTTGTTGGCGTATAGTTTTTCATGATATTCTGCTATAATCCTTTGTATTTCTGAGGTATTTGTTGTAATTTCTCCCTTCCATTTCTGATTTTATTTATTTGAGTCATCTCTCTTTTTTCTCACTAGGTCTAGCTAAGGGTTTGACAGTTTTGTTTATCTTTTAAAAGAACCAGCTTTAGTTTTATTGATCCTTTCTATTGTCTTTTTAGTCTCTATTTCATTTATTTCTGCTCTGATTTTTATTATTTCTTTCCTTCTACTGACTCTGGGCATCATTTGTTCTTGTTTTTCTAGTTCTTTTAGGTGTACTGTTTATTCTTATTGCAGTTGATTTCTAGTTTCATACCATTGTGGTCAGAGAAGATGCTTAATATCATTTCAATCTTCTTTAATTTATTAAGACTATTTTTGTTTCCCAACACATGGTGTATCTTTGAGAATTTCCATGTGCACTTGAGAAGAATGTATATTCTACTGATTTTGGATGGGATGTTCTATATATATCTATTAAGTCCAACCAATCTAGCATTTCACTTTAGGCCAATATTTCCTGGTTGACTTTCTGTGGAAGATCTACCCATTGATGTAAGTGGGGTGCTAAAGTCCCCTAATATTATTGTATTGCTGTCAATTTCTCCCTTCACGTGTGTTAATAGTTGCTTTATATACTTTGAGACTCCTGTGTTAGGTGCATATATATTAATAAATGTTATGTCTTCTTGGTGGAACATCTCTTTTATCATTATATAATGCTCATCTTTGTCTCTTGTTGTCTTTTTTGGCTTGAAGTCTATATTGTCTGATATAAGTATGACTACGCCCACTTTCTTTTGGTTGCCATTTACTTGGTGTATCATCTTTCATCCCTTCACTCTGAGCCTAGGTTTGTCTTTAGAGCTGAGATAGGTCTCCTGGAGGCAGCATATTGTTAGGTCTTCTTTTTTAACCCATCTAGCCACTCTGTATCTTTTGATTGGTGAATTCAATCTATTTGCATTTAGAGTGATTATTAATATAAGAGGGCTTAATATTGCCATTTTTTCTTTTTTTCCTGGTTGTTCCATATTTCCATTGTTTCTTTTTCCTTGTATTTCTGTCTGCCATTTCAGTTTGGTGGTTTCTGTGATGTGTTTCTCAGTTTCCTCTTTTTTATGCTTTGTGATTCTGTTCTCATTTTTTGTTTTGTAGTTACCATAATATTTTATAAAAGATCTCATAGATTAGATAGTCCTTTTCCTGCTGATAGCATCTTACCTCCATTAGCCTATGCAGGTTCTATTATTTTTCTCTTCCCATCTATGTTTTTCTTGTCAAAAATTATCCCTTTTTGTATGGTGAGTTTGTTACTAAATTGAAGTGATTATAGTTATTTTTGATGGTTTTTTTCCTTTTAGTTGTTATGTTATAATTAAGTGTTCACTAACATATTCTCCTATAGAGTTGCAATTTTCCGATTCTTTCTCTCTATTTATCACCTTGTTGAAAGCTTTTTATACTTTTGCCTTTTTGTTTCAGGTAGGGAGGGCTCCTTTCAACGTTTCTTGTAAGGTAGGTCTAGTGGAGATGAACTCAGCTTTTGTTGGTGTGGGAGAGCCTTTATTTTTCCTTCATCTCTGAAGGATAATTTTGCTGATAGAATATCCTTGGCTGTAGTTTTTATCTTTCATTATTTTGAATATCTCATTCCACTCTCTCCTAGCCTGTAGAGTTTCTGCTGAGAAATCTGCTGATAATATAATGAGGGTTCCTTTGTAAATTATTTTCTTCTCTCTGGCCACCCTTAATATTTTTCTTTGTGATTGACTGTTGACAGTTTTAATATAAAATGCCTTGGAGAAGGTCTTTTTGCATTGAGATAATTAGGTGTTCTATTAGCTTCATATACTTGTATATCCAGTTCCTTCCCCATGTTTGTGAAGTTCTCCAGTATTGTTTCTTTAAATAAGCTCTCTGCTCACTTCTCCCTCTCTTCTTCTTCTTCTGGAATACTCATTATTCTTATGTTGCTATTCTAATTAAGTCAGATATTTCTTTTAGGATTTCTCCATTTCTTTTAAATCTTAGTTCTCTCTCTTCTTCCACTTGAATGATTTCTAGATTTCTATCTTTGAGCTCACTAATTACCTCTTCCATATGATCTGCTCTATTTCCAATGCTTTCTACTTTATTTTTCATCTCATTAATTGTTTTCTTCAGCTCTAGAACTTCTGAGCTTTTTTTTTTTAGAGTTTCAGTCTCTTTGGTGAAGTACTCTTTGTGTTCATTAATTTTATTTCTGAGCTCATTGAACTGTCTTTCTGAGTTTTCTTGTAACTCAAGTTTCTTCATGACAGCTCTTGAATTCTCTGTCAGTTAGATTGCAATCTTTTGTATATTCAAGTTTTGTTTCTGGAGAGTTGTCATTTTCTTTCTGTTCTATCATGTTATTGTAGTGCTTCATGGTGCTCGTGTTCCTCTGCCAGCACCTTTTTGGTAATAAACACCCTTCTTATTTGGGTATGGCTTTGGTTACTTTGATTCTGAGTAACTTCTGGTTATATAATATTATATTATTCTGGTTATATTATATTATATTATATTCTGCTTCTGGTTGTATTCATGCGCTCTCCACGGGCTCTCCATGAGTTCATGTGCTGCTGCTATATACTCTACCTGCACTGCTGCTCCTGGGTTATTTGGGGGTGCTGGCAGTGCTGTTGCCAGGGGTCTTGTGTGCAGCCCCCACTGCTAGTTGGGCCAGTGTCTGGGGTGCTGCAGCGTGAGTCATGTGTACTGCTGTGGCTCCTGAAGCCTCAGGTCATAGCACCAGCTAACACTGCTGGGGGTAGAGGGAGGAGCTGAGCCACAAGTGCCATTGCTGCTCTTACAGCCTCTGGTCTCTGGCATCAGTGCACTTTATGAAACCTCAGGTCATGGACACCACCGCCACTGCTGGGGGTATCCCTGTTTTGGATGCAGCCCTCACTGTTGGAAGGGCCTGGGTTGTAGGCTGCACCATGATGGGAGGGGAAGGGGGCTGGGTCATAGGTATCTCATGGATCCCAGAGTCTCCAGTCATGGGCCCGCAGTGATTCCTCGTGCCCCTGGGGGCATGGGCTGCCTGGATTCCTGGGGCCTCTGTTCATGGGCATTACTTCAGTTCTTGGGACATCTGTTCACAGATGTGGCCACAGATATTGGAACTTCCACTCTCGGGAGCTGCCCCTGCTGCTCCCCTAGTTCCACTGCCTCCAGGAGGTCCAGTCCACCCACCATCAGATGTATAGATGTATGGATCTCTCACGTGTTCTGGTGTGCTGTGCAGAGTGTCCTTTGTTGTTCAGTGGATGTGTACTAGTTGTAACTTAGATGGGAGAGACAAAGGGAGTGACTCATTCCACCATGATGCTGATGTCACTCCCTTAGTTTTCTGTTATCTATTTCACCTTCATTCTTAAATAAAGTTTTTTTCTGAATGCAGAGTCCTGGATTAACAGTTTTTCTTGTTCATTTTTATTTTTTTAAGTTGTTTTTGCACTTTTTTCTGTCTTCATGGTTTCTTATGATAAGTCAGCCATTAATTGGATCATTGTTACCCTGCATTTAATGTTATTTTTCTCTTGCTTCTTTCAAGCTTTGCTATATTTTTGGCTTTCAATAGTTTGAATATGATGTATCTCAGCCTGAGCTTGTTCGTATATATTCTGCTTGGTGTTCACCTTGTGTCTGAAATTTTCTTTCCACAAATTTGGGAAAACTATGACCATTGTTTTCTGAATATTTTCTCCTATTTTTGCTGTCCTCTTCTCTGTTATTCCAATTACAAATATGCCTAATTGTTTGATATCATCTGATATTCTGTTACTATTTTTCAATATTTTTCTCTATACTCTTCCTCTTGGATTATGTCTAATGATATACGTTTAGTTTATACTTTCCTTTGTCATGTACATTTCACTAAGTTCATCCAGGAAATATATTTTTTCAGAAATTGAAATTTCCAGTTCTAGAATTTCTGTTCAGTTCTTTTTATTGTTTCTATTGTTTGCTGAGAGTTCCTTCTTTTTTACCGAGACTTCATGTATTAAAAATATATACTGCTTCATGGGGCCAGCCCCGTGGCACAATCAGTTAAGTGCATGTGCTCAGCTGCAGTGGCCCGGGGTTTGCTGGTTCAGATCCCCAGTGCACTGATGCATCGCTTGTCAAGCCATGCTGTGGTGGCATCCCATATAAAGTGGAGGAAGATGGGCACAGATGATAGCCCAGGTCCAGTCTTCCTCAGCAAAAAAGAGGAGGATTGGCATCGGATGTTAACTCAGGGCTGCTCTTCCTCACAAAAAATTAAAAAAAAAAAGGTCTTAAAAAATATATATATATACTGCTTTAAAAAACTGAAGATAGTTATAATAGCCACTTGAAACTCTTTGTCTCTCAGTACTAACGGCTGATTCTTCTCAGAACCAGTCTTGATTGCTTTTCTTTTCAGTTAGTATATTTTTCCTATTCTTGGCTCTTCATATCTTGAATAATTCTGGATTTGATACTGGACATTACGAATGACCATTATTTCCTCTTTTTAGTTGTAGAGATTTTATTTATTATTATTATTCAGTGATTATTGTTTATTTCAACATGTAATTTTGTTAGCTAGGTTTCAGCCGTGTGCTCTGTTTCTTGCCGTTTCCTCTGCCATGCATATCTTTTGCATTTAACTGGACTGCTTTGGGTCTATTGAGAAAATACATGACTCCTGCTTTACACAGAGATGTGGTGCTTGGGGGTCTTGGCTTTTCTCTTTCTCTTGAAGTCTTTCCCCCACTCTCTTCCATGTTATGCTTTCTGGGTTTATTTATTTTTTTCCCCTCATTCCTCAAGCTAGAAAAGTTGTGAGCTTTTGATATGTGCCCTGATTCGAAGCTCTGTGACATGTGTGTCCATGGTCACAGGCTGAAAGCCAAGGAGATGGGCTTATGTGTACAGCTCCACGTCTCCCCTCCTTCAAACAAGCAGACGTGCACGCCCACTAGAGTCTGCCTGCCTCTGTTCACTCTAGGGTACCTTCCGGCAGTCACGTTTTGTATTATGTCTTGCTATTACAGTTGTTCCCTGCACGTGGAGAGGGCTTTTAGGAGAGTCTTAGTCTGTCATATCAAGAAACAGAACCACTCTCATCTATCATTTTTTGGGTCATTCTGTTGTCTATTAGTTAGTTTTAAGTAATTAAATGCTAGCTCACAAGGTTTTAATGTATACCAATTAACTGATAATGCATTCACACTGTAGGAAAATATAAAATACCATAAGTAAAAAGAATAAATAATAGTTATTAATCATCATAACACATGAAGGTAACTACTTTGAGATTTTGGTGTGTAATTCTCCATTCTAATATTTCTTATGGGTTATGTCATATTTTCTATTTGTTGTAATATCATTTTAATAATATGAATATCTTATTTTACTTTTTACCTCTAAATTATAACAATATCAAATTATACTTAAACATCAATGCTAATTTTGAATGTAATGCATTACCACATTCACCATAAATACATATATGCATACATACGTTTCATAAGATTGCAGAAATGCCCAATTTCCATCTTTGACATTAAATGCTCAAACTGATTAGCATGAAATTTGTTGTGCTAAATAGCCTGAGAAGAGGGGAGCATGAAATTGACTTGACATGTGAATATCATATTTTACAGTGAGTCACATTATAATTAAATGGGAATTTTATTGTAACTACACATGGTGCCTTTGCCATCAGAAAATACTTTTACTTTGAACAATTCTATGGGAATATTATTGGTCCCATAAGCAGATATGCTTATTTGAAACCTGCTGAAGTTTCTGAGATTTACATTTGTCCAAATTTAGAGAAGATCCTGAGTTTTTAAATATTCATAGTGTGAATTTAAGACAAATTAATGAGAAAATGAGAGGACATATAGTCTCAGTTTGAAACCTGCAAATGATATCTATATTTTTAACTGAAGCTGGTAAATATTTTATGCTTGATCCAGGAAACTTACCTGTTCCAAAATAAATGCTAAAGTGATATCTAAAGTCAATGTCCAGACTGAAACAACCAGCTACTAATGGAAAGAAGAACATAATTAAGGTTGTCCCATTTTAACAATGAGGGAATTATCTATTTTCCTAGAAATATTATCTACATTGTTGCATCCTGTCTAGTCAAATTTTAATCAACATTTTCAAAACCTAGTTTACTACTTCACTTGTATAAGACCATATTATGTATATATATATTTTTTTACATAAGAATTGGATGACATTTTTTAGTTACAGTCTGGATCATCATAAAAAGGGTTACATTTATTGCAACAATTCCTCTGCTCATAATTAGAAGCATGCAAATAATGTTGACAGCTGGGTTTAATGCCTTTTTATTTGATTTTAATGGGTTTATCCCTAAGAACAAAGTAATGATCAAAAAAAGTTACAATTTTGTCAAGGTCACAAATTGATTTGCACATGGTTTTGATGCCAAGCCATAAATTCAATTCCAACTTTTTTTTTCACTTCTCTCCAAACCCTTAAAAATCTTTAGTTGCAATTGTGCCCAGTAAAATTACATCTTCTTCAAAATTCATGTAAATTTTGGCTGAGTTCTTCATATGAATGCCATGTTAGAGTAACATATTTTAAAGACAGAATTTACAACAGTTGGCCATAAAATCAATGAAAACAAATAGTAACTGCATATTTTTGTCTTTGCAAAGTCAGTTAACGGCTAGTTCATTGTAGA
Source organism: Diceros bicornis minor (assembly GCF_020826845.1). Taxonomy (NCBI): domain Eukaryota; kingdom Metazoa; phylum Chordata; class Mammalia; order Perissodactyla; family Rhinocerotidae; genus Diceros; species Diceros bicornis. The sequence goes on from NC_080766.1 coordinate 10,123,119, forward strand.
GGAACAGTATAATATAATGGTTAGAGCATGATCTCTGGAGAAAAACTATCTGGATTTAAGACTTGGATCTCCAAATTACTAGCAATTTGACATCTGGCAAATTACTCTGTGCTCAATTTCCCTATCATTAAAATGTGCATAACAGTAACAAACACAGTTCAAAAGGTTATATAGGTTATGCTTAATTAATATTTAGAAAACATGGAATGATAACTGGTGCTATTCTGATTATTAAGTACAACACTGTAAGACAAATATAAAAATAGCATTAACTGTCTTGTTTGCTCTTTTGACTCTTGCATATGGCCAAGGTATTTACAAAATCTTCAATGAGCAAATTACCCTTTACCTTAATCTAATAAATTTGCTTAAAGGGCACAACATTGGCTAAATATTTGATGATTCTATTCTGTTTTTATATCCAAAAGTCTCCATTCCCTAATGCGTGTGTTGTTTTTTTTCATAAATAACATACTTAAAGTTGACAGATGAAGTAGCTTAATTCAGTAGATTCTGAATAATGGAAGTCAGAAAATATTGTACCAAAGAAATGTGAGAAAAAAAGGATTAGCTTTCAACACTGTGAGATAGAACTCTGTGTGGATTTATTTGTGGGTGTGGAAAGCTAGTCAATCCTTCTGTATTCATTCAGGAACACTGGCATTATAGTGGCTGCATGCCTAGACAGCAATGTCTGGGGACAGGTGGACTTAAAGCTTCAAGGCTACATCTGGTTAGCAATAAATTGAATTCACCAAAAACAAAACAAACCAACAAAAGAGCTGGCCTGGCAATGCCACAATATCAAGCCACAGGAAAGTATGTTGAAAGAATATCCAAGACACTGCATGAATTAAACTACTAAATTCAAGACAATATTTTGTGCCTAGTTATTTTCTTTGAGATCTGGTCTGGGTAGTCAAAAATAGTCATTCAGCATTTTTGAGGACCTGCAGAGTCAAAAATTACAAAAGTTGATTTAAAACAGATGCTTGAAAAATATCATACTGAGCAAAATCTGGGGAATACACCTTTTTATTTCTTGATTTAAGAGACTCACTATCAAATATTATTCATAAAATGGAGATTGAGTATGTAGTATAAATATGAATTTAGACATTAAAGATACTTTTCTCTCAGTCACAGCAAAGAACTACTACTTTGATGGAAGGTCTATTTAATTAATAAAATAATTCTGCTGGTTTGAATTTTTTAAGCCATTTGAAAGACTAGTTGAACTTCTGTGTTGTTTTAAAGACATGATTATAAACTTAAAATAGGCATTTAAAATTATTATTATGTTTGGCATTTGAGGATCTATAATTTCTAGGTTTACATTTTTTTGAGTAAATAAATAGTGTTTTAAAATTATTAACCCTCCTTTCTATAAATGAGAAACTTTGGGAATCTACATTTTAGGAATTAATTCATTAAAATAATCTAATTATTGTTTTAGGTAACGTCTGTATATAATACATTGTTGTCAGCATTAGATATAAACAGAAAGATTCTGATTCTGTTCTGTGGAGCTTGCCATATGTAACACCTGGGGAGTTTCATAGTGTAGACATAGGCTCCCTCTATATTTTTGAAAATTCTAAATTCATTTTAAAATTGAGTCAAGATGTTTTTTTCTGAATTCAAGTTCTTTCACTTTAACTACAGATTACGTTCTAATCGTAATATTGTAGAAACGCCAAAACTATATCTACTTAGAAAGGTAGTAAATTCATCACTAATTGTTAATGTCTGGAAGTCCTAGGGAGACTGTTCAAATAAGCAGAACTGACCACTGACCTATTTTTCCAGCTAGAGTAGAAATGATTATAACTGGAAGCATATCCAAAATGGGAGCTTAGTACAGTGAAGTAAGGTAATAGAGGAAAACATTAGAGAATAAGGAATAAAAAGTACAATGAGAAGCCCCTAGGGTCACTCCTCATTCATTTATTTATATATTCATTCAACAAATATTTATGAAGAGACAGTTGCATGCCAAAAACTTTGCTAGGCACAGAAGACACGTGGTAAAGAATGTGTATGCAGGGTTACCCCTTCATGAAATGTAATGACTAATGGGGAAGGGATCGGAAAACGGCAAAAACGTGTGACAGAAATAGACACAATGTTTTATACTTAAGTAGTTATATGTTTCACGCACTGGCTAGTCTTTTGATTTTAAATGAACAGAATTTTGCTCAAAAATGCTAAAATCCCTTGCATCCTAGAAAATACATTACTCAAGATTGGAGTCATAAGGATAACTTTGCTTCTCCAGAGAAAATTGTTTACTTTTTTCTTAAGATCAATAGTAGTTATAATTCTTATGGCTACTTTGGATTGGCCTTTTTAAGTCCAGAGTCAATTATGTGAAATAATTTTCCGTGACTGTGTAGCATGTATTTTCAACATACAATGTTGTATGGCTAATACCGAGAGTTCCCACATACTCCTTACCTATTTTCTCCTGCTGTTAACAGCTCATGTGAGTATGATATATTTCTCACAGTTCTTGAGCCAATATTTATATATTATTATGTATAAAGTCCACAGTTTATTCAGATTTCCTTAGTTTTTATCTATTATCCTTTATTCCAGAGTCTCATACAGGATATCACTTTACATTTAGTCACATTATCTCCTTAGTTTCTTGGCTATGACAATTTCTCAGACATTTCTTATTTTGATGTCCTTGACAGTTTTGAGGTATTTTGGTCAGGTATTTTGTAGAATGTCCCTCGATTGGGACTTATCTCATATTTTTGTCATGTTTAAACTGGGATTGTGGTTTTTTGTGAGGAAGGCCACAAGGATAAAGTGTCGTTCTCATGACATCCCATCAAGGGTACATAGTGTCAACATGAATTATCACTGTTGATGTTAAATTTGGCCACCAAAGTTTGCTAGATTTCTCACTCCAAAGTTTCCCTGTTTTCACGCTGTGCTCTCTGGAAGGAAGGCACTGTGCATAGCTCACACTTAAGGAATGCAGAGCTGCGTTTCACCTCCTTAAGGCTGGAATAGTCACATAACTCAACTGAAAGTTTTCTGCACAGGAGATATGCCTATTCTCTCCCATTTCTCTACGTATTCAAGCATTTCTTTATATCAGTATAGACTTTTAGATATTAATTTTATGCTTTGGGTTATAATCCAATAGTCTTCCCTTCCATTCTCTTCCCTTCCTCCTTCCTTTGTTTCCTTTTATTTTGCTTAACTTATTCTATCTTTAGACATTGAAGGCCTTTTGTGTGCTTACTGTATGCTTTTAACATTAAACACTCCCCCGTTTTTTTAACACTTCCTTACTTTCTGGCACTCCAAGATGCTCTAGGCTCATCTTCTATATTTGCTGCCCCAGTCCTAGTTTCAGGCATTGTTATGAGGAACCCTCATTCCTTTAATGGGAAAATAGAATTAGAAACCAATAATTGAGTGTTCATTGTGCTAATTGCTACTGTGGTGTCATTGCCTCTATGTCCTCTCAGCTGACAAAGCAAGGAGATACATGTGTTCATTCTAACCTGTGTACAAATACACACACACACATACACACACATATATAAACATTTCTATATGTAATCATTTGTGTCTATATTAAGCTACACATAAGCTCATGCTGACATCTCTAACTCTAATCCATTACTATATGGATCATTCTAGCCTCCTTTCTTTGCTTATCTGTAACTTCCTACAACAATAGTGATACCCCTGTCTCCAGCTACCTATGAATCATCTACTTAATTGTTCAATTCCGGTATATGTGTATAGTGGTTTCAGAATTGTTAACCTCTACCCTGTGGAACACAACTTTATCAAGTAGATTATGGTTCTTATATACAGTTCCTTTTGCATTTAGTCTTACAGACTCCACTCATCTCTAAAGTCACTCAGGTCAGCACCTTTACTGGGCACCTGCACCGAGGGTGATTCATATAGTTCTAATACATGTAGATTCTTTTGTCATATTCTGAATTCCATTCTTGGATTCTCTGACCTTTTAAGTGATTTTTTAAAATTTGCATTCATGAACAATTACTGTTTGCGCTGTAAAGTTCTGTATGGGTTTTGACAAAACCATGTCTTGTATTCGAGATTACATTCCAAGAGAACAGTCTCGCCGCCGCCCTTATAAAATTCCCTGCACTTCACCTCTTCCATCTTTCTGTCATCTATTCCCCCACCCCCACCACACACACACCTGGCAACCACTGCTCTTTTCAACATCTCTACAGTTCTGCCTCTTCCAGAAAATTATATAATGGGAATCATGCAGTACATAGATTTTCCAGTCTTGCTTCTCTCAGCAATATGCGTTTCAGATTCATCCATGTATTTTGTGACTTGATAGCTCATTTATTTTTGTCCTTTAATAATAACTCATTGTTTGACTGTACCATAGTTTGTTTATCCATTCACCTATTGAAGGAAATTTTGCTTGTTTCTAGTTTTTGGCAATTATGAATAAGCTGCTGAGAAAATGTGTGTGTGTATTCTGTACAGACTTTTTTAATCAATTGGGTGAATACCTATAAGCATGACAGCTGAATCTTATGTAAACAACGTTACTTTTGTAAGAAACTTCCAAATTGTCTTCCAAAGTGCAGTACCGTGTTGTATTCCCACCATCAATGAATGAGAGTTCCTCACCAATGTTAGGATTGTCAGATTGTTTGCATTTTAGTCATTCTGATAGGTATGTAGTGGTTGGTATCTCATTGTGTTTTAACGGGCATTTCCCTAATGACACATGATTTCGAGAATCTTTTTATGTGCTTATTTTCATCTGTATATCTCCTTCGGTGAGCTGTATGTTAAGGTAATTTGTTAATTTTTAAGTTGGGTTATTTTCTCATTTTTGAGTTTTAAGAGATCTTTATATATTTTGAATATAATTCCTTTATCAGATATAAAATTTAGCACATATTTTATCCTAGAGTTTCTCTTGTCTTTTTCCTCTCTTAAGAGTGTCTTGTGCAGAGTAGGAGTTTATAATTTAATGAAGTCCAATTTTTAACTTTTTCTTTTCTATTTTATGTACTTAGTGTTGTATCTGATACCTTCTCACCAAAACCATGATCATGTACATATTCTTCTGGAAATTTTATCTGTTCACAATTTACGTTTAGGTCTATGATCCATTTTGAGTTGAGTTTCTGAAAAGCATAAAGTCTGTGTCCAGATTCGTTTTCTTCTTTTTAATTTTTGCATGTGGAGGTCCAGTTATTCCAGCTGTTGAAAAGACTGTCATTTCTCAATTGAATTACTTTTGTATTTTTGTCGTATAAATCAGTTGACTATGTTTATGTGGGCCTATTCTAGACTCTCTATTTTGTTCCATTCATCTATGTCTCTACTTTTTTGCAATATTATTCTGTCTTGGTTAATGTAGCTTTATAGTATGTCTTGAGATTGGGTGTGTCAGACTAACTTTATTCTTCTTCTTATATTGGCTGTTCTGGGTCTTATATCTTTCTATATAAACTTTAGAATCAGCTTGTCAATGGCTATAAATTAACTTCCTGGTTTTGTCTGAGATTGTATTGAATCTATAAAACAAGTTGGGAAGACTTGACATCTTAACAATATCAGGTCTTCCTATCCATAAACATGGACTAGCTCTTCATTATATTGATCTTCTGTTGTTTCTATTATCAGTGTTTTGCAGCTTTCTGCATACCGATCTCATATGTATTTTGTTAGATTTATACCTACATGTTTTTGGTGCTATTATAAATGATATTGTTTTATTAATTTCTAATTTCAATTGTTAATTGTTGATATATTGGAAAGAAATTTACTTTTTTATGTTATTGATCTTGCATCTTGCTACATCACTATATCATTTATTAGTTCTAGGAATTTTTTTGTAGATTCTTTGTAATTGTCAACATGGACAATGATGCCATCTATGAATAAATTCACTTGTAGTATATCGTCCTATCTTCCTTTTCAATCTCTGTACCTTATATTTCTTTTTATGTTGAGAAAAGGATGCTGCAATCTTCAACTATAATTGTCAATTTGTCTAATTCTTATTTCAGTTCTATTAATTTTTGTCTCATGTATTTTTGTGCTATGTTGTTAGTGCATATTTGTCTAGGATTATTATATATTCTTGGAGAATTGTTCTTTTATCCCTAATAACTTTCATTTTTCTGAAATCTACTTTGGCTGAAATTAATATTGCAACTCCAGCTTTCCTTTAATTAATATCAGCTTGTAAATCTTTTACCATTTCTTAATGTTTAACCTATCTGAGTCTTTGTATTTAAAGTGGGTATCTTATAGATAACACATAGTTGGGCATGCTCTTTTATCCACTTTGACAATCACTGTCTTTGATGTATGCAGGTGGCTCACATTTAAAGTGGTTATTGATATAATTGGATTAATATCTACCATGTTTGTAACTGTTTCCTATTTGTGAAATTGTTTTCTTTTTTGCCCTTTTTTTCTGCCTTAAATGATTTCAAGTGAACATTTTATATGATTTCTTTTTATCTGCTCTCTTAGGACATAAATTATACGTATTTTTTATATTTGTGTATTGTTTTCCCTAGAATTTTCAATATGCATTTTTAATTAATGTAACCCTACTTTCACATAACACTGTTCCACTTATACATAGTGCAGGACTTTATAACACTCGTCCCAATCCCTTCTTCCCATTCCCTTTAACATTGCTACCACTAATTCTACTTACCCAATATAATGTTACCATTATTACTTTGAAAAAACTATATTTTACATCAATTTTAAATATAAAAGATATTTTACTTTCATTTTTTTCCTCCTCTGATGTTCTTTCCTTCTGGTTTCTGTCCTATGCCATTTGCTTTCTCCCTGAAGAACTTCTTTAACACTTCTCACAGGGAAGGACTACGGGCAGTGAATTCCCTCAGTGTTTGTTCGCCTGAGAACATTTTTATTTCTTCCTCACTTTTGAATAGTATTGCTGGATACAGAATTCTAGTTTGGTAGGTTTTATTTTTTTTTTATTTTTTTGTGAGGAAGATCGGCCCTGAGCTAACATCCATGCCAATCCTCCTCTTTTTGCTGAGGAAGATCGGTCCTGAGCTAACATCTATTGCCAATCCTCCTCCTTTTTTTTTCCCACCAAAGCCCCAGGTGACAGTTGTATGTCATAGTTGCACATCCTTCTAGTTGCTGTATGTGGGATGCCGCCTCAGCATGGCCGGAGAAGCGGTGCGTCGGTGCGCGCCTGGGATCCGAACCCGGGCCGCCAATAGCAGAGTGTGCGCACTTAACAGCTAAGCCACGGGCCGGTCCGGTTTTATTTTTCAATACCAACTATTTCATTCAGAGTCTTGGCTTGCCTTGAGATATAATTTCTCTGAGGGGTCCAAGAAAAGTCATTGATTTTCAGTTTGTCCCTATTTTTCTCATTGTAAGTCTTAGCGATGAGTTCTAATCTATTTATATGTTGGAGTTGAAATCAGAAGACAGAGGTATCTTTTTAAGGAAACTCGTATTAGTGTTGCCATCAATAGTCATAAAACTCATTGTATTATCCAAGGTAAAAAGATAATCAAATTACATATGACCTTGTCTGCCTAGTTATCACCAGTGGTGGTATTAGCAGGGTATACCCACAAAGTTCCACTGGCTTCTTATGTCAGAGTATACCCATCACCCAAGCTCGCATTTCTCCCCATCTTTGGAGAGGTCCATTATACTTTTTTTTTTTTTTATAATTTTATTTATTTATTTTTTTCCCCCAAAGCCCCAGTAGATAGTTGTGTGTCATAGCTGCACATCCTTCTAGTCGCTGTATGTGGGATGCGGCCTCAGCATGGCCGGAGAAGCGGTGCGTCGGTGCGCGCCCGGGATCCGAACCCGGGCCGCCAGCAGCAGAGCGCACGCACCCAACCACTAAGCCACAGGGCAGGCCTTCCGTTATACTTTTTATCAATCTTATGCCATTCTTATTTTAAAAGTTCCCTATATGGTGCGATTAGGAATTCATAATCCGTTATCACCAAAATTCCGTATATCGTCTACCTGAAACCTGACTTTCCCTGAAGACTTTGTTTCTTCTGTATCTACTTCAGTAGTTACTATTTTCTCTATCATATTCACCTACCTTTGGTGTGAAGGGGGCGAAGGTATTATCTTTGTTTCTTACTCCTGCTTCCAGCTTGATATTCATTTTCCCTACCAAAAGACCACTCTCCCCATGAAGTTTGTGATATTAGAGCCTAATATCTCTTATTCCTTCCAGTTGTTGTCATCTTCAGAACTGTCCATAATTCTTTGAAGAGTCATTCTTGTCTCTTTAATATTATCCTGATATATGTCTTGGTAACTTTAATATACCCTTGTGCAGTCCCTGAAGTGCCATGGCTTATCATTTCTTTGATCTATTCACCTACAATGAATGCTCTACTCTTCACCCCTCTTCAACCACACACTTTATCCTTCTTCAGCATCTCGACTTTGCCATTAAGTGTTATACCTCATCTATAATGTCAATTATAATCATCCTTTCTGATATCCCCTTATCTTTCCCTTCTCTTTTTCTTTAATGTTTGTCAACTCCAACAATTTTTTACTGCACCACCACCTATAATTTATTGACTCTAACACATTTCCATTTTTTCTCATTTCCTTAATGCTCTTGCTTTCTCCTTAGCCAGGTTAGATTACCATCATTCTGCTGAATACACCCTCAAAACTCATGACCTCATCAATTGTTTCATCCTTGCCTGGCAAAAACACAAGCATAACTTGCAATATGTCACACTATTAGTGAGTGAGGGAAGTGAAAATACATGAAAAAGAGGAGACAACTTCACAATCAATATTCTGAGTCAATGAAAGATGATGAACTGCAGTGCATAAAAAATTGGAGATGATGTCTTTCAAAGAAACATGGACAGTTCATACATACCAACAGGAGGACAGGAAGAATATATGAGTACAAATTCAGGAACTGAAAGAAAAGAAAAATATTTAATATCCTTTGTGAGAAAGGTAATTTGGAGGTAAATTTCTAATGTTTAGGATTACACTGGGATTAAAGAGTAAACTTAGTGGAGCTAACTGGCACTGCTATGTACCAATTATCCACGATGTTTGGTGGCCTAGGAGCAAAAAACCCCAAATAGTTGTGGCTACCTGGAGTTTGGGGACTTGGAAGAAAATATGACAAAAAGTAAGTCACCATAAAGTATTGGAAAAAATGTGCTCTACTGGTTGACCCAGGAAATCTAATTGTAATTGGGAGAAAAATGAAATCAGACATTGGTTGTTCGACAGAAATACAGCTACAAAAAAATAAAGTAACAGCATTCAGAACATTAAAGTTCAAAGAAAGTGTACTCTTGCAATGATCTAAATAAATTTTGTCTACAGTCTCATTAGATTCTTACATTTACCTAAGTTCTGGGGTCAAACTTCTTTATCATGTGGAATTTGTACTCTTAGCCAATGATTTACAAGATTCAGTTTCAGTCAATTTGCTGCTTGCCTAGCATCCTGGTTTTGTGAACTACCATTCCTTGAATAGATACTATAATTTATACAATGATGCAAATAATTCATAATTTCTCTTTCCAGTGATATTGTTACTTTATACAAAGAAAACTACATAGTTTATAATTTTAACTCAGACTGTCTCAAGTACGTACATTTAGTATAAGCCCAGGTTTAGAATTGAAAAAAACGTGATTCATCCACATACCTTACTTAATAAAGACTTAATGGATATCATCAAGTATACTCAATATTATAATACCATCAATATATGAAATATCAAGTTCATTATGAACCTAGTTGAATAATTAAGTTATTTCATGTAGCACGTTTAGGTTAACAATAATCTTAAAGAGAAAGTTGAAAATTCACAAAGGTGCTCATAAAACTTTTAAAAAGGCCATGTTTTCTAAGAAGTTAATTTTTTTTTTTACCTTAAATATGCTTGAAAAATTAACAAACTGAAATGTAGGCTTCATTGAAGGCAGCTTCCTTAGATCTGATTTACATTAGCCCAAGTTCCAGTGGTAATTATTAGAGATGGGTAATTTAACTGACCTGTAATTAGAATACCAATGAACCAGTTCTTAGAAAATTTCCCTGTTGTAGACAGACACCTCTTCAGTTTGAATATTTTAGCCATAAAGTGCTGCTCTCTATATAAGATATATTTTTTTTCCAGCTTGAAAAAGGAAAATGTGTATGCAGGCCATCCTTAATAGCCCTGAAGGAAAACCCCCCGCAGTAGGCCAACACATTTATTCAGTCATTAGATAGAACTGATACCCTGAGTTTACATAGTTGATGGGCCAAACTTTTCTGAGCAAGGTACAAAGAGTTTGATGTTAAGGAGTGAGGAGGAGGCAGATTATGACACATTGTACCATTTTTTTGCTGGAGGTAGGGTCTAGTACAAAGGCTATGATGGAGTGGCAGTTTTTGCAGGATTGGTGGGAAAAGGAGTTTGGCAAACGATAATTATGCGAATGTCTAGCTTGGAAATCAGATTTGAAAAATATTTGAGTCAAATCTCAATAAATGTATTTTTTCCAAAGTATTCAATACTGTAGGGACATATTGTGAGTTCTTGAAGAAATAACATGTTGAAAGGACGATGTATATATATTGCTCAGAATGATTCCTCACAATAACAGGTTTCAGACTAAGTTCTTTACACATTCTCTCTGTCTCCTTTCTTTTCTCTCTCCCTCTCTCTCTCTTTCTGTGTGTGTGTGTGTGTGTGTGTGTGTGTTTTGCTCTTTTGCTTCAATTTTAAATATGGTGAAACAGGAGCAGATGAAAAATGATTCAGTTTCGTTCATTCTAGAGGTGGCATGCAATTCAATTTATCTAGACTATACAAATCTAGGTTTCAGCCTTCCGTTTGGTCCTACAACCCTCTCATATCATCAATATCAACATTATCATCATCTTTAACAGATTTCCCTTTTGTGTAAGTTAATTGGAGTCATATACTTTCTTTCTAACAACCAAATAGTTTGAGTGACTCTAGGGTGACTGGTTGGATGTATCTTTTTAGTAACCTGTAAAAATGAATATATGTGTCTACCTTTACAGCATGAGTAGAAATAAATATTTCTCAAGAAATCTTTCTAATATTTGAATTGCTGTGGATAGAATGAGACATTACATAACGTAAGAGTAGTTTGTATAACAAAATCAACATCTAATTTTCATTATATTCTAACATAATTGTAATCACTCAGTTTATTTGCCATGCATAGTATAACATTTGCTATTTCATTTGCTTAAGAATTTATCACTGCCCTTAAAAAACTGACCAAGACAGTTTAATTTATTCAAGTTAACTTCCAATGTGAAATCCATCTTTTTACATAAAGAGATAAAAGATTTCCTAATTGAAAGGAGTAAGAAAATTCTATTATTTTAAAGTAGTTATAGAAATCAGAAAGCCAAAACAAAAGTCTCTAGCTGTAGAAACTAGAGCAACAGCTCAAGAAACTGCCAGGGGAAAAAAAAAAATCTGAGCGAGATTTATAAAGATGCATTCCTAGTAAAATCCTGCGTAATTATAACTTATTTCAATGTGTTATTCTTTTTCGCTAAAGGCTATTTTGCCAGACTATGTAAAAATCCTGAAAGGACACCCTTCTTCCTGTCTACTACCCAGGCTCTTCTCACAACTCAGAAAAGGTGACAGCAGGGATTCTCTTGGGAATACTCTGCTTGAAAGTCTTAACTTTATCTAAGTTAAGTCCCTTGTGGTGAATGTTTTGTCTCCAGTAGGAGAAAAATTCCTTTTTCAAGAACAATTGTATATTGTAATGGTTAAAAGCACCTCTTTCCGGAGACAGAACCCTACCTGTATCACGTGTTATCTGTGGTTTCATGCAAACTGTTTCACCTATTGAAGCCTCCACTTCTCATATGTAGGCAAGAATATTAAAGGCATCTACTACATCCAGGGATTTCTGTTATGATCAACTGATATAATCCATGTAAAATTATCAGTATACTGCCTGGGATTGGTATATATTCATAAAGGTTTGCTGCAAACTAATAGTATTTATATAACCTGAAGGAAAAACAGATTAATTGTCATATTTTTTGTTACCCTAAAAAAATCATAATCCTTGAAAAGACAATCTAGGAAAAATTCGTTATTCTTTCAGTAATACAATTATTAAGTGTTAATTGTATGATAGACACTGCTAGAATCAAGGAAATTTCACAGAGGAAAAATAAACAGTAAGTGAAAATATCTAATATGATAATTGCTTGCTGTATGATTTTTAAGAGACTATTTTTTTACTACTATCTACTAGGGTATACTAGTTTTCAATTCTCAGATAGGTTTTGAAGAGGTAGTAATTGAACAAGAACAGCATAAATTCCTAATTCAATATTCTCTTCTAAACCAAAGAACATTACACATTTTAGCCGCTATAACACTACAAAGCCTTTCTGAATACAAAAGCTTCTAGTGCATGAAATGATTGATGATGATACATCTGATGTTGTAAAGTTGTAATCTGTCTCTTGTTCAAATGGGATGCCAAGACAACTAATAAATTCCCCAACACTGGAGAGAAAGGCCTGTGGCATGTAGAGGGTCAGTCGGAAGAGAATAGATTCCGTTTCTGAGCTTGCTCAAGCACAGGTCCAAATCCCTTATTAACAGAAGTGTTTTTCTTACGTTTGTTGCAATCGCGTTTGGCAGCCAACCTGATGTGAATGATGGGAGGATATTATATTGTTTAGTCTATAGTTCTTGTGGTGAATATCATACTGATGTTTTTTGTTAGAGTATGCTGCAATAGACACCGCTGAGAGTGTTATACAATATGCAGTCTATACACTGCATTGGTTTTAAAAAGTGAAAAATGCTCAATCCTGAAGTGTAACTCAAGGGTTCTAGATAAGTCATTGTAGACTTGTTTTGAGAAACTGGAAGAGTTATTTTCTTCTTCCAAATTTTACTTTCTTCATTTTTGTCAGTCACTATCTGTGTATTTTAAATATATTTCACATATAATTATACACATGTTACATGTATTTTAATAAACCTATATTTTACAATATTCTCTTATATAAAATGAGTACAAAAAACCATTTTATAGTTTATGAAACACAATAATAAACTACTTTTCAGAAAATGCATACCATTCTTTATTTTCTTTTGATTATTATAAACGTAATTGATACATTTTTCACTTTCATTTCTACGATTTCTAGTAAAGTAGAAATATTTTTTGTACCCTGATAATTTACATTTTGTCTTTTTTAACTAATTCACACATATAATTTACCCTTTTTTAAAAAGAGAATATTTAGTTTCCTTGATTCATTATACCTCTTTCTATTTTAGGTCAATAGCCATTTCTCATTCTTATTATTTTACAGTTATGTTACCTCAATATTTGTGTTACCCTTTTAAAATAATATTTCTGAATACAGATATTCACTACCAATTCTTAGATAGAAAAGACTTAAAATTTTTTGTTGTTGTTGTTAATTCTTCCCTTAAGAATTTGGGAGTTCCTACACAAATTTCAGTTAAATATTCACCAATAGATTTGCTCTTTTATAAGGTAAAAATTGTAAACTTTAGGTATTTTAACTATGTTGATATTTACTCTCATGTAAAACTTGAAGTGACAGAATTATATTTTTCCCCAAATAATAAATTAATTTCCCAGGAGTCTTTATTTAGTCGTAATTTAGAGTATTTGTTTCATTAAATCACTCTATTTATTAAATTAGAACAGGCAATGCTAATAGGCTTTATCTTGAATGCCAGCTTTGATCAAAAGGCAACGACTGTGAATACGCAATGCGGTGAGAGCAACGGCAGTCCATGTTAGGACTTGGTAGCTTAGGATGGATTGTCCAGATCTCATTGATGAGGGATAGGAAACTACTAGCACAGATACGAATATTTAAGCATATCAGTTTAAGGGTTTTATTTCAGCCTCATTTTTCCTGAACCTTTGATTTGTCTTAAATCTCATGCCAGCACTACCATATTGATTGTTAAATTTTTCATTTTATTTTACTATCTCAGTATTAAAATTACCACATTGTTTTTTCTTTTTCCTAACATTTCTTTTCACTTCTACATTTCATACTTTCAAATAAAACTTAGAATAATAATATGTATTATAATACAGTATTAGTAATGTATAATCAAGAATTTGATTGAAATGTCTTTAAATCTGTTAACTAGTTCATGGAAAGCTGACATCCCTACAAGATTTAGTATACAAATATCACGTAATTTTGTTTCTTCGGAAATGTTAATAGGTGCTCTACAGATGCTATTAATTTTATTTCATATATTATTCTTGTAATGAATAAGATCTTTTTATTATCTTTTTAGCTAATTAATATAGAGAAGTTATAATCTTTTTCCTACCAATATATATAGAAAAACTACAAAATTTTTTGTTTGGTTGTTTTATGTCTAGTGAATTTACTGAATGTTTTATATCCCAGTTGAATATACTTGGTTTACAAGGTAAATAATCATATTTCCTGTGAAACGCCATTTTGTCACTTTCTGTCCTGTAATTTTTTGAGTTTTTTTAATTCATATTCCTGAATATTAGGGCTAAAATGTCCCTAATTATTTTTGTTAAAATAATAATAACAATGCTGGATATGATTATCTTCCTCCTGATTTAAATCGGGAAGAGTGAAATGATTTACGGCAAAACATGCAAAGTTTAAAGACATAATTTATCCTGCTAAAAAATTCAGTAGAGAAGGTCTAGGAGAATGTACCAAAAGATGTTAAATATTATACATCATGATGCTGTGTCTTTCTTTCCTTCTTAGCTTAGTAGCTTAGTACTGCTGTTTTTATGTACCTACTACTGTTTACATGTACAAACACACAATAGTTAAGGTAAATATACAGTCATGTCTCCCTTAATAACAGAGATGCGTTCTGAGAAATGCATTGTCAGGTGATTTCGTCATTGTGTGAACATCATAGAGCATACTTACAAAATCTAGACGGTATAGCCTACTACACACCTAGGTTATATGGTACTAATCTTATGGGACAAATATTGTACATGTGGTTCATCATTGACCAAAACCTCATTATGACTATATATATATATGTATATAATCTGCTTTTATGTTAACCACCTCTTTCTCCCGTGCTCTGACAAACTAGAAAAGTTTGTGTATTTTGTCTCTCCTCAGGGGTGTTGAACTCTCTTTGGAATTCAGTACTCTTAGTTGCATGGTGGCCTTAACTCTGGTGGGTTCAAATAAATTATGATTTTGTAGATTATTTGGATTTTTTCTCATTGTTAGAATAGACACAATATTGTGGTTTTCTGTATCCAAAGCAGAAGCAGAACTCCACACATTTACGATGTATCATTTTTCATTATAATTTAGTGCAAAATACTCTCTAATATTCATTGGCATCTTTTTAACGCATGGTCAAGCTATTTAGGAAATTGCTGCTTAATTCCAAAATATATAGGGATTTTCAAATTATATTTGATTTTGTTGTTGTTGTTTTGGCTTAATTCCACCACGCATTTCAGGGCATTTATATTTTTTGAGACTAACTTTTTGTATCGGTATATGGTTAAACTTTGTAATTACTTTGTGTGTGCTTGTATAATCATTATATATGTGTGTGTAAACATATACACACATCTATACATGTACAATTACATACACAGAGAGAAGAGAGATTAGGAAGGATTGTCATCATAATCCAACAATTAAGTAAAATTTTATATATGAATGATTACTATGTCACTAACATGGCTTTTGCTTTCTAGACAACAAAGTCTAGACGTCATGTCATTTAATGAATTAAACAAATTGATTTTCAAAATACATGAGTACACTTATACATTGAATAAAACAATGTCATGATTATGATTTGTAAGAGCTCTAACAAAAGTTAAAAAAACTGACAACAGAATTTGCTTCTACTTGGAACAAATAAATTAAAAAATAGTACAATATGGATTAGTCCTTGAAACCAGCTGCACTTCTTAGTTTCCTGTGGTTCAGATAAGAGCCATGAAATCTTCTTTTTCTTAAACTAATTCAAGTTGAGTTTATGTGATTTGCAACCAAAACTCTTCCTAGTCAAGTGGCTATACAACGTGTAAAAACCTCTTTGTAATTAAGGTAACCATATAATTTATCATCCATACTGAGACACTTGTGAGAATAAAAGGAAATACTATTGTAACTTATACTTGGAAATAGACATAAACCGAAGCTGTTCAGGGAAAACTGGAATGTATGTCCATTCCACCTGCAACCAATTTACAATCGGGTCTAATAGCGGCAGTGACGTATTTTGCCGCCAGCTCTAATATTATCACTGCGTGTACTAAAGAAACACAAGTACATACAAGTAGAAGTTGCATAACTTAATAAATCTTAATTCAAATAAACTCACAAATGAGACACTTGTCTATTTTGCTTCCTATTTTCTCTTCTTTCATCTTTAAAATTCACGTCAGCATTCCTTCTAGTAAGCTCCCTTGATTACTAAAAATCAAGACCAACACTTTTTAGGCACGCTATTGATCAAGTAGATCCTTGCTTTGTATGGAGGTGGAATAGGATCCCCTCAAGATTTCCTCCAATTCTGAAAATCCTATTAAAAATTTTATTGAGGTCATTAACAGTTATTCTGATATTATACAAATAGAAACTAAACAATAGAATCAACAATGTGCTAATTATATGCATAATCAAATAAAATATGACAATATGTGTTTAAACATGAAGTATCATAATAACTGAATCCCTGGTGGTCTAATGGTTAAGATTCAGCACTCTCACGACAGACGCCAGGGTTCATTTTGCGTCAGGGGACCACACCACCCATTTTTTGGTTGTCACTCTGTCACAGCTGTGATGCTGAAAGCTATGTCACCGGTATTTCAAATACCAGCAGGGTCACCCATGGTGGACAGGTTGCAGCAGAGCTTCCAGACTAAGACAGTCTAGGAAGAAGGACCTGGCCACCCACTTTGGAAAAAATTGGCTGTGAAAACCCTGTAAATACCAGCAGGGCATTGTCTGTTACAGGGCCAGAAGGTGAGAGGATGGTGCAGAAAGATGGGGGCAGGATTCTGCTCTGCTGTCCACAGAGTCAGTAGGAGAATCAACTCCACAGCACTAACAACAAAAAAATAACTGAATAATTGTAAGTTTATTATGTGCCAGTGCTATCTTAAGCACTTCGCATATGACTCGTTTAGTCTTAGGATCACCATATTTTAAAACTCCAGGGAACGTCATTTACATTGATACATGTGAATGGTGCCTTGAAGGTTGTGCAATTCTGTGGTCTCATTTAATCTTCCTAAAATCCCTATAAATTGGTACTCCTATTCTCCTTTTATGAATTACTACTATGAGAAAAATTTAAGTAACTTGTTCCAAGTATTTCAGCTAGCATGTGTGAGCAGTTATAGTGTGAGCTCTTTCAAAGCTCACACTATAACTGCATTCGTTTATCAAACAATGATTTTTTTTGAGCACCTCCTCTGCTCAAGGCACTGTGCTAGGCACTGAGAATATGATTAAGATGGGTTGTTAGAACGGGACCTCTCTCTCTCTCTCTCTATTATATTGGATATATAAATACACATATATTACTTATACAATTATTTAGATACATAAACACACATATCTCTATACATCTCTAGATACATGAAAGGTAAATAGTTGATGGATAGATAGATATTTACACGTTAATACATTTAACTGAAATTGTGATATATGATTGATTCAAGGGGAAAGTAGAAAAAAATAGAAAGAAATTATCCGATTAGGATGGGTGTGATGAGAAAGTTTACATTCTTTGTCATCTGAAGGTTGAGAAGGGACTGCAGAGATTAAGTGTGTTGGTTTGTGATTGTGTATTGGGGGGGTGAGAGGAGGAGGCGTGGGGCAGGGCGTATGATAATAGAATTGTCCGTGCAGCGGGAGCGCAGCGTGAAGTTTGAGATGCAGCTGGCAATATGTGCGGAGACCGAAATCAAATCAAAATTACTCTTTTTTGTTGTTGTTACCTGTAGTTTCCCATCAAACACAGCCTGCCTTTCTAGTTACTGCTTCATTAGTGGTGAGAACCAATGGATAAATGTGCCAGTGTGATGCTAAACCTGAGCAAACCCATTTAGATGGGAATGAAGGCTGTGAAAATCTTTGTTGCTCCCCTAAACTCTACAGCAAATTTAGAGCTCAGGTATTAGGAACACTATAGCAACCATTTTTGTTTGTCTTTTTCCAAGAAAGCATTTCTTTGCTCCAATGAACAATTTGTTATTGGTATATAGAAGGAATTTTTTTGAGTATGTTTAATAGTTTCATGCAAATATATTCACTGAACTGGGTCTTCAATTACAATTCAAAATATAAATATATAATATTTAAGGATTTTATGTTGGAAAGATATAGAATTTAAACATACGTGAGCAGTATCCCATATCTTTCTTTTCTTTTATTTTATACTTCTGACACATCTGCTTTAATGTAAAATATTAAATATTACTTAGAGAAGAAAATTACACCCTGAGAAACTATCACTGTAATTGAAAATAATACATGTAAATTCGTTTGGTTTTAGTTTATGTTAGGCATTTGGTAATGACTTTATCAGAAAATAAGGTGGGATTCCAAAATCATTTATTTAGTAAGAAGAAATGCCATATAAATTGCTATTTGACATAATGATATATTATGCTAAAAAAAAAAACGCATTTCTTGAACCTGTAATTCTAACAAATTAATTACTTCTAAGTAATGAATAGTTCAAGGGAACAACTGCTAAATATTTCCACTATGTGTTTCTATAGCTGTAATTTTTCCAATTTATATGATGTTTTTCTATAAAAATATAAGAAAATAAGGCTTTTCTATCCTTTACAATAATGGCAAGACTGCCTTTGCAATTGCAAAACAATAGTAGTGTTTGATATAGAGTTATATGAAAACTCTGGTAAATGGCATTATCCTTCTCTTCCTCAAAAGAATTCATTACATAATCAGAATTTTATTTCAGATCCAAAATGTGATAAATTGTCTGAAACAATATGCTTCATTCTCATCGGTATTTGAAAATCTTCCTATAAAATCCATAAAGGTTTTCTTCAGCTTCTTAAGCATGTATTATTAACCTTTGTGTGATTCAGTGCCTGGAAGCTTGTTAGTCACAATACACACTGACTGTAGTTCATTTATAATATATTCAATGACTCAGCTCATTTTTCTTTTCTAATACAAAGTAGAAACAGATTATTGGCAATTTCCAGATATTGTGTTTTGTCAAATCCTTTATTGACTATAATTTGTTAAATTTTCACTTTAAATGCAGACAGAGTAGGCCCGGAGAAAGTATACCAATAGTTACTTTTCAGGAATATTATGGAAAAATTGTAGTTGATAGAAATGCAGTGCCTTGATAGCCTAAATTCTTGTATAGAAATACCACTTTAGGTAATTTATTAAATACCAATTTAGAAATAAATTCTAAGTGTGTGATGTATAACTAAAAGTCTCATACAATATTTTTCAATGTTTTCAATAACTTATTCAATATTTTTCAATATATTTATTTTGGAGAGAGAAAATTACCCAAAAGCTTTCAAAAATAGTTTTTATCATTACTCTGTAGGATGCAAACTGATACTTTTTTTCTACCTTTGCCTGTTTCATTTTGTTAAATACCGCTTATGACAAATAAAATTAATTTCATGATGAGTGTCTATAACAGTTATATCTAGTACCAAAAATATATTAGGCCCTTGATAAATATATACGGAATTGAGTTGAATTGAATTGAATATTGGGCATTATAACATTCTTTCATCTCCCAGAGCAAAATATATGAATAGTATTTTGCTTCTCAATCTTTTATTTATTTATTCATTCATTCATCTATTAACTCCAGATATATTTATTGAATATCTATTATCTAGAGAGAAACCAGATAGAAATTCAGAGATGTATGAAAATATGTAAGATAATAACATTACTCAAAACGAATTAATAACTTTAAAAAGAGGAAGAAAAACACATGATGCTTGAAAAAAATCATAAAAGAGGCCATATGCTTGAAATATTTATTTTCTATGAGTGTATGGGTCATTGAGGATTATGGTTGAAATAATTCTAATTCAAGGGAAAGAAATTAGTTAAATCTGTTGTCATAAAAATAGTTACAGTTGAAAAAAGGTAGGTACTACAGACATTCAACATTCAACAAATATTTACTGATCACCTAATAAAAGCTCATAATCTCTATCAATTCACTTGACTAATTCTACTTAAATAGCCAAACCTTGTTTTGTGATTCTCTTTACTCTAGTTAACCAAGACACTTCTTTTTTTCCCTTTAAATAAATACTCTTGGTTTAGGTTAATTTAGCTTCCTGATTATTGAAAAGACTGAGATAATGTTTCTGCAATCTATGAATGACATTCATTTAATGTTTAAAATTTCTATGCATTTGACTCCTAAATAATCTATAAAGTTAGAATTATTATTAGAAAATAAAAGAAGATACATTTTATTTTATTTTATTTTATTTTAGTTTTATTTATATATTTCTTTTCCCCCAAAGCCCCAGCAGATAGTTGTATGTTGTAGTTGCACATCCTTCTAGTTGCTGTATGTGGGATGGGGCCTCAGCATGGCCGGAGAAGCAGTGCGTGGGTGCGCGCCCCGGATCCAAACCTGGGCCGCCAGCAGCTAAGCCACGGGGCCGGCCCAGAAGATACATTTTAAATTTAATTTAAATTTTTAAATTATTTTACCTGATTTATTTTCTATAACTGCAATCAAATTCTGGATATTTTTTTCTAATGAAACTAGTATCCTTACAGATTATAACATAGTGCTGCAATTTCCTTAGTGTAAGAGCATAAAAAATTCTTAGATCATTAACAGATTCAGTGTATAATATAATTGGCTTATTTCTGAAGTCATTGGCTCCATTGATGATTTAATCTCATATCTCAAACACTCTATGGAAGTTCTAGGCATATTGCATAATCTAATCAGTCTCATGTTAATTTTGCTTGTAAATTATCTTCCTACTTTCTTTCCTGTCTAATTTTGAACTATTCCTCCTTTGAAAATATATAAAGCACCTTGAAGACACGTGCTTTCTATATTCCTTCTGACTGTCCTGCTATGATTGCTTTGAAGTCATGTGTACCTAGGCCAATTAGGAACCTTAGCTATTCTCTCACGGTCAGGGTTAGAATAAACTCTGGAAGAGGAGAAATTGATAGAAACCAAAAAACTAATGGTTCAAGAGACCAGACTTAACCACATGTCTAGGGGATAAGTACTCAAGAGTATGAGAAAAATATTTCTTGGTTTAGGGGACAGAAAGCTAAGGGTTGAGAACAAGATAAAAGAGTGGGAAGACTATTGGAAATAATATTTATTGACCCTCAAATAAAATTGAGACTCTTCCAAAAAAAAAACCTTTTTCCCCTTTCTTCCATAAATGCATCATATAAGATTTCAACTTCTTGAACAAATCTACAGAAGAGACTTCATTACAATACAATATAAAAACTTAAAAATGTCCCAGTAGTGACATGTTCTACTCTCATTTTCTATGGGTCATCAAACAATAAAAATTTAAAAATCTAGAGTTAGATTGAACTAGTTCTACTTACAGGTTCAAACTATTTATTTTTAATAGGAAAGTTTGCCTAGACTTGACACTATAAAAGGATATAAACTGCTTTAAGCCTTTAAATAAGACAGATATTGCAAATTTATATTATTTGTGGCTACAGTTCTCAAAATGTTTTTATTTTCAATAGCCTGCAATTTAAACTCCCCTTTCAAATGCCCCATCAAAATTACGAAATAAATACAAAAATAGTAGAAATGTGTTACAGGTATGCACAGGGAAGGGAAATTCAAATTTATTTTTGCAAAATATTCTAAGAATTGAAACACATGGGATTGGAATGAACGAAAAGAAAACAAGTGTTGATTAGTCTGTGATTTGGCACAACTTAAGGAAGGCCCATATGGGATACCAGAAAATTTTTAATACAAAAAGGATTAAAAATATATTTTTGAGGAGAGGAAGAAAGGAAAGGAGAGAGAGGGGTTTCCTTAATATTGAAAATTTTAGAATAAACATACTTAAATATATACTAGTGACAATATTTTTAAGATGTCTATTACATCCAGAAAATACATATATACGTATATAACATATGATACAATCTATTATGCTATGCACCAGGGCTCTGCTTTTATGCAATATGGAGACCAAAGTAACTGAGGCAGAGTACCCAGCTACATAATTCAGCAAAGACAAAATTCTTAAACACCAAAGCCTACCTCTTACTTTCTCATATTTAGGCAATTCAGAGCTAACAAGAATATAGGAAAACCCAATCAACACGGAAGTGTTTGATATCCATTGCTGTCAACAAGGAGCTACAAGCTAATAAGGGAGAGCCTGAAGGTACAGGCAGTTACCTCCCAGCAAAACAGAAATTATCTTGTCAAACCACCTTATCGTGTGTCTCTCCTGGATAACAGCTCTCTCCTACACCTCATTGGTAACCACGGTCCTGACAGTTGTGATAATAATGCCCTTGCTTTCCTTTGTATTTTACAACTCTACATTTGCATTACTAAACAATCTAGCTTAGTTTCACTTCTTTTTCTCATACAGAAATAGAATTATTCTTTGTGTACTTTTTGGTCATTTGCTTTTCTTGTGCAACACTGTGGTGAGATTGATTTGGGTAGTTGCATGTGTGGCTCATGCATCATCTACGTTGTGTTGCATTCCATTGTGAGAATATGCCACATTTTATTTTCCCTTCTTATATAGTTGGATTGTTTCTATTTCAAGGCTATTGCAAATTTTGCTCTGATGAATATTCTTATAAGTGTATGGGCATAACTGAGAACTACTGGTCTTTGTCAGATACACACACAAGCACACACACTAATTAGGGCCTTTCAGTATTTGTAAAGATACAATATTGAAGAAGAACAAAATTGGAAGACTAACGCTACTTGACTTCAAGACTTACTGTAAAGCTACAATAATTAAGGCAGCGTAGTATTGGAGAAAAAAGAGACAAATAGATCAATGGAACAAAACAGAGAGCCCAGAAATAGACCGATAAATCAAGGATGAAGGAGCAAAGGAAATACAATAGAGAAAAGATAGTCTTTTCAACAAATGGTGCTGGAAGGACTGAACATACACATGCAAAAAAATGGATCTCAGTGCAGACCTTATACCCTTCACAAAAATTAACAAATCGGACCACAAACCTAAATGTAAAATGGATAACTATGAAACTCCTAAAAGATAAGATAGGACAAAATCTAGATGTCCTTGGCTATGGTGATGACTTTTTAGGTATAACACCAAAGGCAAGATTCATGGAGGAAACAATTGATAAGCTAGACTTCATTAACATTAAAAATTTCTACTTTATAAAAGACACTGTTAAGAGAATTAAAAAAACAAGTCATAGACTGAGAGAAAATATTTACAAAAGACATATCTAATCAAAGATTTGCTATCCAAAATATACAAAAGAAAACCCTTTTAAAATCCCCAAAAAAGAAAACAAACAACCAGATTGAAAAATAGGCCAAAAACCTTAACAGACACCTCATCAAAGAAGATATACAGATGACAAATAAGCATATAAAAAGATGCTCCACATCATATGTCATCAGAGCAATGCAAATTAAAACAACAATGAAATATCACTACGCATCTATTAGAATGGCCAAAATCTAGAACACTAACAACATCAAATGCTGGTAAGGTTGTGGTGCAACAAAAACTGTTATTAATATACAGTGGGACTGCAAAATGGAATAGCCACTTTGCAAGACATTTTGGTGGTTTCTTATGAAATTAAACATACTCTTACCATACAATACAGCTATTTTGCTCCTTGGTACTTTCCCAAAGGAGCTGAAAACTTATGTCGGCCCAAATCCTTCACACAGATATCAATAGCAACTTTATTCATAATTGTTAGAATTTGTAAGCAACCAAGATGTCCTTCAGTAGGTGAATGGATAAATAAACTGTGGTACATCAAGACAATGTCATATTACTCAGCACTAAAACTAAATGAGCTATCAAACCATGAAAAGACATGGAGGAACCTTAAACACATATTACTAGGTGAAAAAAGCCAATCTGAAAACACTACACACTATACGATTCCAACTATACAACATTCTGGTAAAGGCAAAACTATTAAGAACATAAAAATATCAGTGGTTCCAGGGGTTCTGGAGGAGGAAGAAATGAATAGACAGAGCACAGGGAATTTTTCGAGCAGTGAAACTATTCTGTATGATACTCTAACGCTGGAAACACATCATTATACGTTTGTCCAAACCCAAAGAATGTACAACACCTAGAGTGAACCGTAACATAAACTGAGGGCTTTGAGTGATATAATTATGTGTCAATGTGGTTCATCAATCGTAACAAATGTACCACTCTGAGGGGGATATTGATGATGGGTGAGGCTATGTATGTGTTGGGGTAGGGGTTATATGGGAAATCTCTGTACCTTCTGCTCAATAGATTACTGTGATCCTAAAATTGCTCCAAAAAATAAATTCTATTAAAAAGAACTTGCAAAGAATCCATGCCATTTCCATTTTTTGAGGGTACCAACATACATAAAATCAAGAAATACCAAAGAAAGATTTTAAATATTGAGACACTCCCCATTGAGAGATGGTGTTCCTTCCCCTTAAACCTCAGTGGAATGTGTAATATTTTGATCAACAGAATGTGGTGGAAGATGAGGCAGTAGAAGGTGATGTAAATCCCACCTGGCTTTTTCTCAGAAGGCATGTTTTGGAAGCCCTGAGCCTAAATGTGAGAATTCTGGCCATCCTATCCATGCTGACTAGATCACAAGGAGAGAAAGATAGTCCTGAATGTTTCAGCTCTGAGCTGTTCATGTCTTTTCATCCCAATTATCAGATATGTAAATGTAGAAGCTTTTGAGATAAGCCAAGCCCCAGACATTATTGTACTGCAACCCCATGATCGACTCTGAGCCAGAACAGCCCAGCTGGACCACTCCAATTCTTGATCCACAGATATTATGGAAACAATAATCACTGTTTTCAGTCACTTAATTTTGGGGTGACATTAATTTGGGGTGATAGAGAAATATCTTATTAGTTTGAAATTATTCTTGCTATATTTATTTTTAATAATCACTTGAGATATAACATACATTTAATCCAAGTTTAAAATTGATATTTTATTCTTCTTTTGAAAAAAATCTTAGAGCAATTTGATTCTATTTACCCATTTCCTGTGCACACACAAACACATATACCCTGTATATTTGTAATTTTAAGCATGCAAAAATCATTATAATTGTTTTTAAATGTCAATGTTTGTTGGTGTTAACCCATACATTTACTGTTTATGGGGGGAAAAATCTTAAAATTAGCCTCTAATATTTCCTGTGCTATATTCTCTGTCTCTGTATTTTTCTGTCCCTGTCTCTCTTAATCTTGTGAACCCCCAAAACTTATTGATTAAAACATAGCTCTCTCCTCTACATCTCTGTCTTTTTTTTTTCCTCTTGGTTGAGTTCTGCATAATTTCTCCTAACTTTTATGTCAATTGATTAATTTCCTCTCAGCTATGTCTAAACCACTGGTAAAAAATTCATTATATTTCTATATTTTATGTTACCACTCTTTAAGTTCTATTTGATTCTAAAACATTAAAACATATAATTTGGAATTTCACCCAAATTTTTGTTCTAAATATAGTGGTATACATATGTTTTAGTAATATAAATTATCAGAAATCAATATTTTTATATATTTTATATATTTTGAAATGTATAAAAAGTCTGATTTAATAAAAAATAACATGGAGAGGGATTTTGCCATGTAACAGAATCTATATTGGGCAATGGGATAATAAGTATAAATAATACTATGTAATTGCTCTCAAATAGTTTGCTATATTGTGAAAGAAAGCCAAAATGAAACAGATGTATTTATCTCCAATGATAAGTTTCATGGGCCACAAACTAAATTTGATAAGTACTAAGCTTGCATATCAGTATTACCTCTAAAATATATGGTAAATACCTCAATAGCTTGATTCACATATAGACTAGTTTTGCCAATAATTTTTAATAATACGTGAGTTTCAAGATATATATTCTTAATTAAAAATATATTGGGTTAAACAAACTATAAGGCATATTTTGGGGCATTTATTTAGGTCCCACTGGTTTTCTTGCTCACTTGTGTGAGTTGCTTATATATGATATATTAGAGAGAAATGTTAGATGAATTACTCTTCATAGTCAAGTGTGTTTCATTGTCCACTGAGTTAAACATAGAATTAATGCTAAATTAAACTGTATCTACGTGTAATTGGAATAACAGAACCAGCAAATTAGAAATTAGTGCTGAGAAAACACAGGGAAAAGTGGTTTCTGTTGCTCAGGATAGCTGAGAGGAGGATTACAGCTCTTAGAGACTGGCCTGCCACTGCCCCATGCCCCAGATGCCAAGGGAGTGTCTGGTACTACATCCCAGATGCTCACCTGTCTACTCTGACTCTCTTCACCCAAGTGGAACAGATGCTTCTTAATTAGAGATAGAATTTTGAAGTTAATATCCACCTCCCTTTGATGTGTGATAATAAAATAAAATATAATATAATGTAATATATTATAATATTGCTGTATTTCACATATCTCCTACAGAAATTGCCTTCTCCTTAGACCATTCTTGGAAAAGGAAAACTTTTTCAGGGAATTTACCAAATTTTGTAAACTAGAATGGAACATTGAGAGGAAGAGATTGTGTCAAGGTAAAATGAGTGGAAAGATAACCATTAGAGGCAGTGAACCAAAGGGAAGAGAAGGCTGAAATTAAATCTATGTTTAAAATGTGTGCCAAATGGCCATGTTTAAAAATTTTAATGAAATATTATAAAATACTCTCATAATCCTCTAAAAATTCAGAGGTATCTAAAACATCATGATCTCATTTAAAATAACTGCTGCTCCCAATATTTCCCTTGTGGTCCACAATCTAAGTTTAGATTTTGCAAGCGTAATTTTATCAAGCTGATAAACACAGCCTCAGATTCCCTAATTTTATGTTAGCCAATGGACAATGAATTCTCTTACATGTATTTCTTCTTTCAGTGAGGTTTTTCTTTACCCTCATCAGAGATAGTCAGCACATATTCATGCGACCTAAAGTGTAATATATTCAGCTTTATTACTGCCAAGACGACACATATTTTTCAGTGGAATAGTCTTAGAGAAAATTAAATCTCTCTTAATAGCGATCATTGTGCAGTTGTGAGCGTGCTCATAAAGTATCGTCAAACGCTATTGACCTGTATAGTTTCTGAATCATAATGTCCCTGGGTTTTAGTAATCAACTATATGCTAACTAGAAAGATGATAACATTTTTAAGAATTTAAATAAACATACTTTTAAAATGATATTTTCAAGAATGGTGAAGAAACAGTGAAACTGCCATGTTGATAGTATTAGGACTAAGCAGTAGAAACGTTTAGAAAGCAATATGACAATATGCATCCATAGAAAATAAAAACACTTGTACTCATTTCTAGTTATTTTTATTTGACAATAATGAAAAAAACAATATGCATAAATGTTTGTCAGATTTTTCAGATAATATATATATTAAATACCATCCTTAAATATATATAATATACTATCCTCAAATATATATATATTATACGTATATTTTACTTTAACAAAATTCTTAAAATCCCATATTTTGAGAGAGTAGAAAACATATAGAATATATAAAGAACATATATTCTTTTAAAAATTGTTACAATATATTTACATAATTTTAAGTATAAATAATCTGCAGATATAACAACATATTAGGTGAGAAAAGAAGAAGTTTTTTAAAATATGCATTGATATATGGACTCAGATTGGAATTCATGACCATAATACATGTCAATGTGTTAGAAATTTTATATTTTTCTTCTTATTTCCAAATATTCTAAAAGTAATGAAAATAATTAAATTGAATTTTGAACTACTTTAAATATCCCAAATTTTTAAAAGTAAAATTTGTATGATAAAAATATTGGTTTGCTAGAGTTGTAACAATGTACCACCAAATGAGTGGTTTAAAGCAACAGAAATTTATTTTCTCACAGTTCTGGAGGTTGGAAGTCCAAAGTCAAGGTGTCAGCTGGGTTGGTTCCTTTTAAAAGCTATGAGGGAAAGATCTGTTCCAAGCCTTTCTCCTTGGCTTTTAGATAGGATTCTTTCTCTATCTTCACATCATCTAGCCTCTATACATGCCTGTGTCTGTGTCCAAATTTCCTCTTTTATAAGGACATCATATAGGATTAGAGTCCACCCTAATGACCTCATTTTAATTACGTTTGAAATGACCTTATTTCCAAATAATGTTACATTCTAAGGAATTGAGGATTAGGATGTCAACATATGCGTTTGGGAGGAGACATTATTCAACCCATAGCACTATGCCCTCTTGTCCCCATATATTCATGTCTTTCTAACATGCAAAATACATTCACCCCATCCCAACATCCCCAAAAGTCTTAATCCACTCTAGATCAACTCTAAGTCCAAAGTCTCATCTAAATATCATCGAAATGAGGTATAGGTGAGACTCAAGATATGATTCATCTTGAGGCTAAATTCCACTCCAGCTGTGAACCTATGAAAGCAAACAAGTTACCTGCTTTGAAAATACAATGGTGGAACAGGTATAGGATAGACATTCTAATTCCCGAAGGGAGAAATCGGAAGAAAGAAAGGGGCCATGGGCCCTAAGTAAGTCTAAAATCTAGCAGGCAAATTCCATTCAATTTTAAGGCTTGAAACTAATCCTCTTTGGCTCGAATCTCTGTTCTCCAGGTCCTCCAGGATCCCTCAACCTTCGGCAGTGGCCTGGATCATTGGAACTTAAAGAGAGATGGCTCTGTCCTCCAGGCCTGTACCCTCTGGGCCTTTGGTGGAAGTGGTAACCTTTTCCCACTCTGGTTTCTGAACCATCTTTGGGGTCATTCTTCCCTTTCTTAAAGGATAACACACGTTCATGACTGAATAGCTCCATCGGCCCATTTTCTGCCTATGGAATGCCAGAAATCTAATGGCCTTCCTTCATTTTGTCCCATTTTAGTCCCTTTCAGTCCAAGCTGGCAGCATTTCTGCTGAGGTGGTTGATTACATCCAAGGTCATGCACCAAACTTCTGTAGCAAACTGTTGTCCAGCCATACCCATGGCATTTTGCTCAAAACATACTGTCTCATTTTTTGCAATACGGATAGGCTGAAAATTTCCAGCACATTAAGTTATAGACACCTTTTTCTTAACAATTTCTTCTTCAATTTATCTCTGTCTTCTGGCATTTCACTGAAAGCAACAAGGAGAAATTGGGCCCTAGCTTTTAGCGTTTTGCTTAGAAGTCTCTTCAGCTAACTATCTAAGTTCATCACTTAAAAATTTTACTTCCCATCCAAGAGAACCCTATTCTGCCAAGACCACTATCACCTTATAGTAACATTTCTTTAAGAAAATATTCTTTTCCAAGGAAGGTACAAAACAATTCATACAATATACCCTGTAAGTGTAATGAAGTTCCAGCTGTCTTTTCTTTTAGGAGCTCCAAAAACATCTTGCATTAAAGATGTACTCAAGGCAAATGCACTGATAGGTCAGAAGCAGGGACTTTTGGTTTTATAGATAACACTGAGCAGCAAGAAGTCCTTCAAATCAAAGGCTAGACTGGACATAAGATCATTTAGCTAGTAAGGTTTGGATGCCATTCCTGAAAGTATAGGGTATAGTCTAGGCTAGATTCTTATTTCACATTCATGCAAATTCAGACATTCTAAAACATTCTGGTCAATCCACATATTATGAATCCTCAATTTCAATGAGTATCCAATTCTAATATTTATTATAATAGTCAATGAGCCATTAATTTTAATTTTACCAATACTCACACATTACTTACACTAAACTAATTAACTAGTCATCTGATGTTGATCAGAATTAAAAGAAGCTGAAGTGCTTGTAGTACCAGACTCTCAGGTGTATTCTTTTTGATAAAATGCTAGATGACATCCTCTGATTCTCAAATATGGATTCTTGAAGAGAAAGCTATCTGCACCTGGGCATAATTTCAAGTAGCACCCATACACATAATATCACACTATGTTGAGGGGTTTTAAAATAAATTATTGTCATAATAAAACCATGAAAATTCACAAAATTTTGAATAATAATGTAAGAGTAGCTGATGTTGAGAGAAACTGAGAAAGATTGATAGTCACAAAATAAATTTTTATAACATCTTATATGATCCAACCTCTCCATTTCCTCATTTGGATATACCACTTTTGGCACGGCAGTCGGCAATCGGGAGATCAGCTGTTTTGAGGAGGTAGTACAACCTTCCACCTGCTACGACATTTTGTTATATCCTTTCTCCTACAAAGCTGAGCCTATACTTCTGAAGACAAGCATCATTTGACCCCGAGACAATGGCCAACTTCAAACCCTTTTTTTAAAGTTTAAAGTGTGTCGTATTTCAAATCAATGCTTCCCTAAATATTGGTGTCCTTTTGCTTATAGTCCTAAAGTTCATTTTGTGACATTTTGAAATTATTTTGCTGGAAGCAAGGTCATTATTAATAATGTACACTGTATCTATCATTCCATTTTTTGTTTGTTTCTTTGATTCCCCCATCATCGAAATGAGCATTTTATCCATAGATATGAAGCATTTCAAAACAACTTGTGTAAATGTCTGTCTATTCAATTAAGACTAAACAATTCCTTTAGGAGAACTGAAAATGTACAGAATATATTAACAGAGGGAAATTGTATGTAAATTAACCTATTTATTTATAGATTCTTCTATAAATCTTACAAAAAGTTAAATGAAAAAATAAATCTAAAATGATTGAACACATTCTTAACAAAAATCAGTATCATAAGACAAGCTTTATATGTTTATGACTAACAACCATATTATAAGATGATTAGAATCTAATAATGCACTTTGATCCTCATATTGCTTAACTTTAATAAAACAGTACATGTGGCATGTGACTGTTAACTGAAATCATCATAGTTACAGAAGCTATTGTAGACATGTATTAATGAATTCTCAAGTATGAACAATGTGGCCAAATGTTCTATAGTATTCAAGGTAACAGTACTCTTTGTTAAAATGATATTCCGAGCATGCAGTTGACTTGCTCTCTGGCTAGAAATATAAAGTTTATTTATTGGAAAATTTGCATTCTGGGGGCCGGCCCAGTGGCCTAGTGGTTCAGTTCTTGTGCTCTGCTTTGGCAGCCCGGGTTTCACAGGTTCGGATCCCAGGCGTGGACATACACACTGCATAACAAGCCATGCCATGACAGGCATCCCACATATAAAAAGTAGAGGAAAATGGGCATGGATGTTAGTCCAGGGCCACTCTTCCTCAGCAAAAAGAGGAGGATTGGCAACAGATGTTAGCTCAGGGCTAATCTTCCTCACAAAAAAAGTAAATAAATAAAAACAATTTGCATTATGTAAATATCTTTTATCCTAACTACTAGGTTCAACTATACTTTTGATTTCATATCTCTAATAGAGTTTTGGCCATCCGCTTCACTGTCACAGCTTGGAATTGTTTTTGGAAGCATGTGGTAGCATATCTATCTATCTATCTATCTATCTATCTATCTATGTATCTATCTATCATCTATCTATCCATCCATCCGTCAATAATGTACCTTTAGTTACTATTGGTAGTTTGGATTCTAAGTACAGAAAGGAACAGAGTCAAATTAAATTAAATACTGCAGTTAGGAGCTGACTTTTCTTTAGCAAACAAAACTTTTAGGCTATAAACTACCCCTATTATATTTTTATTAAACAGAACTTAAACTAGTTAATCTAGCATATTTATAAAAGATCACATTAAATTCTATGTTCTTATAATTACTTTAGAGCAGTTCTGAAAAATTAAAAGAGTAAAATCTGTTTGGTACATTATTTGATGTTAAGATGACTGTGTGAGAAAAACCTGATAACGCTTCAGAATTCTTTTGGGAGACTTAGTTGTATGCTGCTTTACATTGGCTTATTCCTTTAGTACACTACATTACAGCTATATTCTCATCCAATGCAGCCTGAGGATTGAACAAATTCCCTAGATGCCAGCTTCTTGATTACAAGGAAGCAATTAGTAATAGAATCTAAACTTGTATTCCTTAGATGGAGAAATAAAAACCTCCTGAGAGTAATTCAGTGAGCTGTATTTGTAAGAGAGGCATACCTAGAAGAGCAACAACATGCTGGGGGAAAAGAAAATGTAATACCATCAGTATGTTTAGATATATTTATTTAAATTCATCTTTTTTTTTTTTTATGAGGAAGATTGGCCCTGAGCTAACATCTGCACCAATATTCCTCTATTTTGTACGTGGGATGCTGCCACAGCATGGCTTGATGTGCGATATGTAGGTCCGTGCCCGGGATCTGAACCCGCAAACCCCAGGTCACTGAAGCAGAGTGTGGCACTTAACTACTACTACACCAGGGCCGGCCCCTAAATTCATCTTCTAATCTTATTTTTTCATTATAGTCTAATATAACATATCAGAACAATAAGATTAAGTTGGAGTCTAAACCATAGGACAGGTTATTTGACTATATATGTCCACTATTTTGAAGGATTTTCTTTGTCTATGTGAATGTTATCCTTTTTTATGTTTACTTTCAAAAGAGTAGATTAAGAATTTCCACAAAATAGAAGAGAATGTCTGCAAAAAAGACAAAAAGGAAGGAAGAAAGGGAAAGAAAGAAAGAATGTCTAAATCAACTCTCTGCTCACTAAAGGGTATTCATTTGCTCACACACATTATTAATGGCGTATTAAGGATTTAACTCATGAGAATTTTTAAAAATGAAAAACATTTTACAAAGTCAGTGGAATATATTATACTTCACTAACTATATCACTGTATTACATATAGTGACGTAGATAATGATACATTCATTTCATGGAAAATGATCATATCTATCCTGACTATTTTAAAGGTCTTTTTGTAAGAACCAATTTAAATAATAAATGTCAAATAGATTAGTTCAACATAATTTATTTTTCATAGGCAGAGGAGACATTTTATCTATGTACTCATCATTAAGTTGCCTACTTTATAAACATAAATAAACATCCTTTCAGATTATATTATCAGCACCACTTTGGAGGTTAGTAAACAAAGATTGTTTAGCTTATTATTCAGTCGATAAGGGGCACAGTGGGATTAAGCAACTTACACACAAAGGTAAGGCTGAGAGCTTGCATTGCTCCACCTGCTTACTGGGTCTCATCAATAAGTGTCTAACATATTGGGTTGTTTGCTGTCCTTCCTTCTCGACCACTTGTTCACCCATCAAACCACTATGATCTGGATTTGCCCAATCGCTCCTCTGTGACTATTTGCATCAAAATCATTAGCTGCTCACACATTGATCACCCAACTGACAAAAATTATTTTTTCATCTTTTAAGTTACTTGATCTCATTCTTGAATTTTAATACTTTTGACCTCTTTATTAAGGAAAAAACAAACAACACCTCTTTTGATGTTATTGTAATATCTCTCTTGGTTCTCAATTTGAAGTTTCAACTGTCTCCTTTGTGGACTACATTCTTTAATGTCAAATGCTTAAGTGTTTAGCATTCTCTACTGTTCTCTGTTCAATCCTGCACTTCTAGCTGTGCAATATTCCAAGCAAGGCCACAATTAATCATTTATATAACTCCTAATTCTTTATGGTCAGTGTAGGGTATTTCACTGGGACCCATACACATGTATCTGTCTTTCCTCCATATAGATCCACTAAGTGGCCAAAAGGAGACTCAATTTTATATCCAAAATTGAATTTAATAATTTATCCTGATAATTCTAAAGCCTCCTCTGTTCTCCCTGATCTGATTGGATTATATTGCCATCTACCTAATCCCAACCCACAAACTACCAATATATCAAAACATTCATATGAAAGTTGAGATGATATTATCACATACATACTTATTGTAGCAGATAGTTATCATCCAGAAATCTTAAAACATCTCTATAATAGTTGTATAACTCAATTAATTACTGTTATAATATTCATTTATATATTTGGTATTATATACAATCTATAAAAGATTCAAATTAAACTAAAATTTAGTGGACCACAAAAGAGAAAGTAAAACCAGGCTTTTAGTACTGTATTTGCAAGTAGGAATGCATAGATTGTAAATTTATTTAAGTAAAACAATTTTACAGCATAGAATTTACTAGTAATAGGTGAAAATCCATTCACATTATTTTGGCCTTTGTACAAATTTTTACCTTCTCACCTAAAACATAGTGAATTAAGAAATATGTCAAATTGGCTTAATGGTTAGGGCAGTCAGTTTTTTGCAGATGTGAATTCTGCTGCAAAAATGCTGCTTTTCTATCTCTTAAAAGACATATTTTTTGACGAGCTTGACATTTCTTATTGTGGGTTTTGCATTTCTTCAGACAGTATCAAATACTCAAAGATTTGATAGAAATCTACTTTCATGTCTTTAAACCAAGTTCAATACAAATGGGTAAAAAAGACAATCCCTAAAAAATGAATGTTTCTCCATGACTTTCATCATTTGATAGAAAGAGACTGTGCATATCTCAAATAAATATATACAAAGAGACAAATTTAAAATTCAATCAGTCAATCAAGGGCATGAGGACACGTGACATAAATTGCTGTTTAGTGATTGTCACGTGTAGAGGTTAAATAACCGGGTTTGTGAAAAGTTAGATGATAGGAAGTAATGTCCCTTTTTCCTGGCTACCTCACAAGTTTTCTCTTAGCCAAAGTTCCAAGAGAATAGCAAATGAGATTAAACTCACTACTATTCAGTGAACTGTTCAAGCCATAGAACTGGCAGTCACGTTTCATGTCTCGCTTTTCCTAACCATCCCTATCTAATCCATCAACAAGTTTGAGTATCTCTACATGCAAAGTAACCACAAAGCTGCCCACTTCTCATCAGTTTCACCGTTACCTCCCTAGTTCAAGCCACCACTCTCCCTTGGATTGCTGCAACTGCCTCTGATGGGTAACCCTGCTTCCACTTATCAATCCCCAAAGTCCATTCTCCACACAGCAGCCTGTGTGATCTTAAAAATAATCAGATACTTTCACTCCCTGATCAGGGCTTCTACCAAGATGACTGTGAGCATTGGTAGGGTCCATGGCAAGAGTATAGATGGTAGCAAATATACCATGTATTGAAATTTCTCTGAATATTTTAAAGTGATATGTAATGCTAATAAAATCTTAAATTATGCTGTATTCCAGGCTTGACAATTTGTTGTCATAAAAGTTTGAGTTTGGAACTTGTGGATTCCTCAGAATTCTGTACTGTAAGAGGTCTCCCTGTGCAAGCTACCTCCCTCCAGTCACCAAGATCCTGACCTAAAACCTGTCCCATTTCTCGCCTCTGCCATTACTTTTTCTCAGATCTCCAGGTACTTCCTGTGCATGAATTTGGGCATTCCAACTCTCATGTCCAGGTTCTGTCCATATCCCTTGAAAATAGCTACCCTGTGGCCACTAACTGAGACTGAAGTAAGCACACCGTCTGTGTGGTACACCTTCTGGAGAATAGACCTGAGTAGGCTTTTGAAGCCAGCTTAGGGCTACATGGACAGAAAATTCTGCAGTCTCAGGTACCAGAAGCATTTGGTGGGGCAGGAAGAGAAGACTGTCTGTGGGGTGCACACCTTTGATCCTATGCATTTCTCACTCTTTTGTGAGTAGCATGGCTGGGGGAGGCAGGAGGGACCTGTCTAAATAACAAGGAACAGGCAAGGTCCTCTCCTGCCCTGGACTAAGTGTGACACAGAATAAAATCCAAACTCTATCATGGTCCATAACACCATGCATGGTATGACCCTTCTGTATGTCTCAAAGCTCACTTCTATCACTCTATCTATTGCTTACTTGTTTACAAAAATATCTGTGAATCAGGAGTCTGGACATGGCTAAACTGGGTAATATACTTAGATCTGACAAGGCTGCTAACAATGTATCAGCCAGGCTTTGTTTTCATCTAGAGATGAGAATGTGTGAGTTTGGTGGTGTAAGTGGACAGCAGGGCAAGGAACTGCAGGCAGCCTGTAAGATTTGAGGGTAGCTTCTGGTTGAAAGTCAGCAAGGACATTAATTCTGCCAATAACCTGAATGAGCTTGCAAGTGGCTTCTCCCAAAATTGAGCCTCCAGATGAGAATGCAGTCTGGGCAACATCGTGATTTTAGCCTCACAAGATCTGAGCAAAAGACCCAGCTAAGAGGTAGGTGCCCAAACACCGTACCCAAGGATTGTGGGATAATAAATGCGTTATTTTAGGTTGCTAACTTTGCGGTAATTTATTA
Organism: Diceros bicornis minor; assembly: GCF_020826845.1. Classification (NCBI taxonomy): domain Eukaryota; kingdom Metazoa; phylum Chordata; class Mammalia; order Perissodactyla; family Rhinocerotidae; genus Diceros; species Diceros bicornis. Next base: position 10,159,630 of record NC_080766.1, read on the forward strand.
TGAATGAATAGAAAACTAATATAGACTGTGTTATACTGCTTCTCTCTCTTCTTTTCTGTGTACTTTCATTACTTTCTTCATTCATTTCTTCTGTCTTCCCCAAAATATTACTTGGTATTTTTGATGTGCCTGCCTGCATTTTAGGTCCCGGAGGTACTCCTAGTCAGACCAGGCACTGGGAATTTTCTAAAAAATTTGGGCTCAGTAATTTATTTATACTCCACCTACTTCTAGAAAGGATGTAAAGAAATTAACAATGGAAATGCTTATTTCAATATGAGTGAAGTAACTACAATAAAAATAATAAGTGAATCAAGAATATTACTGAGAAGAATTATAGTTATTAATCTAGTTAGAGAGATTTACTGAATAAGCAGTATTGGTTTGAAAATTCTACAACAATATGGATTTTTAGATTTCCAAGACTTTGGAAAGTTATCCATTTATTCTTCTGTGATGATCTACTAGAATTTTAAGGCTTTAATTCATCTTTGTTTTTCTCATTTGGTACTGAATTTCAAACATTTTGATTTAAGAAATTTTCATGTTTGTGCCGTTCTAAGCCTCAAAAAAAATTTGGGTTGTTTCTTCCCAATAATGAATCAATAACCTTCTTACTGAGTTTTATTTTAGTCAAAACAAAAGATCCTTTCAGGAATATTTCAATTTAAGCTGAAATCCATTCAGTCTATATAATTCATAGAAAGAGGCAGTGTGGAATACTAAAAAGAGTACAAGATTCATTGTCATAAGGTTTGCATTCTGTCTCAATATCTGTCACTTGTTAGCACTGTAACTTTGGGCAAGTATTTTAATTTACTGGAGCCCTGTCATTTTATCTATAAAAGAGATTAAATGTAACATGTCAACAAGATTGCTTTAAGTTTGTATGTAAATGCAAAATATAAATAGTAAGATACTGAACTAACCATATTACCTATAAATCAAAATTTTGTTTAAAAATGCTCTTTAAATGCTTCCAAATTTGCCATCTTCTTAAAAGTAAAGACTGAGTGTAAATCTTGCTCTGGCTACTTAAGAGATGAAATTGGAAATGCTTGAAACCTGCCTAATAGAGCACATCTATAAATCTAGAAAAAGGAAGCAACCCCTCTGTGAATTTGCTGACCAATTACTCAGCACGGAATTCTAGACTGAAAAAGGACTGGGTCATTCAAATGGGAAGAGTGAACTCCTGAGAGATAAAAGGGCCAGAACTTGGGGTTCAATAGGGTTACTAGAAAAACAGATATGGCAATCCTCAAAGCTTCTAGCAGTTTCCGTTGATTTTTCTGGCTGAAACGCTCTAGCTGATGACCACAAATCGGTTACAGTTAACTTATTTTTCCCCATCGTTCAAAGATTAGACTTGAACAGCAAGGGGCTTGTTTCTATGAACAGAGAGTATCACGAACAATTGGGAAAGTTACTCTCTCAGTAGGGAGGATTGGCAAATTGAAATAGGACAGAAAAAAAGAAAAAAAAAACGGGGAAAATTCTAGACACTTTCTTTCAACAAATATCCAAGCATTTGTCTGGAAGTATTTGTAGATGAAATCTCAGTAAATAAATCAATCTTAAATTCCATCTTTTTCAGTATCTGTATTTCTGAATGTATTATATGTAATAAAGTCACATTTTTTAAACTTGTGCCACTGTAAGAAAATAGCTTATCTGTCAAAATATTTTTAAAATAATATAGTCATGGTATATTTAGAATTAAAAAAAAAATAGTCCTTCAGGGCATTGAATAACATGATATTAGCCAAATGTCTTAAAGTAATATATTTGGAATTTCATTCATAAATTCCTATATTTGGAGATTTTTAAAAATGAAATATTCAGAATTATATGGAGATCTGAATTCAAATAGCATGCATCCATGTAGTGGAATGTAGGTGAAGATTTGGAGAAAGCAGACATTTAAAGTAAAAAGATTTAGGTAAGCAGTATTCCTCATTCAAAATTTGCCTAGAGATGGTCATTTTACATTTCCAAATCTCAGTTCTCTATAAGACAAAGATGCTGATAATTACTGTCAGACAGGATTATAACATTGCAATGAAGTAATGGTAGTATAAGGTCATCGTTAACTAGAAAGTGTATCATAAATACTAATTTTCAAGGATCTTATATTTTATGTGGGCATTTATGAAATGGTGTATATATAATTATTTTTAATTTTTTTATGAGTATGATTATTTATGATTGGGATTTTCAGGCTCTTTGCTCCTTTAGTGTATGTTTTTCTGATCATTTTATCAGTTATTACACGCTATCAAAATAATCTGAGTTTAGGAAAAGAGAGTCATCATTTATAAAGCATTTATATAACGTTGGTAACCCTAGTAACAAACTTTCATATGAGGCTGGAGAATAGCCAAAAGCATTCATATAGTCCACATTTAGATGAATATCCTGTGAATCATTATGACTGTGCCCATAACGAGAAAAGGTGCATTTTTCTTTTATCATCTTGGTTGACAAGATATAATCTTAAATAAATCTACTGCTAAGGAAATGAAAATAAGCAATACTATTTGGATAAATGCTTTAAGAATATTCTTTGATGTGTAATTGAAACAAAATAAAAAATCATATTTCAACTAAGGTGATTTTTTGGTTGTTGTTCAAAACATGATTTTGCCATAGTCAGTATCGTCAGGGAATAAATGAAGAGAACTGTTCAAGACTTTTTTCTCATATTGGATTTTACAAAACAACACTCAGATATTTAGTTGTGTCCAAATGCATTTGGTATTGCATATTTGTTTTTTTTTAATGATAGGAGACATAAATGAACTGCAAACATAGACATTTTCTCTACATCTTACAACATTCCCAGAAGTAACAAGATAGCGCTTCAAGTAAGTCTCACAAGTAAGAGTAAAAATGGAGGAAAAGAAAAGTTGTTCTCAAAGTTGATAATTACTCCTCTACAGATGATATAATGCTTCAAGTGAAAATGCTTAGCAGACACTGATACAATATTATCATAACAAATGCACCTATAATATGAAATTTGAAGGATTATTTCTATAATGTAGAGAGTTATTGCCAGCAGAATAAAAAAATCTAAATAATTAATGGACTGAATTCACATCTGCCTTATATCCTCATCACTGTACCTTCATATTCCAACAGAATTTCTCTGTTGCAAGAAGGTAACATGATGATTTATAACTGACTACCACATCTACAAGTTTGTCAAAACAATCTGTTGACAACAAATTTAATACCTTTTTATTAGCCATTTATAATTGCAGGGTAATATAGATATAAATACAGATATACATGATAGACTGTTAAAGATAGAGACAGATGCATTGTTCCTCAGACTTTTTCTGCCATGTCAGTGAATAAATATGAACCAAGGAATATGGCCAGAGTAGCCTCCGACCTATTATAGGCAAAACTAAAAACGTGTAGCTAAATATATGAGTTGTTGACATTCTGTAGAAATGATATGTAACATTATACATTTGACTGGTTATAACCTACTTCTACAAGGTCTTTTCACTGCATGTATCCACCTGGAAAGCAACGCAGGAATTTGTAGTTTTAGGATATGACTGACATTTGGGAAACCTGGAATCAGTCTTTCACTTATACCCACTTTGATGCAAGACATTAAAAATATTTTATATGATTGACTATACCATTATTGATTCTGATTCTAATAAAATTAGTCATTTTTTAAACGGGTTTAATATATTTCTCAGTGTTTTCAAATAAATTAGTGATTAATTTTATATTTAAGTTTCTGTCATTTAAGGTCACATTAGAAAACGATCTAGAAAAGTGAAGTGATCTAGGAAGTGAAGGATATTACTTATAACTATAAGAAAATTAGTCGTACCTGGTAGACTTATTCAGCATACATGACAACTGCTATTAAACATTCAAGATCCTGGTATTTTGATAACAAGGAATAATATGAACAATGGGCAGTGTTCCGCTCAAAAGTCAAGGGTGAATGAAGATGGTTCAGATGTTCAGATGTCTACAGAGCAGATGAAGTGAAATACAAATGAATAGATGAAAACAATAAAACATATCCCAGGAAGCAGTTCATGTGATTACTATTTAAAAATGTAGGCCAAGGGTAATATTTGTCCATTATTCTTTTGGGGAATAATGTTAAAAAATGACACCATGAAAAAGGTTAAAAAACAGATAACTATTTATTAAATCCGTAGTGAAGATCTTGAGGAACATTTATTAGTGTTGTCAAAATAAATAAGAGGGAACATGTTATAATAATAATAATGTTAACAATGAAACAGTAAAATGTTAAACACATTTTCCAACGCAGAAACCATTTTACATAATTATCACATGATATATCTATTTAAGTATCATTGATTCCAAAGTTAGGGTTTAAGAAACTAAAATTTACCAAAGGGGATATGTGCATAGCATTTTATAATAAAATTTAGCAACAATACAAGCCTATATAATGTTTAGAATTTTGAACAAAGAAATTGCAAGGAAATGGCATTAACTCTTGTAGCACGATGCGCTTAGAATTAATATATTCTTTCCTAATATCTCCTTGAAGGTGTTAGAGCTGGAAAGACAGTAAGTCTATAGGTAGGAAAATCTGAGAATAAGGAAAAAGAAACTATTTGCCCCAAATCACAGCTAGTCAATTGTAGAACCAAGACAGGAACCCATATTAGAAATTCATTAAAGAAATATAGCATTTATTGAGTACCTACTGAAAACTAAGCACTAGGGACTTGGGACAGAAAGATGACTAAGACATAAGAGAAACCCTCAAAGGTTACTCTGGCAAGTGTAAGAAGCATCCAACAAAGTCGTATAAAATGATGTAAGAATAGACTTCCACTTCTGGGAAGACAGTATAGACTACATTTTTCTTATTCCTCACACGAACTACAACTAAAACCTCTGCAAATTACACACACACATACACACACACACACGCACACAAAGACTCTGAAAGGTGGAGAAAAGAAGGTAGAATGACTTCCAACTTCAGAAAACAAACAGCATGGTTTTTTGAATTTGCTACATTTTCTTTTTGCTTCATTTATCCCAGAGTAGGTCCTGGAGAAGGCAGAAATCTAGACATGCCAATGCACAGACCAAAAACATCCACAACAAAAGTCTGCTCTGTCTGGTCAAAGAACCTAGAAGGGAGATCCTAGCAATGGGACAGTATCTCATTGTGGCTTTGATTTGCATTTCCCTGATGACTGGTGATGTTAAGCAACTTTGCATCTGCTTTTTTCTATCTCGCTGGAAAACTTTACATTCAAGTCCTTTGTTCATTTTTATTTTGTTTTGTTTTTTGGTGAGGAAGATTGACCCTGAGCTAACATCTGTTCCCAATGTCCCATTTTTTTTTTTTTTTTGCTTGAGGAAGATTAGCCCTGAGCTAACATCTATGCCAATCTTCCTCTATTTTGTATGTGGGTTGCCGCTTCAGCATGGCTGATGAGTGGTGTAGGTCTGTGCATGGGAACCAAACTCACAAACCCGGGCTGCTGAAGCAGAGCGCACCAAATTCAACCACTACACCATGGGGCTGGCCCTCCTTTGCTCATTTTTAATTAGATTACTGTTTTGTTGTTAAGTTGTAGGATTTCTTTACACATTCTGGATATAAACTCCTTACATTATGGTTTGCAAACATTTTCTTCCATTTCATAGGTTGCCTTTTTACTGTTTGGTTGTTTCCTTTGCTGCAGGGAAGTTTTAAAGTTTGATGTAGTCCCATTTGCCTATTTTTGCTTTCATTGATTGTGCTTTTGGTGTCATAACCAAGAAACTCTCCTTGGTTAAGTTTATTCCTAAGTATTTTATTCTTTTTGATGCTATTATAAATGGGATTATTTTCTTAATTTCTTTTTTGGATTGTTCCTTGTTAGTGTATAGAAACACAACTGATTTATGTGTGTTGATTTTGTATCCTGCAACTTCACTTATTTTGTTTAGGAGTTCTACCAGTTTTTGGTACAGTCTTTAGAGTTTTCTACATTTAAAATCATGTCATATGTGAATAGAGATAATTTTATCTCTTCCTTTCCAATTTGGATGCTTTTCATTTCTTTCTCTTGCCTGATTGCTTTCACTGGAACTTCCAATACTCTGCTGAGAAGTGGTGATAGTCAAGTAGTGAGAGTGGGCATCTTTGCTCTTTTCCTGATCTCAGAGGAAAAGCTTTTAGTTTTTCCACTCAGTATGATGTTAGCTGTTGGTTTTTCATAGATGACCCTTATTATGTTGAATTAGTTTCCTTCTACTCATAGTTTGTTGTGTTTTTATTTTTATCATGAAAGGGTGTTGAATTTTTCAAGGGCGTGTTCTGTATTAATTGAGATGATGATGTGGTTTTGTCCTTCATTATGTTAATGAGGTATATTATATTAATTGATTTTCATATGTTGAAACATCCTTGATTCCAAACAATAAATCCACATGGTCATGATGTATAATCCTTTTAATGTGTTGTTGAACTTGGTTTGCTAGTATTTTGTTGAGGATTTTTTGCACCAATATTCATCAGGGATGTTGGTCTGTGGTTTTCTTGTAATATCTTTACCTGGTTTTTGCATTAGAGAAATGCTGGCCTTAAAAAAATAATTTGGAAGTATTTCCTCCTCTTCCGTTTTTTTGTGGAAGAATTTGAGGAAGATTGGTGTTAATTTTTTTTCTTTTCCAGTAGAATTTCCCCGGTGAAGCCATCTTGTAAAGGGTTTTTCTTAATCGGAAATTTTTGATTTTTGATTACTGATTCAATCTCCTTGCTAGTGTGAATGAAACTGGGACTCCTACCTATGGTCTAACGGGTGAATCTAACAAGCAACCTGCATTGGCTTAAAGTCAGTGCAATAACAATCCATGCTGTACTGTGAAGCAGCCGTGCAGGCCTCACAAGTCGAGGTCTAAACGACCTTGCAACCCCCAGTCTCGTGACTGAAGATGCCAGCAAGATGAGTCAGCAACAATGAGATAATGGGCACCTCACTCTCACATTTCCCAGCTGCATTTCTTAGAGATTGAGGGAAAAAGGGAAAACCCTGGTCCTTGCCTCTGTCCACACATAGATAACACCAACATTACAAGACTTGTTTGACATATAACCAAAAAGTTCTTGTTATCCTTGAAGTATATGACTATTAGATGTGTAAGCCCTTTCCTGCGCGTACCCTGCTTGTTACAAAGTATATAAACTGCACTCAGATCTGTAGACCTTGGAGTAGTTCCTCAGAATACTCGGTTGGACTGTTTCCTGGGATTCAAATTCCTCACTTTGATTATCGAATAAACTCCTTTAATTAACCTTTACATAGACTCCTTATTTCAGTTGACACTAGTTATAAGTCTGCTCAGATTTTTTATTTCTTCAAGATTCAGTCCTGGTAGGTTATGTGTTTCTAGAAATTTATCCCTTTCTTCTACGTTATCTAATTTGTCAGTGTGTAATTTTTCATAGTAGTCTATTATGATCCTTTTTATTTCTGTGGTGTCCATTGTGTTGTTTCCTCTTTCATTTCTAATTTTTGTTATTTGAGTCTTTTCTCTTTATTCTTAGCCTGGTTAAGGATTTGTCAATTTTTTAAAAAAAATCTATTATTATTTTGTTGATTTTTTCTATTGTTTTTCTATTCTCTATTTCATTTATTTCTGCTCCAATCTTTGTTATTTTCTTCCTTCTGCTAACTTTTGGTTTATTTTCTTGTTCTTCTAGTGCTTTGAGGTGTACAGTTAGATTGTTGATTTGAGATGTTTCTTCTTTTATAACGTAGGCATGTACCACTGTAAACTTTCCTCTTAGCATTGCTTTTGCTGCATCTCATAAGTTTTGATATGTGTATTTTTATTTTCATTTTTCTCAAGATATTTTCCACTATCCCTTGTGATTTTTTCTTTGATCCATTAGTTGTTTTAGCATGTGTTGTTTAATTTCCATATATTTGTGAATTTTCTAGTTTTCATTTTGCAATGGATTTCATTTTCCAATGATTTCTAGCTTCACTTCATTGTGGTCAAAAAGGATATTTGATATGATTTCGGTCTTCTTATACTTGTTAAGACTTATTTTGTGACCTAATATATGATCTATCATGGAGAATGTTCCATGTACTCTTGAGAAGAATGTGTATTCTGCTGCTGTTGAGTGGAGTCTTCTGTATATGTCTGTTAGGTCCAATTGGTCTGTAGTGTTGTTTAAGGTTTTTGATCTTCCATCTGGCTGATCTGTCCATTATTGTAGGTGGAGTATTGATATCTCCTACTAGTTTGTGTTACTATTTCTCCCTTTTATTCTGTCAAGTTTGCTTCATATATTTGGGAGCTCTAATATTAGGTGTATATATATTTATAATTATTATATCTTCCTGGTGAATTGACATTTTACCATTATACAATGTCCTTCTTTGTCTCTTATTGCAGTTTTTGACTTATTGTATATTTTGTCTAAGTATTGCCATCCCTACGCTTTTTTGGTTACCATTTGCTTGGAGGATCTTTTTCCATTCCTTCAGTTTCCATGTATGTATATATTTATATCTAAAACAAGTCTTTGGTAGACACCACATAGTTGGATCTTGTTTTTTTAATCTACTCTGTTTTTTTTTGAATGCAGGATTTAATCCATTTATATTTAAAGTAATTACTGATAGGGAAGGAAATACTATTGACATTTTCTTAATTGTGTCCCAGACATCTTATTTTCTCCCTCTTTTCATCTCCTGCTGCCTTCCTTTCTGCTTCATTGATTTTTCTTATTATTTTGTATCATTTCATATCATCTTACTCCCTTTTTTGTAATGTTTCTGCTGAGAAATATGTGGATACACTTAACAGAGTTCTCTACTAATGTTGCCTTTCTCTCTTACGCTGCTTTCAAGATTTTCTCTTTGTCTTATTTTTGACATTTTGATTACAATGGCTCAGTGTGATCCTCTGGATTCACCCTAGTTTAGATCTTTTGAATTTGGATGTCTATTTCCTTCCTTAGATTTGGGGAGTTTTTGGCCAATATTTCTTCAAATATTCTCTCTGCCTCTTTGTCTCTCTCTTCTCATTCTTGGATTTCCATAGCGTATGTGTTGGTCTGCATGATGGGATCTGATAAGTCCTTCAGGCTTTCTTCATTTTTCTTCGTTCTTTTTTCTTTTTATTCCTCTGATTCTATAATTTCAAATGACTTCTTTTTGAGTTCACTGATTTTTTTTGCTGCTTGATCATGTCTGATGTTGAAATCGTCTAGTGAATTTTTCAATTCAGTTATTGTATTTTTCAGGTCCAGAATTTCTCTTTGGTTCTTTTTTATAGTTTCTTTCTCTTTGTTGATATTCTCATTTGTTCATGCCTAATTTTCCTGATTTCATTTAGCATGTAACTCTATTTTTTTTTGTGGTGCATTGAACCTCTTTAACATGATTATTTTGAATTCTTTGTCAGGTAATTCACAGATGTCCATTTCTTCAGATTTGGTTTCTAGAGGTTTATTTTTGTCCTTTGATTGGGCCATGCTTTCCTGTTTCTTTCTATGCCTTATTATATTTGTGGTGATTTGTGCATTTGAAAAAACAGCCACCTCTCCCAGTTTTTACAGATTGGCTTCCCACAGAGAAAGACTTTCATCAATCATCTCAGCTAGAGATTTTGGCAGCCTCTCAAACCTTTTATTCAGATGCATCTTCTCTGGGCTTACGTGTGTAATTTCCCAATTAGAGAAATTTTCCCATTTTTGTTCCATGTACTTATAGTCTCTTGTTCAATGTCTGTCTACAGTACTGTGGGTCCTCTGGGCTGCAATAAGCCACCAAGCTCTCTTTTATTCTCAGCAGCCCCCAGACATCCAAATCATGGTGATTCCCTGTCACGGCTCTGAATCAGGCAAGACAGAAACCAGTTGTTCAGCCAGCTTCCTGAAAAGCCAGAAGGTTGGATGTACATTCTGTTCTTCTCTTTGTCTTGCAAGGGAGAAGCCACTGGCTGGATACTTTCTCCTGATTGCTCTGAGCCATGTCAGTGAGGGGGAATGGCTGACGTGATTGAAATGAAACAGCTTTTCTTACCCATTTCATTGTGGCTGTTCTTGGCTTTGAGCTTGCCTAGGCCATTGCTACTTCTTGAACGGTTTCTGGACTTCTTATAGTGGCTTTTTGGACCATAGGTTGTTAAGCTGGTGTCTCTGTGGGGGAATGAGGTCTAAGTCTTCTTGTTCCACCTTCTTACTGACATCATTTCTCACTTACAACTGATTTTTGATAAGCGTGAAAAATCAATTCAAGGAAGGAAACATGACCTTTTCAACAAATGGTAGTGGAGCAATCGGACATGTTCAAAACCATAAACCTAATCTTAAGTCTCACACCTTGTACAAAAATATATCATTGTTATGGACTGAATGCTTGTGTCTCTCCAAATTTCACATTTTGAAATCCTACTTCACAATATGATGATATTAGGAAGAGGTATCTTTGGGAGGTAATTAGGATTAGATGAGGTCATGAGGGAAGATCTCTCATGAATGGGATTAGTACACTTTTATTTTTTTGCTGAGGAAGATTGGCCCTGAGCTAACATCTATGCCCATCTTCCTCTATTTTGTATGTGGGTTGCTGCCACAGCATGGCTTGATGAGTGGTGCGTAGGTCTGTGTCTGGGATCAGAACCTGTGAACCCTGGACAGCCAAAGTGGAGAGCACAAACTTAACCACTATGCCAGCGGGCCGGCGCTCTGGGATTAGTACTCTTATAAAAGTCACCAGAGAGCTTGCTGCTCTCTGCTCTCTGCTATGAGAGGATACAATAAGTGAGCAGTTTGCAACCTGGAAGAGGGCCCTCACCAGAATTGGACCATGCTGGTCCTGATGTTGGAATTACAGCCTCCAGATGAGAAATAATTTCTGTTGTTTATAAGCCTCCCACAGTCTAAAGTATTTTTGTTATAGCAGCCCAAACAGATAGAGACAATCATGTAGTTAAAAAAATGTAAAACTAGGGCCGGCCCGGTGGCGCAAGCGGTTGGGTGCGCGCGCTCCGCTGCGGCGGCCCGGGGTTCGCTGGTTCAGATCCCGGGCGCGCACCGAAGTACTGCTTGGTAAGCCATGCTGTGGCGGCGTCCCATATAAAGTGGAGGAGGATGGGCACGGATGTTAGCCCAGGGCCGTCTTCCTCAGCAAAAAAAGAGGAGGATTGGCGGATGTTAGCTCAGGGCTGATCTCCTCACAAAAAAAAAAAAAAAAAAATGTAAAACTAACACTTTGAGAAAAAATATACAAGAAAATCTTTCATATCTAGGACTCAACAAAGAGTTCTTAGACTTGAACCAAAACCATGATTCATAGAAGGAAAATTTGATAATTTAGACTTTCTCAAAATTAAAAAAAAAAAATATTTTGCTGTGTGAATGACCCTTTATAGGATGAAAATATAAGCTACATATTGAGAGAAAATTTTTGTAAATCATATATCTGATAATGGACGAGTATCTTGAGTAGACAAAGAACTATCAAATTCAACAGTAAAAATGAAGAAAACAATCCAATTAGAAAATGCATAAAAAATATGAAAGAATTTTTACAGAAGAAGATACATAGATGGTAATCAAGCAAATGAAAACATGTTTAAGAACATTTGCCATTAAGGAAATGTTAAAGTAAACCTCAATGAAATATCACTGCACACTTACTAGAATGGTTCAAATGAAAAGTAGTGACAAAACCAAATACTGACAAGGATGTGGAGACACTGGATTATTCATACATTGCTGATGGGAATGTAAAATGGTATTTTGTAAAAATTGGGCAAGTATACAGTTGTTCCAATACCATTTGTTGTAAAGATTATCCTTTCCTCATTAAGTCATTTGGAACATTTGTTGAAAATCAGTTGAATATATATGCATGAGTCTGTTCCTATACCCTCTATTCTGTTCCATTGATCTGTACGGGTGTGCTATTGCTAGTGATACACTATCTTAATTACTTAAAATTTAGAATAAAATTGGAAATATAATTGAATGATTTTCTCCAACTTTGTTTTTCTTTTAAAAAATTATTCTGTATTATTTTATATTGATTGCATTTGCATATAAATGCTAGAATTTTGATTGGATTGTATTGAATCTACAGATCTACTTGGGGACAGTTGACATTTTAACAACAATTGAGTCTCTTATTTCATTAATATGATATATTTCTTTATTTATTAAGTTCTTTAGTTTCTTTTAATGGTGTTTTGTAGTTTTCAAAACAGAAGAAATACACTTTTAGTTTTTTCAAATTTATTGCTGTGTTCTATTTTTGATATTATAGTAAAGCAAATAGTTTTTAACTTCTATTTCTGATTGTATTATTATATTTATCATTAACTCTACTACTTTGAAACATTTTCACATCTTTCTGTGATTGCAATTGACACCCTATATCATATCCCTTCAGCCAAAGAAAAGTGGCTTTTTCTGTAGTGTAGGCAGGTCTGCTGGGAACAAATCCTTTAAATTTTTGTTCATGTAAAAACAATATCCTTTTACTTTTATTTTAATGAATAATTTCAAAAGATACAGAAATTTTGGTTGACAATAATAATTATTATTATTATTTATTGTTATTTTCAACACATTGCATGTCACTTTTATGTCTTCTGGTCTCAATAGTTTCTGATGAAAATTCAATTATTAATTGTAATGTTGTTCCCCAACATACGTAGGAAAATGTATGGTTTATTTTTCTAGTACTATTTTCAAGATTTTCTCTTTATCTTAGGCTTTTAGTAGATTTATTTTCATGGGTTAGATGTTGCATTTTTGTGTTTTTATCCTGTTTATGAATTTGTTGAGCTTCTTGGATCTGTTAGTTCACGTCCTGTGACCAATTTGTGAAATTTTGGCCATTGTTTATTCAGTTACTTTTCTCTACTCCTTTCTCTCTCTCCTGCCTTTCTGGGACTTCAACTACATATATTAGATAATTGACATTTCCTCACATGTCTCTGAAACTCTGTCAATTTTTCCTTTATTCTTTTTCTCTGTATTCTTTAGATTGTGTAATTTTTCTTGATCTATTTTTCTTTGCTGATTCTTTATTCTATTAACTCAAATCTGACAGTAAGCAAATCTTGTTAATGTTTTTTCCTTTATAGTTACTGTTACTTTTTAGCACTTGATTTATTTTTACATAGTTTCCATTTTTCTCTTGAGATTTCCCATTTATTCACATATCAAGATCAGTTTCTATTAATTTTATACATATATGTCCCCATAATTCTTTGAACATATTTATATAATAATTGCTCTAAAATTTGTGTCTAATGAGTTCAGTGTGGGTCCTATCGGTTTCTATTGGTTGCCTTTTTTCCTTGTTATGAGTGACACTTTCCCTTTTCTTTGCCGTAGCTATTTTTACAGATGGTGCATTGTTGTGATTCTAGATTCTGCTTTGTGCTCTCTGGGGTTTCCTTGCTCTTAGGGGATCTACTCTGGTTCTCAGTCGTTCTACCAGCCTTAGGATCTGTCCTCTGACGTCTTGACTAATAAGGCTTCTACCGTCTGTTGCCTGGATGGTGAACATTTGGGAATTGCACTCAGTTAAAATACAAAACAAAGCAGCAAAATCCCAGATTTTACCCAGTGCAACTCCATCTTTAACAAGTAGGGTCCTCATTTTCCTTTGCCTGAATTTTTGCTGTCCCTCCTGTTGTCTTTCCCGTGATTCTGCAGTTTAAATGACAGCCAGGAATACGGGCAAGTTTATACACCAACTTCTGATCCTACTCTTTCTGCTGTTCTCTAGCTGTCACACTTTATCTCTTCACTTTCCAGTTACTCTTTTAGCACTAAACCCTGTTCTCTGGCATCTTCAGTTGATAAAGATGAATTTCCCTCCTTTTATTTTTTAATAGCTTTGGGGTTTGGGGAGAGCACTGAAGCCAGAAAGCCACAGACTTGCAATTCTCACCCTTTCTGGCTGCAGTATTGTCAAGAATAAGCTCTCCTCTATTCTTCTTTTGACTGCGTTCTAGTTTGTTTTAAGCTTTATATGTGGGAGGGGTCAAACTATCAATGTTACTGGAAGTTCTCCAGATGTAAAATTTTTATGCTGAGACATTTTTTTTTAATCCTCATATGTATTGATTTAGCAAATATTAGGAGAATTTTCACTTAGTGGTTTTCTGGAAATGAAGGAAGGGAAAAATGAGTGAGTTCTAAAAGAATTCATCATTAAAATTTACTGAGAAAAATCAAAAGAATTTACACATTACACGAAGCCTAGTACAGTGAGCCTTTAGGTTCCCGCCTGAAAGGCACACGCCTCAACTGGAAGGTCATGAGAGCTTCCTTAGAGCCACTTTGTGGGGATTTCTACTCTTCTCCCTGTGTTTCTGTAAGCTGGAGTCTGGAAATAGTAACTTTTGCCTGTGACTGCTGACACCTCAAGATCTACAGAGATAGCTGCTATATTGAAGTAAGCATACAAATAAGAGAAGGAAAGGAAATAAAACATTGTAGACATTCTTCTTCTTTAATGCTTCTTCCCCTCCACTGCTCCCCCTTTCCCAAGTCTATCGGCAATCTTTTCACAAGTGCCCCTAGTCCTTTTTGCATTCTAAATTTGCCTAACCTAGACTGTGCTTTCCTCAGAAGACCTTGTGGAGGCCATAAGCATGCATCTCTCAGGTTTCTAACTCCAGGATGTGCAACTGAGTGGTGGCCTCAGCCACTGCTCTCTGACATCCCTCACCTTGTCACACTGAAGCCACGCTGCCCTGGGGGCTACTCTCAGCTAGTGATGGAGCATAGAAGAGATGGTAAGGCAGGCCCATCCACAGGAATCACAGGACTTCTCTGATGGGCAGCTTTGACTAGAGGACTCTCTAATGGCTTTGCTGAATTCTTTTATACCTGCACTGCCCTCTAGGATATTGGCACTCCTCCTTCCATCCTTATCCTTCTCCTTCATACCGAGTCAGACCTGCAACACAGTCTAATGGCTGTCATAGCCTCCCCTGGCTCCCTCCCTATTGTCTCTAATACATATCTTGCACAGCTAATCCTGTGTTGGCATCTGCTTTGTGAAAGATCCAAAATAATACAGATCTTGATCTACACCAGCCACCCTGGAAAAATTTCTCTATAAGGTGCATTTTATTTCTTATATTAATTCTTTTCCTTCTCCCTCATCCCCACATACAGTAAAAAAAGTAGAAAATAGAGGAGAGAATTGATGGAATGAGTAACTAGGAGGGAAAACTTTTTTGTTTTTGTTTATATTTCCAAAATACTGACAGAAAAATTCTCAGAATGTTGTGTATTTGTTTAATTTTAGAAAACCATTAGGTTAATTACAGAAAAAAATCTCTGTTTGGTAGTGAATGAAATACATGGGAAATAGATGGACCAATTCCTGAAATCTAAATATTAAAAAAAGGAGATGCTTGGGACACTTGCAATGAACTAAAGTCTACCATAATCCTTTGATCTTAAAGAGCACAATGACATAATTTATTCTTCTGGGTATTTATTTTGACAAGTAAGTCTTTGCTGTTTCCTTAGTAAGTTGTTAGAATTAAAGTACCATCAAGAACCAACATGACTATGAACACTGATGTTAACACAGCAGACAAATTCTGTTTCTGTTTGGTTAAAGTGTAGTCACTCCCAGATTATCCAGACTATATTAGTATATTTTAAGGGTAAAATAATTTCATAGACAACTGAAGACAAACAAGAATATATTTCTAGACCCACAAGTATACAAGGACCATAATTTGAAAACCAATGGCTTAGAACTGAGGCAATTTTTAAATCTAAACTCTTCATAATCTAGCTATCACCTCCTCTTCTAGCCTCATATCCTATCTGAATAAGAGGAATGTTTAAGAAAATCATAGCATGTGAACTATTACATAGTGGTTGAAATTATATTATGAATAATTTTATAACACAGGAATATAATTTTTCCTGAAAAAAAAAAAAGACTAAAAACTTATTTAGCCATATTATCTTAACTATGTAAAAATATGTAAACAGTGGTAATCACTGTTAATGGGATTAAGAACTTTTTCCCATTTTTGCATTGTTTTCCAAGTTTTCTACAAATTTGTGCTGATAAAATATTTAAAATTTTTATTTTATTTAATTGACAAAATGTTAGTCCCTCCAGAAATGTTGAAGAACAGGATCCCAGTATGCTTGATTAAGTCAAGTATTTTGTAATCCAGTGATCATATTTCAAGAAAATGCAAGTAAATAATTCATATTTATTCAGCAGGAAAAAAAATGTACAATACTTTGCAGATCCAGAGAATAGTACTCTTGCCTCATGGAGTGTATTGAATAAGGTAAACATGATAGAAATAGAGGAAAATACCAAAAAGGATATATAAATTCTATTAAAATACAAAGAATAGAGTAATTATGTCTGTGAAGAACGATTCAGAGAAATATTTATAAATGAGGAGCCATTAAATATTTAAAGGAGGAAGAATAAAAACTTATCAAGATGTATACATTAAATGTGTGCAATTTTATGTATACCAATTATACCTCAATAATTTTTTTTTTTTTTAATTAAGGAGAAAGAAGAACACACAAGGCAGAGAGAAAAAAACATTCCAGGAATAGCAAACTGAAGTGAAAAGGATGGAAGTTTTTGATAAGATGAAATAAGAAGACGTTTTCCTATTACATATAAGTGAAAATATATCATATACCTCAGAATAAAGGCTGCACTGGTATATAATCTAAAATCATAGTTGCTACTTCCATTGCAAAATGACAATGGATTTCTTTTTCATTTGACAAAGCAGAGGCAGACTGTTAATGTACAATGGGTGGGATACCGGATATGACAATAGCAGGAACTGAATGCCAGGGATTAAAAAGAAAGTAATTTCATATTTTTAGAAGAATTTAGAGTATTTTTTTTTAATTCAGAATGGTTATATAAAAGACATCAATGAGAGTATCTATGTTTTCTGCACAGAAAAGTTAGCATTCAAACTCATTTGTACATAAAAACACCTTTGTAAAATGTCCACATACAAATGCTTTCAAGCTGCTAATATAATTCATTGATCTTCAAGCACATGGTAGGTGTTCAAAATTACATATTAAATAACTAAGGCTGTATTAATAGGATTATTATTTTGGAGGGCATCCCACTAAATTCAAAGCAATTACTATCCAACAAGTGAGTATTGCTAAAAGGCCAATAACACACTTTTGTTTTAATTTTGAATATGTGCTACTTTGCAAGATTTGATATTTTATTTATTTATTTATTTGGTGAGGAAGATTAGCCCTGAGCTAACATCTGTTGCCAATCCTCCTCTTTTTTCTGAGGAAAATTGGCCCTGGGCTAACATCCATGCCCATCTTCCTCTGCTTTATATGGGACGCCACTGCAGCATGGCTTGATAAGCGGTGCATAGGTCTGCACCCGGGATCAGGACCCGTGAACTCCGGGCCGCCAAAGTGGAGAACATGAACTTAACCACTATGCCACCAGGCCAGCCCCTAAGATTTGATATTTTAAATGTATGAGAATTTTTGGGATTTTATAATACAAGTTAGTTGTGAATGCATTTTTGAATGCCATGACCACATAAATTTCTTTCACTGATGAACAATGTAAAGACAGAGAAGTTTAAATGTCTAGCAGAAAAGCAAACATATCTTTCCTCCAACCTAAATCGCATTATCCATTTTTCAAATCAAGTAAAAAGGCAGAAAACATGTCAGGCCAATAAACCTTAACAGAATGTATTCTATCATCAGAGGCTGGAAACTATTTAATTATATTATAAAAATATATCATTTTATACTTTGTCTTGGTGGCAATACACAAATGGTAGTATTCAACAAGGCCAATAAGAATTCAGATACTTATTATTGGTATTCTACTTTATTTCACTTCACACTGTTGCAATAAAACAAAAGTCTTGTTTTGGTTTGTTGTCTTGTTTTTCTCTACTTATTTTGAGGATATTTTAACTGAGAAGTAAAATATATTTTAATATTTGGACAGATACTCTTTACTCAAGTATTCCTGGGCAATTTGCACTTTGGAGATGTGGATCACTAGGCAAGGAGAGAAATAGCTAAGAAATTAATAAAAATAATTGGCTGAATTTTCTTGAAGTCTTCTTCAGCTGTAGATATGACAGTTCAGTTCATTTGGTGCAAACATAGCCTGCAGTGGTAGCTATTTTACAAGATCTGATTCAGATAACTCAAAGAATCTCAGACATTTCAACATTTATTTTAGAAATATCAAAAGCCATTAAGTCAAGAGTTTAGTATTTCATTAAAGCATAGTCTATTTGAACATTTTATACACATAAGAGAAGGATCTGCAATCAATAGATATCTATTTTATTAAGCTCTGGAAATTTCCCACTGATTTTCCTTAGGGGATAATCAGAAGAGAAGAGAAATTAGAAAATAGAAAATAAAGAAATACGTAATTATAAAAACACATTTTAAGATACAGAGTTCTCCACTGACTTCACTCTTATTTTCTTTTCTATGAAGAACTGATTAAAGGGCATAGGGTAAAATCAAATATGGGAAGATATGTTTCTATAAGGCAAAATGATTATCAATACTAATGTTATCTTAGCAACATCTGACTCTAAAGTACCTAAAAAACATATGTACTAGGCCTTGGAGGACTGTAAGAACTGGAAATCTGCCTACCAATCATCTTTTAAAAAGAAGCTGGATACCAGAGTTCTAAGGTTTGATCACGTAGAATGCCATGGCAGAAAAACGCAGACCCTAGCAAAATGGAGGTGCAAACTCAAAAGAAGGCAGAGGGTAAGGAAAAAGGGAAGGACACCAGAATAGAAGGATATCTAGGACGAATTTCCAAAGCCACCATAAACTAAAGTACACCTAATGGAAAAAGCAAACGTTCTGTATCACACACTCACCATCAAGTTTGTTCATTTTCAGATACAACATAGAAGTGGGATTTATGGTAAATGACTCTCCTTGTATGCCCTCAAGCTGAGGCAGGACACAAGAGCAGAGTTATATGTGTAGAGTATAATCTCATCCCACAAGGTAAGGGATAGGCCTGAGTGACGATGAGCCAGTATTGCTCTGCCATGTGACGTAAGCTCAGCAGAAAAGTACAGAGGATTAGAATTAGATCTAACACCAGTAATCCTGATATAGAGTGCACCTATCAGGAGACAGAAAGTGCTGGAGATACTGGAAGAGTATAAAGTTCACGAAGTTTCCTTCATCAGAAGGCTGGAACTATGCTTTTCTGGTAGACTTGGGCAGAATGTTGTGTATAACTGAGTGCACTTCTGTGGAGTTACTAAAGAAAGTTCGATTGTTTTTAAAAAAGAAAAGAAGTCCAGTAAGAAATAGATAGGATGGGAGGGCTCAGACAATGCAAGTTCCAGCCTCACTTACTCCACAACATTCAGTTACAGTCTGGGGTGAATAAACAACAGGATGACCAAGCAGCCTGTGCTGCACAGTACTGCTGAAGGCAGTGCTAGGTATTCACAGGGCATGTCGAGTCAAGTCTGGGGGGAAGATGAATGGGATTTCACACCTTAGGGACATGTTAGAGGAACTAAGTCATCAGACAAATGCAGGGGGGCTTTAGTGGACCTATAGGGCCCATCCTTGAGAAGCTGCATGGAGCAAAATGTGAGGAAAGAAGTTGACCTGGGCTTGAGGGGTCCTGGCCCTTGAGCAGGGTAGCAACAGTGAAAAAACAGCAATACCTTCTTGAAAAGCCTGAGGAATGGTGATGCTTCTACTTTGTGAATGAGGCTGGGATTCTTTACTACAAATAGTGAAGAAGAATTGCTGGAGCAGGTTTAGGAGAATATCAAACAAGTATTACTGGCTAGCAAATATCTTACTTTTAGAAGCCTAAGACCCACATACTGTCACCCTCTTCCCCATACACATGCAGAGACATGTGCATCTCACCCTGGGAATAACAATCTTGTTAAAATTAAGAAAGGCTGTTAAGAAGATTTGGAAATATTCATGGTTTAGGTCAGAGATTGGCAGATCATGGCTTGTGGAGTAAATCTGGCCCTTTACTTGTTTTTGTAAATAAAATTATGTTGTAACACAGCCATGTCATTTATTACATATTGTCTATGTATTCATGCTACAATGGCAGAGTTGAATAGTCATGACAGAGACTGCATGGATCCCCAAATCCTAAAATATTTACTATCTATCCCTTTACAGTAAAAGTTTGTGAACCCATGCAAGATGGCAGAGTCAAGCAACAGGTTAAGGGCCCAAGAACAGAGCTCACACCTGAGAGACTGAATACCCATGAGCTGTGGTTGGGCTCTTAATCCAAAAGGCAGTGGAGCTCTTTATGTGGGCGTCTTGGTCTAGGCATAAGATGTTACTAAGATTACCATGGTTTTAGTTCCTAATTTTTTTTTTTTTTTTTTACTGAGGAAGATTTGTCCTGAGCTAACATCTGTTGCCGATCTTCCTCTTTTTTTGCTGAGGAAGATTCGCCCTGAATGACATCTGTGGCCAACCTTCCTCTATTTTGTATGTGAGCCGCCGTCACAGCATGGCCACTGATGAGTGGTATAGGTTTACACCTGGGAACCAAACCTGGGCCGCCAAAGTGGAGTGTGCCAAACTTAACTACTAGGCCACCAGGGTTGGCACCACTTCCTAATTTTTAATGAGCAGGAGGGAATCTCAGCGGCCCTTGACCCATTTGGGCATGAGAGACAAGAAAGCAGATGCAGAGCACCTCACCTTGCACTCCCTAAATTAGGGAGTAGTATCTAATCAGCAGGTAATATCTCCGTCAGCAGGTAGTAAGAGCAATGTAACATACCACTTGGAATCTGCTATCAATAGCTATATGATAAACCAACTCAAAGCCTAGTGGCTTAAAAATTCCAATCATTAATTTCAATCATGATTCTGTGAATTTGCAATTTGCACTGATATCAGCTACATGATTCAGCTGGTCTCATATGTGTGTCTGTGGACAACTGCGCGTCCACAACCTCACTCTGTGCCTGATGGTTGTCTGGGAAGACTGGTTAACTAGGATACATGCTCTTATCCTTCTGCAGGTTAACCTGGGCTTGTTCACATAGTTATCACCACATGTTTCCAGAGAGGGAGCAAAACTCAAAGCTAAAGCACTTACAAGTCTTTGCTTCCATCATGTTTGCTCTTGCTTTATTGATCAAAAAACAGACAAATGGCCAGGCCAAGAGTAAGTATGGGGGGACCACCCAAAGGCATGGATTATTGCAGAAACTTACCACATAGTATAAGTCTAATAAGATACTAAAAGTTGTAGACTGATGACAGGAACTTGGTCCTAAGATGTACGTAGCCCCCCCTTATGCATGGGGGATGCTTTCCAAGACCCCCAGTGGACGCCTGAAACCGCTGATAGTACCGAACCCTATATATACTGTTTTTTCCTATACATACATATCTATGATAAAGTTTAATTTATAAATTAGGCACAGTAAGATATTAATAACAATATTAATAATAAAATGGAACAATTATAACAATATACTTCAATAAAAGTTACCACAGATCTTAGCAACCTCAGCATATAATTTTTTTTCTTTCCTTATTAAGCTGAGAACTTTCACCTTTTCATTTAAAGAAAGCACTTTGCGGCTTCTCTTTGGCATATCCAAATTGCCAGCATCACTACTCTTGTGCTTTAGGGCCATTATTGAGTAAAATAAGGGTGACTTGAACACAAGCACTGTGATACTTCGACAGTCAATCTGACAACCGAGATGGCCACTAAGTGACTAACGGGTGGGTAGCCTATACAGCATAGATATGCTGCACAAAGAAATGATTCACGTCCCAGGTGGCATGAGATTTCATCAAGCTACTCGGAACAGCACTCAATTTAAAACGAATTGCTTATTTCTGGAATTTCTGTGTAATATTTTCAGACAGCAGTTGACCGCTGGTAACTAAAACTGCAGAAAATGAAACCTTGGATAAGTGGGGACTACTGTATAAAAGTTAGTGGGACTTGTGCATTGAGGAACTGATAAGAATTGGGGGATCTACCCAGGCGCCTAAGGTAAACATCATGGGATCTAGTTACCAGACAGTGCTTCAGTAGACCAGAGAGAAGCCTCTCCCTCACACGGAGAAAGGAAAATGAGCTGGGAGGGAGTACTGACAACGTGTATATGAAGGGGTTTGGGACCCTAGCTTTGCACTGGAAGACAGTATTTCCTCTAGATTTCTAATCTAGAGGCCTCAGAATTTTGTTAGTTCAGAAGCTCTATAAAGAGAACAGTGTCATAAAAATAGGAAGGAATACTCTTAAGCAAATGGAGATGATGAAATTGGAAGTGGAAGGCAGGAGCAAGGGATAAACAGAGAATCTACCGTATCACAGTGACAACGCCATGCTGAGTGTCCTAGGACACTTCTTGTACCCAGGTCATACCTAGTGTATGGCACGGTTATTCCTCTTATTCTGATTCCATGAGTAGTAATCCAAATACTCAAGGAAAGTTTGTGTCTCTACCCTAGAGATCCTGAAAGACGTAAAATATGCTTCCATGGGAAGCAGCATGTAAATGATTATCCCTTCGGATTTAGTAATAAAGGCCACACACAAAATAGAGGAACTAATCCAGAGGTTGGACAGGGGAGAAGAGAAACAAAGAGGGTTGCAGGCCAATTTAGAGCAGAATATGAGGTTCTCATCCAAAGCCTACTTGGTAGAGTCTAAAGAAATAAGTGTTAGCTGTAGTTATTTTCTGCTTGAGTGTATTACTGATGATGAAGCTGAAGTTCAGAGATAAGTTTGGTCTAGGGATACATATATAATAATAATCAATAATAAGCACTCAGCAGTCACTATTCTCATCTCTTTATCAGCATTATTTGGGCCCCCACCTTTAGAGATGCTGATCTAGTTGTGGAATGGGGTCTAAAAGCCTGTGATTGCTTTTAACATCAACCCGGGTAATGCTAATGTGCAGTCATCTAAATTAATCCTCATCACTACCTACTCAGAAGACACTATTATATTCCATTTTAAAGATGTGAAAACTGAAACAGAATAAGCGCTACTCAGTGTGCCCCACATGAACTAGTTCATTATAGAACTAGTAAGTGTCAGAGTCAGGACTTGAACCCAGGCAACCTGGTTCTGGAGCCATGACTACTACTCTCTCCTACCAAAAATGTTTATCTCAAAACTATTTGCTTTTTTGACTGCACTAATTTCTAAAAATCAAGGCCTAGAAAATTTTTGTAGTTAGTAAATCATCTCTGAGTGATGGGTATTGTCAATTTTCTTTCTGGCCAGGGCAGGAACAGGTACTGGAAATTTGGAAATCTTCAGCCTACAGCTTCAGTCATTTGGTCTCTATGGCAGGAGCAAGGAAGCTATGGATTTCAAGGTGTTGCCCAAATTACAGATTATCAGTGTGTAGCACAGGCTCTGAGTAGGTTTTCTCTCAGGAGACTGACCTTAGGAGTTGTAACTGCAAAGCTAAACAAAGCTTTGCGAAACACACAGAATTCAACTGGATACCATCTTAACATTCATAAAACTTTAAAGATAGGTAAAATAACAAAACGATGAATGAAGCATAAATTGATTATTTAAATCCAGTCAGGTATTAGAGACAATAGAGTTGGATTTACAGACCCTAATTTGATTTGAAAGTTAGGTAATGATGACTCAAATATGGGGAGATATGACCACCCACTCCTTTACATATTTTAGTCCATGATATGATGCTGTAAGGGGCTCAGCATGGCGGTTAGGGTCATAAGAAAAACTGTGTTGATGTTCATAATTATAAATTATGGTCCAGATTGAATCTCTGAGCAATAAACAACCTCAGAGAGCTCCCAAATTTGTTTGAGAAGGCCAACATCTTTGGGGATTGTATATATATTTTTAATGACTCAGTATTATTAACTCCTGGGAGATTTAGAATTTAGTATGGAAATGAATTAAAACAAACCTACAGTGTTAGTAATTTTGTGTTAAGTTTAGAAATCATGCATATTTGCTACTTACGCCCTTGTGATTTATTTTAAAATTTTTGACATTTTAGCAAGATGATTAATCTTATAATTCCAATTTTAATGAGTGCAATTCAGAAATTAGTATAGATTTACTAATTTCATATTCAGTATTATAGCATTTAAGAGAACTTATGGTTTAGTTTACTATATTAAATTTATATGAGTTATTTAAGTATTCAGGAAGGTTTTATTTGTTAATTAGACAATTGGAATACTTAAAAAGAAATTGAATATATTAAATTTATGAATGCAGTTTAAAATGTTGAAAGTGTTTAATTAACTAAGTTTGTAAATGGGACCAAACACTATTCAAAGGCCCATTAAAATAGGTAGTAAAATTTTACTAGACTTAGAAATTTTCATGTGTAGAGCTAAAAAGCCTAAAGAAAAACTAGATTTGGGATTTGTAACTTTAATAAATTGAATATTAATTTTTGAAACCAAAGTAAACTCGAACTAATCTTTTGAACATAAAAACCTCCTCTTGAAAACATAATGAATTTTACAATGACACTTAATTTTGCAGTGTTTTTGGGTAAGCTACGACATTGTAGCTTTGCTCTATGCTAGTTTTTCCCTCTGGTTCTAGTATGCACTCCTATTCCATCAATGCAAAATTCCCTATGCTAATGCTCAGCACTTGGCAGGGACATCAATCTCTCTACCATCCTTTTAACCATTCTTGCTGGAGGACCTGATGGCCCCTGTACTCTCCAGAGGTTCACTGACTCCCTGCTTCAAACTGAACAAACCTACGGAACCAGAACTTTCCCATCTAGTCACTAACTCTGTGATTTCTAAAGGCTTGAGGGCATACCCTATTCAGCACATCAGTCATGCTGGATGCAAGTGGTTTCCTGGGTCCAGCGTGAGCCCACTCAGTTGCAGTGGATCATTATTGTACCCCACTTGGCTCTTCTCACCAGCCCTTCATGCCCTCTGCTTTGACTTCCCTCTCCCCCACAACATATCCAAGTGTTCTATGTTTGAGGTATTGGTATTACATATGACTCTGACCATCACAACAGACAAAAAAAAACTAATATTTTCCAGAAATATTAATATATATATTACAATCATACTAAGTTTTGTATAATTTCTGTGCCTGGGTTCGAGAAAAGTAATCCATCTCCAGTGTCACCAGTCTAGTTTAAGTGATCTCTACCTTGACCTACGATAAGTTAATGTTCTCCTAATTGGATTTAACTGGTTTTCTCATACTCATTTGATCAATTGAACGCAAAATCAATTCTTCATTATAACTGAAATACTGTTTTAGTAATTCTTATCTGTTCTTATTCTTATTCTCACATTTAAAATCATTTAATTATTGCCCTATTTTTCAACAGTAATTTCAAAATCTTTTAAAGGCCTACAATAGCCTACAGTGTTTGGTACACATCAACGTCTCTAACCTCACTTCTTAGCACATTATCCCTTGTTTTCAATACCTTGAATAACTATGCCTCCAGACCCTGACTAAACCCTCAGTTTTTGTACCTCCCCACAATGATCCACAAGTAAGTGACTTAAGAGCTGAAACTTTGTGAATATCTCCATGATTGCCCTTTTAACAAGGTTCACCTGTAGATCTTCTGTTGGGAGACAATTTTCCATGCATTTCTCATGTTCCTGAATGGTCCAGGCCTTCTAAGCAAAGGACTCATTTCCCTAGCAAACAGGTTTGGAAGCTAGAGATGTTATCCCTCCAGAGAGACATAGAGATGTACCTACACAGATATGTCCCACAGCACTAACAATAAAATAATCTCCTCCCTTTTCCAGAGACATTTGCTTACATTCTAGGATAATAAACCTAGCCATGGCTCCCATCTCTCCCCCAGAGGTGATTTGCACTCTCTCTCTCTCTCTCTCTCTCTCTCTCTGCTCTCTGTCTCAGTGGGAAGGAGGACAGGCAGATGTGCCAGTAGCCCTATAAACACTCATAGTCTCCTAAAATCCAGGATTCCCCTCCTGCAATGCACTCCATTGCACATGCAGAAAATATCTGGCCTCATAGCATCACTCTGGGGATTGGGACATGGGAGCTGACACAAGATGCAGCTCTGGTGCCGATTTTGTTGTGAGAAATAAACTATGTCCCTGACCAAGAGGCCTGTGTTCCATGTGTGTGCACGTGTGTGTAACTTATGTAGTGTGTATATACATGTATACATGTGTATTTGTGTATATTCATATATATATATACACACACATATATTAACATTTTCTGACAATATTTTCACTTCTATATTCCTTGAGAACATTTATATTATTTGGATTGCCGTCATCCGTTTTTATACAATGTCCCAAGCAAAGGAGCTCAGGGCATGAATGGATAAACATATGTGTCTTCACGAGTCTGAGGAATTCCCACCTCATGTATCACAGAGTACAGACATCTATAAAGACACGGCATGTATAAAACTCAGTTCACAAATTCAGGTGTGCAAAGAATATAATTTCAATTTCTTCTCAGTCAGAATAGTTCTGACTCAAAATCCGTTTTTCTGCCAGGTCTTTGAAATATTTTATCTTGGTTATTAATGAGATCACCTTTGTTCTCTCAGGGTCACACCAGAATGCTACAGGTTTATTTGACATCATGAAAATTGGCTCAAGAACTCTGCTATATTGTCTACTTAAGTTTCTACTGACAACTTCACTGTCTCAGCTCTCCATGGAGCCTGGTAGATTTCTGCTTCCATGCCACTTTGGATCTCATAACTTTTGTAGGGCTGGGAAACCCCTATGCCTGGATCCTACACAGCCAGTGCCTCTGAAGTTTGCTGACTCCTTTCCATCTCAATCTCAGAGTGATGAAGCCCTTGATGCCTACTGAAATTTTAGTAGGCATCAAAGCCTTCTTCAGTAGGCTCAAAACTTTAGAAACAAATTCTGGAAGCTGTGCCATAATCCTGCAAAGGGAGCTCAGAGGTTGTGATATCTGTTAGTATGGGGGAAGATAAGGAAAATAGGAGGGAGGGAAGGAGGGAGAAAGATTGAGAGAGACTGAGACCAGGTCCCTGCTCCTTGCACCCTCTCATCAGCTCCACCTGTGTGCACTTTAGGGACCCTGCAGGGACTGGCCCTTTAGCAAGACCTCCTCCTGACCTTCATCCTGCACGGTGGCCTGCACCCACCCGGGCCCAAGCTCTACATAGAAGTGTGCTAGGTTCCTGCAGAGCAAAGTCTTTCAAACTCCCAGTTTCAGCAGCACCTGCAGCAGTGCATGAGCAAATTCTGCATGCCCATCCACCAGCCTCAAATAGCCTGGGCCCTAGGGTTGTCTTCTTCTGGTCTGCCCAGTGCAGTCATCCTGGGCTCCGGGCCTGGAACCCGCTGTGGCACTCCCTCTGCACACCGCCCACCAGCCGTGGCTCACTTGAGCCCTGGAGGGCTTTTCCTGCTTGCCCAGTAGCTCAGAACCAGTTCCCCAAACAGCTCCACCATCCAGAGGGCTGCAACCACACCTTCTAACCTCACCTCTTGTCATGTTATCCCTCAAACCCCTTCAAAGTTTGTTCTTCCTTAGGAACTCTCCCCTCAGACCTAGGATACCTTTGAGAGTATCTTTCCATCTTTGTAGTTATTCTCCTATCATGGCTTAAAAATTCTTTACATTAAATTTACCCTGTTTAAATTACTGATTAAATCCAGACTGATATACTAGTCTTTCAAGATGACTCTTCAAAAGCAAGATAACTGGATGACTAGCCTGCATCACTGAGGATAAATTGTTCAGGTACATTATCACCCAGAAGAATATCTCCTGCTAAGAATCCAGCCACATTCATCTCCTGGGATGTAGTCTGATCACTTCCCTGAGAGAGGGTGTCAGATTGCAGATTCAGACAAAAAGGATATCATAGATATTTCTCCCTCTAGGAGACTTGACAGGTGTTAGAAATACACCTGACTCTAGGAGGCAAGCTGAATGTCATCTTACACATTTCTACATATAAAACACTCAGAATAAGTGTAATACTGATAAGTATGAAAAAATTAAAAATGTTTCAAAGGAAAGTAATAGAGTAGGGGGGATTTCAGACCTAATGTCATCTGTTTTCACTTGTCAATAGAGAAAAAAGTATCAACATTGTCCGTTAACCTTAAAAACTGATGATATAATAAGAATTGTACATCATACAGAATACTTTTTTAATAAAAATTATTAGAATAACCTAATGAACCCTATTTTTAATAATTTATCTTGGTTTCAAAAGCATATTTGCCCTCTAAATATTAAAATTTAAATATTATCCTAGATAGTAGATGATTATTATTTTGGTATAGCATATCTGAGTATATATAGACATATATATAGATATATTTCTAAATTATTAAAAATGAAGAAAATCAAGATTATTTTCTGATTTAAATGGAAACTGAACCTTGTAGTCAAAACTATTTCCTGCAAATTATCATCAGCTTAATTATGAATTAGGCATTATTTAATCTTATTGAATATTTATTTAGATGTATTTTCATCCAGCTATCAATCTCTGGATAAATTTGTATAATTTGATGAGAAGAGTGATTCCATTAAAAGCTACATTGAACTAAAATCATAGGACTAGGATAAAGCCCCAATTGATTTGAATTCCATAAATTAAATATATGTGATAATACGAACACAGATTGAATATGCATAATTAAAAATAAGGAATGTTTAAAAAATTAATGTATACCATATAGCAGAAGAAATATTTAAACTAGGAAAGGGACATGGTTTTCCAGTTCTTGGTGACGTTCATTCATATATGACTAATGTCTTATTTTACATAAATATTTAGCATTCATGAAAGTTGAATATCTGGCAGACTATTATTATGCCAAAAAGTTGTTAGCCATTTGTTTGCTCTTGTTATGTGAAATTAATAGCAAAACAATACTACTTTTAACATATTGCATTCTTCAAACTTATGTTTATCCCAATTAACCTAAATTGGCTGTGAGATTTAATTATAGGCCTGATGACTTTCCAATCGAGTGCCACTTAATGATTTGACTTCAAGAAATAACTCCTAGTTACCCAACACCAACAGGACCCAACACCTACAGGAATAATGCATTTATTTGTAAAACATTGATACTATTTAAATCTTGTTTGAAGCAGAATGCAAAAATGTATTAATAATGTTAAATTGTATAAATTCAATTTGAACACTTTGTCTTAAATGTGTTTTATTTTCTAAGTTTGGTGTTTCAAGTTTATTTCCGTTACCATTTATTTAGTTTTATTATCAAGAAAATGAGAAATTAGCATAAAAATTAATTTTTATCGCAAAATTTAGAGAAGAAAATAAAAAATATATGTTTAAAAAGTTTCTTTAGGAAGTATGTTCCTTGAAAATCCTCAAGTATCTTTAATTGCTTCTGCCAAAGATACTAAGATCTAATCCACAGTATGGTATTTTCCAAGAGCTTTTATGAATGTATCATTCTGGAAAATAGAGCAGGAAACAAATTATCTTTAAAATTAGGTTATTGAGAGTTTAACTCCTAATGACCATATATTTAGGAATAAAATGAATTCTGGGTAAATAAATTAAAATTTATAGACTATCATTTTCAACTATAGAAGTAATGCTGGGATTTCTCATAGTTCATAGTGAATGAAGATCACTTAGTGCAGAAAATAAATTGTTTAAGTTTAGCCTTTAAATGTGAAAGTGAGTTATTTTTTAAATTTCCTTTGTTTTAGTAATATAGCTGAAAAATGAATACAAGTTTATTGAGAATATAAGTGTGTTTTAACTGCACAACTTAATTCATTTTAAGTATACTCAACTCTGATACCTCAGTAGTCATCAACATGACCATGGAAATTAAAGTATATTTTATATATTCAATAATCAAGGAATAGCTCCTTTAAATATTATTTTCCAGAAATGGAAATAGTTTATAAAAACTATTTAGGAGTTTAATAATTTCTTTTTCATTTTGATTCACTTAACACCAAAATTAACTATCTTGAATTTATTTTTTCAATCTGTTGAATTGTTCTAAACTGCATAACTGAAGTATGAATTATATAAAATCGACTACACCCATTTGAAGGGTATACTTCACTATATTGGAACAAATTTGTAAATCCATGTAACCACCACTAATATTAAGATAGAACATTTCATCACCCCAAAATGTTCTCCTGAACCCTTTTCAGGCAACTCTCATCCCCTCTTCCCTGGCTCAGGCAAAAACTGAACTTTTTTTCTTCACTATAAATTAGTTTTGTCTCCTCTAGAATTTCACCTAAACTGAGTTTCACAATATCTTCTCTTTTGTTCAGCAAAATATACTTGAGATGAATTCATGGTGTTGCATGTATTGGTAGTTTGTTTCTTTTCATTATTAATTACCACTTTCCCATTTTTTTTAAACCATTTCACTTGTTAATGGACATTTCTGCTGGTTCTGTTTTCTGGCTATCATGAATAAAATTGTTATAACCTTTTCTGTAGAAATTTCTGGTAGATAAATGTTTTCACTTCTCTAATAAATAACTGAGCGGAATTTCTGGGGCGTATGGTAAATGTATCTCTAACTTTAGAAGAAACTGAGATCCAAAGTTAGGCAGTCCCAGGCAGCTCACGGTAGCTTAGAAGAAATACCAGGGATCAATGCAGACACCCAAATAGAATTTCTTTACCAAAAAAACAGAAGTTTATTTCAAGAAAAAAAGCCCAATATATGGCTTTTATGGGAGAAGACTTGTTCCAGCAGCCTGCGGCTGCAGCTGAATCACATCAGAACCCAGATATTTGGATGCATGTTGTTTAAACAAATGTAAAGTATTCAATTAAGGTAATTTATGGGCCCACTGCAGGTGTGGGATAGCCTGATCTAGTACTGTTTCAGACAAGAGAATTATTCATGAGACTGTGGCTGCCTGAGCTTCAATACTCATACTGCGTAGCAGTAGAAAACAAAACAATGTAGAACAACAAAATACAAAACAAAATAAAAAAACAGACACCGTAGTGAGCTAGCTAAACTCTAATGGCCCTCAAGTCTGACATCTCCAGAGGATATGCCCCTTTGGGGATTTAGTATACCCCTAGGGTTTTTGGATAATTCAAGATGAGTCTACACAAGAAAGAATCTCAGGAGGGAGTTGTTGGAATTCTTAATAAGAAATTTTTAAAAAAGTATATTCAATCTTGTTTGTATCTGGAATTTATGAACATTTTACAAACGATTGAAATAGAATAATATAACACTTGTATAAGAAGACCCATCAAGGAGAGGTAACATTAAGTAGCTAGGAGAGTGGATCTTAAAAGTTCTCATCACAGGAAAAAAAAAATTTTTGTAGCTATGTATGGTGACAGATGTTAACTGGAGTTATTGTGGTGATCATTGTGCAATACATACAAATATTGAATTATTAAACCATATCCTTGAAATTAATATAATGTTATGTCAATTATATCTCAATTAGAAAAAAAGATAACATTTGTAGGAAATGTAAAGCATAGTCTTTGGAATTGATCATATTTGTGCTCAAATCACTACCACCTGCTTTGGACAAATTACTTAAACCTAGAGAGCTGCCTTTTGATAAATAAACTGTAAGAATAATATAATGAATCAGAGATTACCTTAAAATGAATAAAAGTCTCTGAGCCAACCTTTAAATACGGAAATGTTTTGAAAGAAAGAAAGATTTCTTTCTTTTTTTTTTAAATGACTTTTAAATTTTATTTATTTATTTATTTATTTTAATTTTTTGTTTATTGCAGTAACATTGGTTTATAACATTGTAAAAATTTCAGGTGTACATCATTGTACTTCTATTTCTGCATGGACTACATCATGTTCACCACCAAAATACTAATTACAACCCATCACCACACACATGTGCCAAATTATCCCTTTCACCCTCCTCCCTCCCTCGTTCCCCTCTGGTAACCACCAATCCAATCTCTGTCCCTATGTGTTTGTTTATTGTTGTTATTATCTACTACTTAATGAAGGAAATCATACAGTATTTGACCTTCTCCCTCTGACTTATTTCACTTTGCATTATACCCTCAATGTCCATCCATGTTGTCACAAATGGCTGGATTTCATCGTTTCTTATGGCTGAGTAGTATTCCATTGTGTATATATACCACAGCTTCTTTATCCATTCGTCCCTTGATGGGCACTTAGGTTGCTTCCAAGTCTTGGCTATTGTGAATAACGCTGCAATGAACACAGGGGTGCATGTACCTTTGCAAATTGGTGTTTTCAAGTTCTTTGGATAAATACCCAGCAGTGCAATAGCTGGATCATATGGTAGTTCTATCCTTGATTTTTTGAGGAATCTCCATACTGTTTTCCATAGTGGCTGCACCAGTTTGCACTCCCACCAGCAGTGTATGAGAGTTCCCTTCTCTCCACATCCTCTCCAACACATATTGTTTCCTGTCTTGTTAATTATAGCCATTCTGACGGGCGTGAGGCGATATCTCATTGTAGTTTTGATTTGCATTTCCCTGATAGTTAGTGATTTTGAACATCTTTTCATGTGTCTGTTGGCCATCTGTATATCTTCTTTGGAGAAATGTCTGTTCAGGTCTTTTGCCCATTTTTTAATTGGGTTGGTAGTTTTTTTGTTGTTGAGATGCATGAGTTCTTTATATATTTTGGAGATTAAGCCCTTATCAGATGTATGGTTTGCAAATATCTTCTCCCAATTGTTAGGTTGTCTTTTCGTTTTGTTGATGGTTTCCTTTGCTGTGCAGAAGCTTTTTAGTTTGATGTAGTCCCATTTGTTTATTGTTTCTATTGTTTCTCTTGCCCGGTCAGATGTGGTGTTTGAAAAGATGTTGCTAAGACGGATGTGGAAGAGCGAACTACCTATGTTTTCTTCTAGAAGTTTCATAGTTTCAGGTCTTACATTCAAGTCTTTAATCCATTTGGAGTTAATTTTTGTGCATGGTGTAAGGTAAGGGTCTACTTTCATTTTTTTGCATGTGGCTATCCAGTTTTCCCAACACCATTTGTTGAAGAGACTTTCTTTTCCCCATTGTATGTTCTTGGCTCCTTTGTCAAAGATTAGCTGTCCATAGATGTGTGGGTTTATTTCTGGGCTTTCGATTCTATTCCATTGATCTGTGTGTCTGTTTTTGTGCCAGTACCATGCTGTTTTGGTTTCTATAGTTTTGTAGTATATTTTGAAATCAGGGAGTGTGATACCTCCAGCTTTGTTCTTTTTTCTCAGGATTCCCTTACCTATTCGGGGTCTTTTGTTGTTCCATATAAATTTTAGGATTCTTTGTTCTATTTCTGTGAAAAATGTTGTTGGAAATTTGATAGGGATTGCATTGAATCTATAGATGGCTTTAGGAAGTATGGACATCTTAACTATGTTAATTCTTCCAATCCAAGAGCACGGAATATCTTTCCATTTCTTTGTGTCTTCTTCAATTTCTTTCAGAAATGTTTTATAGTTTTCGGTGTACAGATCTTTCACCTCTTTGGTTAAGTTTATTCCTAGGTATTTTATTCTTTTTGTTGCAGTTGTAAATGGGATGGTATTCTTAATTTCTCTTTCTGCTACTTCGTTGTTAGTGTACATAAATGCAACTGATTTTTGTATGTTGATTTTGTATCCTGCAACTTTACCATATTCGTTTATTACTTCTAAAAGTTTTCCGGTGGATTCTTTAGGGTTTTCTATATATAAAATCATGTCATCTGCAAATAGTGATGGTTTCACTTATTCCTTTCCAATTTGGATCCCTTTTATTTCTTTCTCTTGCCTGATTGCTCTGGCTAGGACTTCCAGTACTATGTTAAATAGGAGTGGTGACAGTGGGCATCCTTGTTTGGTTCCTGTTCTTAGAGGGATAGCTTTCAGTTTTTTAGTGGGGAGAGTGGGGAGGGGGTGTTAGCCAGCAAGCAGGAAGCAATTTTAAACTTTTACCCCTCTAAGGGAGACGGACACTAGCTTATTTCTTATTTTAACTTTGTGAAGGTCTCACTGTTTGCTATTTTGACCCCACATTACTCCTATTGTTGTTAGATGTGAAGAAGGGCTTCGTGATTCTTGGCCAAAGGAAGATTGGAGATTTGCTCACTTCTTTTGGGGGTTGCAAAAGGAGACAAATTGATAGAAGTGATGGGAAAGGAGGAGTGGTCCGGGTGTCTCTTGAGTGGCAGGCGCAGGCTTGCTCTGCAAATGCACCTTAGAGATTTGTATTAGCAGGAACCCTTAGTCGTCTCCAGTTTCTCAGACAGGAGAGACAGATTTGCTCAAACTCTTCCAAAAAATTGAGGAGGGGGGGAAGCTCCCTAACTCATTCTACAAAGCTGACATTACCCTGATACCAAAACCAGACAAGGACAACACAAAAAAAAAGAAAATTACAGGCCAATATCACTGATGAACATCGATGCGAAAATCCTCAACAAAATACTAGCAAATTGCATACAACGATATGTTAAAAAGATTATACACCATGATCAAGTGGGATTTATTCCAGGTATGCAGGGATGGTTTAACATTTGCAAATCAATCAACGTAATACACCACATTAATAAAATGAAGAACAAAAATCACATGATCATCTCAATAGATGCAGAGAAAGCATTTGACAAGATACAGCATCCATTTATGATAAAAACTCTGAATAAAATGGGTATAGAAGGAAAGTACCTCAACATAATAAAGACCATATATGAGAAACCCACAGCTAATATCATCCTCAATGGTGAAAAACTGAAAGCTATCCCTCTAAGGACAGGAACCAGACAAGGATGCCCACTGTCACCACTCCTATTTAACATAGTATTGGAAGTCCTAGCCAGAGCAATCAGGCAAGAGAAAGAAATAAAAGATTTCTTTCTAAAGGGCTGGAGCAGAAATGGAAACAGAAAAAAAAAATTGAGTCACAGGGGACACTTTGGCAGTGTGTCTCTGATATGTCCAGAAAAGAGTGATGTATTCATGTCAATCGTACAGATTGTATTAACCATGTTTCTACCTTCTGTCAACTTGATTCTTTATCATCTACTCTACATGCATAAGCTGGACATGCCTTGTTTGGACACCCTGAAAATACACAAGCCTGAGTCTCCTTGCTTGGACATCATGACTCTCTCCTTACTCTCCTCCCCAGGAAGCGACCTCCTCTTGAGGGCGAGCTTTCAAATACAAGCCAACCAATCCAGCGTCATACCTCCATCTACTTCTCTCATTGGCTCTCACACTCTGGGCCACTATACTGTATTTTCCTGATCATCCTAGGGTCTGGTTCCACTCAAATAGGGACAGCCTTATGCCCCAGAACCCACTGACAGTATTCAAACTAGCCAATCCTAAACCTGCCTCACCTGTTCATTCTTGTGGAAACCACAATAAACACTCTTGCCTACGGTTCCCCCACACTCTGCCTGCTACCAACCTCAGTGTTTTCCTGTATGGCCCTATTTAATGTGGCGTGCCCTCTCCTTGTGGGAATTATGAGTAATGAACTGTCTTTTCAATGGGAATCGTCTCCTGATCTGTTGGCCTTACTATACCT
Organism: Diceros bicornis minor; assembly: GCF_020826845.1. Lineage (NCBI taxonomy): Eukaryota > Metazoa > Chordata > Mammalia > Perissodactyla > Rhinocerotidae > Diceros > Diceros bicornis. Next base: position 10,195,195 of record NC_080766.1, read on the forward strand.
CAAATTTTCTATTAATACACTATATTTTAAAACAATGATATATTTTTATCTACTGCTCTACATCAAGGACCATAAAGAACAGGAAAACAATTCCCATAATCCAAATTACTCATTCAAATTTGTTTTTAATTTAACTTCTCAGTTAGTTTGCTGGTAGTTGGAGAAAGACAGAATTAGATTTTTGGTCTTCTAATAGTCTTTTTTTCTTATATATCAATTTATTAGTTTTAATTTTTTTTTATATTGGCTTGTGTGAATTAAGCTATATCTAAGTCTGCCCACAGGAGACCGATTTATCCTGATAGTTAAGAGTTCATTTTGGCTGAGGGGTAGTTTGGACAGCAGCAAATTAACCATTACTGCCACCTTGAGGGACCTGTCCTGCAGCCAGCTACATTTCTCTTGCTTTGCTGCAAGAACCTCTTCTATCCAAACTGTTTCAGGAATAATTGAGATAAAATTGATATTATTGCTGCCCAGAATAACTGTTCAATATTATGATTATCACCACTATTATTATTGTTGTTATTATGTATGTGAAATTAAGGCATTGATCATCATATTAGCTTTAATCTTTCTCTATTTCTGATTGGTGTATGTGATTATTTACCAAGTAATTTCTGTACAATTAGATTGGTTATTCTGTTCTATACCGTCATTAACCCTAAATACTTACACTGATTGTTTTTCCAATATAACTTACAATGTATTTCTTACATATGAAGAGAATGCATATAGATTTGTTTACAAATATTACCACGAACAGTACCACTGCACATCATAACCAATAAAAGGCATTATTAGTATTGTGGGTTTCGATGTTAAAGGATCACATGGACTCTGTTATCCTCAGTAGCAGAAACTATAACATCTGAAATGATTTAAAATGTTTTTCAGGGCCGGCCTGGTGGTGTAGTGGTTAAGTTGGCGCCCTCCACTTAGGCGGCCCGGGGTTCACAGGTTCAGATCCCGGGTGCAGACCTACACACCACTTATGAAGCCATGCTGTGTCCCATATGAAGTAGAGGAAGATGGGCATGGATGTTAGCCCAGGGGCAATCTTCCTCAGTAAAAAGAGGAGGATTGGCAACAGATGCTAGCTCAGGGCTAAGCTTCATTCCCCCCTGCAAAAAAAATAAAAAAATAAAATGTTTTTCAGTGAAAGTGAAACTCTAAAAATCTAAATAAGACAATTGAATACGAGTTTAGATCTGCTGTTATAAAATTCATGATATAATTATATATCTTATCTCTAAAATCACTATATAAATTATAATGATAAAAATAGAGATTATTAATGAGAAACAGGCATATAATTTGATGATGAATATTGGCTTATGTTCTTATATTTAATGCATTTAATTTATATATAGCTATATTTTAAATAATGCATACACATTATTTTTTTCAAAATTTTTGTTGTTGTTAGGAAGATCAGAGGTACATCTGTTTTTCCTTAATATTCTTATGATTACCCTTCAATTTAAAATGTATATATATATATTAAATATATATTTTATGTATATTTATACTACCTCTCTGTGTTTCATAATGCTTGGTATGACACATTTCAGAGACATATCAGTGTCTGTCTATAGCCTCCCCCTTCACTTGCACTCTACAATCTTCCTCATAGGAATAAAGAAGAAATTTCAAATGCAAAGTGCATTTGTAAATCTAGCAGATAAAACGTCCAAAGCTGTGTATATTGTATCAGATAGTAGATCAGAATCTTTGCTCTAATCTTTGTTAATTATGTCTTCCTAGTTTAATTAATTATTGTGAGCCTCATTTTCCTCATTTATTAAAGGGGGATAGTTATACTTACCCATTTAGGGTGGATGCCTGTTTATAAGAAAAAATATATATGTTTCATATAAAAAGTCAGGCTTGTTGGGTATATACAGAAAACAACATATTTTCCTCACTGTTGATTCATGATTCCATATGCTCCTTTAGATGAAAACTAGGACAGGTGACATGACTTCTAATAACTCTTAGGTAATTAAAAGTTATTTGATTCCTAGAGTCAAAAAAAACATTAGTTCAATAGTTAATATATCTATCCAAAAAATAATGAAAACTTTCATCTTCATTCCAAGTGAAGTTTCTCTCCTTCCTCTGTTTAGACTGCTCCAAGCGAGTTGCCTACTATGGGGAAGGGACACATGGATGCTTTTTCTCTATTTCCCTACTTTGCATTTCTCCTAATTCTGGGCTGATTCAGGTGCTGTTAGTATTGATGTGAAGAAAGAATTATAACTTAAGAGGCAAAGAAGTCTGTTGATTAGCAATATTGTGAGATGGCACTAACATTCCTTGTGATGGGCAGATGGTTAAGATGGTGTTTGTTCTTGTGAGGTACATCACAAGTCTTTCTTCTCATCACTAGTGGTCTCCCACAAGCTGTTCCACTAATTCAGGAGACTAGATCTACTCTAGCTGGCCACATAGATCTCTTTCACACTTGAAAGTCAAAAAGACTACACCCCCGTTGGGTCATCTCTTTCTTGAGGGTAGTCCTCTTGGAGGGAATATAAGACAATCCCAGGACAGTTCTCTTTCATACACTTGGCCCACATATGGTACATGGAGAACACTAATACATTCTTATCCAAACAAGCTCTTGAAGAACATGCCATCCCAAATACTCTGTCTCAAAAAAGGTATGCAGCCACGTGTACACAGCCTTTAGATTTGTTAGGCATGTCCAACATCAGCCCATGAGTCCCCCAAGATCCAGGAAGCATATGTCAAGCTCACTGAGGGCTTTTATTGAAGCCCCTTCCCTAGGCTTGAGATAAGGGTAAAGAATTCCTAACACACTTCAAGAGTTTGCCAAGAAGTGCCGATGTATTGGTTTCGTGACCCTTAGCCTCCTACCAAAATTAAGTGTCTGAAAGACTAAGTCATGTGATATGAGAGAAGAAATATTTTGGAGTGCAGTGAGACTTCTTACCCTTTCACACTTTTAGTTTCATAAATCTCCCACTTCACTTTAACATGCTAATATAATATGCTAGGATGCTAATAGTTACCCTCTCTGTCTTTGGGTCTCTGGTGAAAATATAACTAAACACTAGGTTAAAAAAAAAAAAGTTCTGAGTTGGGTGTATAGCACATAATAAATATTTAGAAATTAATAATGTTTTTTATTACATATAATTAAAATAATATCTATTATAATTTTATACTAAAGATTTCTAAGGAAATCAAATTTAGGAAATGAGTTTCATGGAAAGGACAATGACTTTATTTTACCACTTTAATGGAATGGTAAAAATACATTTTACTGAATTGAAATAGACATTTCACCCTAGAAGAAAACACGGTTGTTTTCCTATGAGGTTGAGTTACTTAGAGCCTTAGGAAAAAGAAAATAAATCAAGTTCTGTTTCTTAGAGTGATAAACACGTAAACATTATCTATCTTGGTTCTGTATAGTTAGGTCTTTTGTGCTGCTGTTTTTTTAAAAATTGGTTTGAGTCATTTATATGACTATAAGTTACTGTAATACTAATTATATATATATCATTATAATTAAGTATATTAAGTATAATTAAGTATAATTGTAAATTAAGTATATATATATTTAAGTTTCTCAATTCATCTACATAGTTTTGTTAAAACTAGAAAAGTACTTAATATTTAAGAGCACCTTAACCCTAAAAAAATATGTTTTAAAAATCATCATTATTACATAAAATGGAAAATCTATTAGATAGCTCCTTAGCAATACAGGGCTACTTTAATGAATGAATTTGTGAAGGAAGTTCATTTTCCATGGCAAGGATTTTAATTCCATTGGGAACATGGTCTTGAAAACAAATTTGGTAAGTTTAGTGAGGAAAGAATAGGAAAAAGTATAGGGAGGAAAAACACAGAACCTGCCCAGATAGACTAAATTATACAATAGAAAAATTGTCATCTCCAAATACTACATAACACCCTTTAGAATTGTAAATCCAGGAGAAGTCAAGATGGCGGCGTAAGCAGACTCTGAACTCACCTCCTCCTGCGGACACAGCCAATTTACAACTACTCATGGAAAAATTACCTCTGAGACAGAACTGAAAACTGGATAAGAGGAACTCCTGCAACAAATGACAAACCTAATTGAGGTGGAAGAGGCAGAAACTCCCTTCTGGAGAGGAAAAATGTCACCTTCACAAGCCGCAGTGCCTCACGGCTGCCCGGGAGCAGCCCAAAAGTACGCAGCCCTCCCTGGAGGCGCGGGGCCCTGAGCTGGGGACTGCCCCTGCTGTGGGCATTTTGTGGACTCAGCACAATCAAGATGAATGGCATAATATCTGACTTTGCCTGCTACTAAAACATTGGGGAGTACCCCCAGAAAAGCTGGTTCACAAAGAAATTAAAACCGGCTTTTAAAGGGCCCATGCGCAAATGCGCCCGTTTCAGAAAGTAACCTAAAATCACCAGAAAGAAAGGTGCACAGTGCTTTGATGAAAAGAGACTCACCTGATAGGCCCTGAGTGCATATGGTGAGAGGTGAGACCTCTCCAGGGACTGGGACATTGGCGGCGGCCATTGTTGTGGCCCAGTGTGGGCATGCTGACACAGACACCATTGGAGTTCTCCCTGGGGCCTGCTAGCCCAGGTCTGCCCCACCCACTAGAGCACTGATTTAATCCAGTTTAACCAGGGCAGGCAGCCCACCCTAGAGACTGGCCCCACCCAACAACAAGCCCTCAGGCAACTTGTGGACCTGAATAGATTGGTGACTAGATTCTCTGCAGCCTGGCAACTGAGCCCACTTCAGTGGGGCAGGGCGTGCACAAGGAGCTGGTGGAAAGTGTGGGGCGGTGGTGGATGTGTGGGGCTCCCGCCGTGAAGAGACTGGGTTCACTTCAGGAGGTCGGGGCATGCACAAGGGGCAGGACTGTGTTGACTGTGTGTGTGGACCTGTGGGTGGTGGGGCTTGTCAGCTGCAGAAGACTTGTGCTTCTCAAAGACCCACATAGTGGGTTTGCCCCACCTTCCAAAGCCTGAAACAATTGGGTGCTCCTGTGCCTGAGGCCAGCCCCACCCAGCTGCAATCCTCAGAGAGCTGACATGAGACCTAAAGGCTGGAGGCTTATAGCAATTGTAAGCCCCTGAGCCTAACAACCTGCCACACTGGGGGCCTACTCACTTAAAAGAAATACTGCAACACAAATGTGGTATTAGAAATTGCAGCCAACTGTGCTGGGGCACCCCACACCTGATAAAGAGACTGAAGGGCTCACAACAACTAGAAGCAGCTGAGGATTATAATAGCTGGCCAGGAGCATAACTCGGCCTCCCTGGGCGCCTACAGGGAGAGCAAACAGTCCACAACAGAAGGACTCACGTAGCCCACAGAGGGGTCACCCCTGGAACTTTGAGAACTGAGGGAAGCACACTGCAGACCTCCTAAGGCATCACTTATATAAGGTCACCTATCCAAGAGCAGGAGACGTAGCTGACCTACCTAATACATAGACACAAGCACAGGCAAAGAGGCAAAATGAGGAGGCAAAAGAATACATTCCAAGTAAGGGAACAGGACAAAACCCCAGAAAACGAACTAAGTGAAACAGAAATGAGCAACCTACCCAACAGAGAGTTCAAACAAAGAGTGTTAAGGATGCTCACTGATCTGGGGAGAAGAATAGATGAACTCAGTAAGAATGTCAACAAAGAAATGGAAGATATAAAAAAGAACCATTCAGAAATGAAGAATACAATACTGGAAATGAGAAATTCACTAGAGGGACTCAAAAGCAGAGTAGAGGATACAGAAGAACGGATCTGCGAGCTGGACGAAAGACTAGAAGAAATTACCCAAGCTGAACAGGTAAAAGAGAAAAGAATTAAAAAGAGTGAGGGCAGTCTAAGGGACCTCTGGGACAACATCAAGCGCAGTAACATCCATGTTATAGGTGTCCCAGAAGGAGAAGAGCGAGACAAAGGGGAAGAGAATCTATTTCAAGAAATAATAGATGAAAACTTCCCTAACCTAAGGAAGGAAACAGACATCTACATAGAGGAAGCAGAGAGAGCCCCAAACAAGATAAACCCAAAGAGGCCTACACCAAGACACGTCATAATCAAAATGTCCAGAATTAAAGATAAAGAGAGAATCCTAAAAGCCACAAGAGAAAGACAAGTTACATACAAAGGAGACCCCATAAGGCTATCAGCTGACTTCTCAGCAGGCTAGAAGTCAGGCTAGAAGGCTGAGGAGAAGGCTAGAAGAGAGTGGCATGATATATTTAAAGTGCTAAAAGGAAGAAACTTACAGCCAAGAATACTCTACCCAGCAAGGTTATCATTCAAAATGGAAGGAGAGATCAAATATTTCCCAGACAAGCAAAAAATTAAAAGAGTTTGTCACCAAGAAACCAGTGCTACAAGAAATGTTAAAGGGACTGATTTCAGGGGAAAAGAGAAGACCACAAATAGGAAAAATTATCTATTTCCATGATAAGAGGGTAATGGATACAAATGCACCAAAAAGAGGTTAGATATGATACCAAAAACATAAAATGAGGGAGGAAGGAAGTTAAAAAGTAGAGCTTTCACTTTGCTGAATTCTCTACTTTTTAACTCCCTTTCACTTTGCTGAAAGCTCTACTTTTTAACTCCCTTTCACTTTGCTGAAAGCTCTACTTTTTAACTCCCTTCCTCCCTCATTTTATGTTTTTGGTATCATATCTAGAGGGAGAAGGACAAATACTGTATGATTTCCTTCATTAAATAGTAGATAATAACAACAATAAACAAACACATAGGGACAGAGATTGGATTGGTGGTTACCAGAGGGGAAGGGGGGAGGGAGAAGGGTGAAAGGGATAATTTGGTACATGTGTGTGGTGATGGGTTGTAATTAGTATTTTGGTGGTGAACATGATGTAATCTATGCAGAAATAGAAGTATAATGATGAACACCTGAAGTTTTTACAATGTTATAAACCAATGTTACTGCAATAAACAAAAAATTTTTTAAAAAAAAGTAGAGCTTTCAGAAAGAGGTCAAACTAAAGAGACCATCAATTCTGTATAGAAGGAGAAAGGAACAGAGAAGGACTACTAAAACACTGAGGAAAAAAAAAGATAAAAAATGGCAGTAAGTACGTACTTATCAATAGCTACTTTAAACATCAATGGACTAAATGCTCCAATTAAAAGGTATAGGGTGGCTGATTGGATAAAACAACAAGACCCGTATATATGCTGAAGACACACTTCAGACCTAAAGACACTCACAAACTGAAAGTGAAGGGATGGAAAAAGATACTCCACGCAAATGGCAATGAAAAGAAAGCTGGGGTAGCAGTACTCATATCAGATAAAATAGACTTTAAAACAAAAACTGTAAAAAGAGACAAAGAAGGGCATTAAATAATGATCAAGGGAACAATCCAACAAGAGGATATAACACTTGTAAATATCTACGCACCCAATGTAGGTGCACCTAAATATATAAAGCAATTATTAACAGACATAAACAGAGAAATAGACAGTAACACAATAATAGTAGGGGACTTTAACTCCCCACTTACACCAATGGATAGATCATCCAAACAGAAGATCATTAAGGAAACATTGGCCTGAAATGACACACTAGAACAGATGGACCTAGTAGATATATACAGAGCATTCCATCCAAAAACCGAAGAATACACGTTCTTTTCAAATGCACATGGGACATTCTCCAGGATTGATCACATATTAGGCCACAAAACAAGTCTCCATGAATTTAAGAAGATTGAAATAATACCAAGTATCTTTTCTGACCACAACGGTATGAAACTAGAAATCAACTATAGGAAGAAAATCAGAAAAGCCACAAATACGTGGAGATAAAACAAAACGTTACTGAACAATGACTGGGTCAATGAAGAAATCAAAGAGGAAGTCAAAAAACATCTGGAGACAAATGAAAATGAAAATACGCCATGCCAGCAGTTATGGGATACAGCAAAAGCAGTTCTAAGAGGGAAGTTTATAGCAATACAGGCCTATCTCAACAAACAAGAAAAATCTCAAATAAACAATCTAACAGTGCACCTAAAGGAACTGGAAAAAGAAGAACAAACAAAGCCCAAAATCAGTAGAAGAAGGGAAATAATAAAAACCAGAGCAGAAATAAATGAAATAGAGACTAAGAAAACAATAGAAAAAATTAGTAAAACCAAGAGCTGGTTCTTTGAAAAGATCAACAAAATTGACAAACCTTTAGCTAGACTCACCAAGAAAAAAACAGAGAAGGCACAAATAAGTAAAATCAGAAATGAAAGAGGAGAAATTACAACAGACACTTCAGAAATACAAAAGATTATAAGAGAATACTATGAAAAGCTATATGCCAACCATTTCGACAACCTGGAAGAAATGGATAAATTCTTAGAATCATACAACCTTCCAAAACTGGATCAAGAAAAGTAGAGAATTTGAATAGACCAATCACCAGTAAGGAGATCAGAACTGTAATCACAAAACTCCCCAAAAATAAAAGTCCAGGACCAGATGGCTTCCCTGGTGACTTCTACCAAACATTCAAAGAAGAATTAATACCTATCCTTCTCAACCTCTTCCAAAAAATTGAGGAGGGGCGGATGCTCCCTAACTCATTCTACGAAGCTGACATTACCCTGACACTAAAACCAGACAAGGACAACACAAAAAAAGAAAATTACAGGCCAATATCACTGATGAACATCGACGCAAAAATCCTCAACAAAATACTAGCAAATCACATACAAGAATATGTTAAAAAGATTATACACCATGATCAAGTGGGATTTATTCCAGGTATGCAGGGATGGTTCAACATTCACAAATCAATCAACGTAATACACCACATTAATAAAATGAAGAATAAAAATCACATGATCATCTCAATAGATGCAGAGAAAGCATTGACAAGATACAGCATCCATTGATGATAAAAACTCTGAATAAAATGGGTATAGAAGGAAAGTACCTCAACATAATAAAGGCCATATATGACAAACCCACAGCTAATATCATCCTCAATGGTGAAAAACTGAAACCTATCCCTCTAAGAACAGGAATTAGAGAAGGATGCCCACTGTCACCACTTCTATTTAACAAAATACTGGAAGTCTTAGCCAGAGCAATCAGGCAAGAGAAAGAAATAAAAGGGATCCAAATTGGAAAGGAAGAAGTGAAACTCTCACTATTTGCAGATGAAATGATTTTATATATAGAAAACCCTAAAGCATCCACCAGAAAACTTTTACAAGTAAGTAATAAACGAATATGGTAAAGTTGCAGGATACCAAATCAACATACAAAAATCAGTCACATTTCTATACACTAACAAAGAAGTAGCGGAAAGAGAAATTAAGAATACAATCCCATTTACAATTGCAACAAAAAGAATAAAATACCTAGGAATAAACTTAACCAAAGAGGTGAAAGATCGGTACACTGAAAACTATAAAACATTGCTGAAAGAAATTGAAGACAACACAAAGAAATGGAAAGATATTCTGTGCTCCTGGATTGGAATAATTAACATAGTTAAGATGTCCATACTTCCTAAAACAATCTGTAGATTCAATGCAATCCCTATCAAACTTCCAACAACATTTTTCACAAGAATAGAACAAAGAATCCTAAAATTTATATGGAACAACAAAAGACCCCGAATAGTTAAAGGAATCCTGAGAAAAAAGAACAAAGCTGGAGGTATCACACTCCCTGACTTCAAAATATACTACAAAGCTATAGTAACCAAAACAGCATGGTACTGGCACAAAAACAGACACATAGATCAATGGAATAGAATTGAAAGCCCAGAAATAAACCCACACATCTATGGATAGCTAATCTTCGACAAAGGAGCCAAGAACATACAATGGGGAAAAGAAAGTCTCTTCAACAAATGGTGTTGGGAAAACTGGATAGCCATATGCAAAAAAATGAAAGTAGACCCTTACCTTACATCATACACAAAAATTCACTCCAAATGGATTAAAGACTTGAATGTAAGACCTTAAACTATGAAAACATAGACAGTACGCTCTTCGACATCAGTCTTAGCAACATATTTTCAAGCACCATGTCTGACCGGGCAAGAGAAACAATAGAAAAAATAAACAAATGGGACTACATCAAACTAAAAAGCTTCTGCACAGCAAAGGAAACCATCAACAAAACGAGAAGACAAACTAACAATTGGGAGAAGATATTTGCAAACCATATATCTGAAAAGGGGTTAATCTCCAAAATATATAAAGAACTCATGCATCTCAACAACAAAAAACTAACAACCCAATTAAAAAATGGGCAAAAGACCTGAACAAACATTTCTCCAAAGAAGATATACAGATGGCCAACAGGCACATGAAAATATGTTGAAAATCATTAACTATCAGGGAAATGCAAATCAAAACTACAATGATATATCACCTCACGCCCATCTGAATGGCTATAATTAACAAGACAGGAAACAACATGCATTGGAGAGGATGTGGACAGAAGGGAACTCTCATACACTGCTGGTGGGAGTGCAAACTGGTGCAGCCACTATGGAAAACAGTATGGAGATTCCTCAAAAAATTAAGGATAGAACTACCATATGATCCAGCTATTGCACTGCTGGGTATTTATCCAAAGAACTTGAAAACACCAATGCATAAAGATACATGAACTCCTGTGTTCATTGCAGCGTTATTCACAATAGCCAAGACTTGGAAGCAACCTAAGTGCCCATCAAAGGACGAATGGATAAAGAAGACATGGTATATATACACAATGGAATACTACTCAGCTATAAGAAACGATGAAATCCAGCCATTTGTGACAACATGGATGGACATTACGGGTATTATGCAAAGTGAAATAAGTCAGAGGGAGAAAGTCAAATACTGTGTGATTTCCTTCATTAAGTAGTAGATAATAACAACAATAAAAAAAAAACATAGAGACAGAGATTGGATTGGTGGTTACCAGAGGGGAAGGGGTAAGGGAGGAGGGCGAAAGGGATAATTTGGCACGTGTGTGTGGTGATGGGTTATAATTAGTATTTGGGTGGTGAACATGATGTAATCTATGCAGAAATAGAGTTATAATGATGTACACCTGAAATTTACACTATGTTATAAACCAATGTTACTGCAATAAAAAAAAATTTAAAAAAAAGAATTGTAAATCCATACAAAACAGGAAATTTATAAGACCCTTGTGTGACCATAAAATGAAATTAGACGCCCAGCTAACCAATACAGAAATATCAATGCCCTCCTTTTTAAAATCTGAAACTGATATACTCCTAGATAGAAAGATTTGCATCTGTACAAAATAAAGCAAGCAGATTCCAATAAAATGTAATTGTAATATGGATATGTAGTAAGATTTTCTTGTACTTACCAGGCCTATGTGAAAAGTTTCATAGCCCTTTAAAATAATAGAATATTTTCATAATTTATTCCATTGAATGGTCAATGCTAGTAAGATATTGATGTTGAGACATCTTTAATAAGAACAGAACTAAATAGTAGGCAAAGCATCTTCACTATTATCTTGTGTAGTAGTATTTTGATATGCAAACTTGCATGTGTCTGTGTAGGTTTATATTATATTGCAGTGTGTAAATAATGAACATATAATTAACTCATTAAATTTTACTAATAATTTTAATGCGTGCATAATAACCGATCAGATACAATTGGTTTTATAAAAATTAATATAAACAAAGCCATATAAATAATGGTAGAAATAAAACATGTATTCATTTCCCATTTTCTTCTCATAGGAGTAATTGCTATAAACGGGAGAATTACTGTGTCATAGAATATAAACCTTTAAAGATGCCTGAGCTGTATTGCCAAATTGCCTTTCAGAAAGGCTGGACAAATCTAAATAGCCAAGAAAAATGAAAGTTACTTGTTTTTTGTTATACCACGTGAACATCAATATGTTTATGAAATTTAACATGTTCATTTCTTTGAGCATTAAACAGATGAGAATTTTATTAGGTATTTAAATTTATTCTAAGTACCCTGTGCTCATTTCTATCCTTGATTGTACTAATTTTGTTATTGATTTATCATTGGCTTTTAGGAATGTTTAAACTTTGTTATAATTGCTGAAAAATTAGAGAATGCTTTTAATATGATTTTCAGATTTATAATTTAGAATATAATTAACCATAAAATTTAATAAATAAGAACAAACAAAATGGTTTTAAAAAAATAGGTGTGAATTAAATGATTAGGTTCTTTTATGCTAGCAATAAACTGTTAGACACCATTATGAAAAATAATTTCCTTCACAATAGCAATAACAACAAAAATATAATAAAATGAATATATGTGCTAATAAATGAACAGGAATTACCAGACCCATATTAGGGAAATTGGAAAAGTGGTGACAATTATATTTCTAAATATTTTTAGAAAATTTAAACATTAAAAAGAAAAGAATAACAGACCCCCCTTAATACTCAATGCCTATTTGCAGCTGTACCTCATTCAACAATTTCAATTTGTTCTGAAGATCCTTGTTAAATTAAAAGCTACTAAATGCAAAAAAAAAAAATTAATTTAATTGGGAAAAGTATGATGAGTACCATCCCAACTGTGATATCCAAACAATATCACAGATTGAAAAGTATAGCAATTAAGCAACTTGCATAAGTAGTGAGCAACAATTGGAAAGTAAATTAAAATACTTTGTAGATAAAATATAATATATTAAAGGCTCATCTTACCTAAAGAGGAAAAGAAGAGTAGACAATGGGCAATAGTGAGCAGAGGAAGGTTATGAACAATCATTATTTAAAAAATGCATTATTTATTATGTACTATTTTCTATATTGATTTTTCAGCCAAAAGGGGACTCATAGTTATTTTGTACTTACAATAAATTCAAGAATAAAGTTTAGCACAGAAAAGCTACCTTTAGGGCAAAATAAAGGCTGAACAATAAGAATACTTTGTAAGGCATGGAAATGGCACATATGGAAAATAGACTGGAAATGCATAGAAGATGCCGTCTGTCCATCCCTTTCAATTGGTGTATGTATGCAAAGCAGAATATTTTGTGTTCATGCTGATATGGTGCACAATTCAACTTTGTTCCATGTGATATTCTCTGATAAGAAACTGCTATGTTGAGTAAATTGAAGTGCGTCTTTTCCTGAAGCCAAACTATTAAAATATGACTCCTTTAGTTTAGTATGTTTTGATATTAAAAAGTTATTAGTCTTAAATAAAGAAAATAAAAGGAATTCCTGTCCAACAGCAGAAGTAAAGGCCTTTTTGATAAAAAGCAAGATTTTAATTGCTATATTTGATTTATCTTTATTTTAATGACTATTTTAAAGCAAACATCAGATATTATGACACTTGACCACTAAGTAGTTTACCATCTCTCTAATAAAGAGAGACATGTTCTAATATAAATGAAATACAACTAATACACTTAGAATATTTTAAAATATTGTTATCTAATATGCAGTTTATATTAAATTTTTTCCCAATTACATGTCAAATGCCTTTTTAAACATTGACTTCAGTGGTGATTTTTTCATTATTAGAACATCTGCTTAGTAGAAAGGGATTAGAGTTCACTGGAATTCCAGTTGTCAGATCTAAGACCAGTAGGCCGAAGTTATAGGCAGACATATTTTTTGCTTATTATAAGAAATTTTCCAGCATTGGAATGATCTCTTTGTGAAATAATAAGCTTATAGACATTGTAAGTATTTAAACAAAAGCTGGCTGGACACATGTAAGGGACGAAATAGTGAATGTTAATATATTGAGTGAGAAGCTTAACAAAATTAACTTCACTTCCACTCTAAGAGTTAATAATTTTGTGGGAAATGCCATTGTTGTATTAATTAAAAGGTTCTCATGTAATATCTCTTTCATGTAGGGTTATCCAAAAATGTAAAGATTTTTTTCATTAAAAAAACAATCAATTAAGGGGTCAATTCTCCAAGAAGAGATAAAAATTCTTAACATGTAGGCACTTAATAACAGGGCATCAAAATATGCAAGGCAAAAATTTATAAAACTGCAAAGAAATAAATCCAATATCATAATTGGAGATTTCAGCATACCTTGATAGAAAATGGATGAATCCAGCAGGCTGGATAATGATAAAAATCGTTAAGGACAGAGTTAAACTCAACACCATCCATCAACTGAATATAATTGACATCTATAGACTACTTCATCCAACAACAGAATACACATTTTTCTTAAGCTCACATGGAACATTCACCAATATAGACCACATTCTAAGACATAAAACACACCTTAACACATTTAAAAGAATAGTAATCATACAATGTTTGTTTTCAGATCACAATGGAATTAAACTAGTTATCAATAACTGAAAGATAAATAGAAATGCCAAAATAGGCAGAGACTAAACAACACATTTATAAATAACACATGGATCAAAGAGGAAATCTCAAGAGAAATTTAAAAATATTTTTAACTAAATGAAAATAAAAACAGTTTATCATAATTTGTGGGATATAGCAAAAGCAGTGCTTAGAGGGAAATTTATAGCATTGAATGCATATAGCAGAAAGGATCTAATAATAATCTAAGCTCCACCTTAGGAAACCAAAAAAATAAGAGCACATTAAATCCAAAGAAAGCAGAGAAAAGAAATAAGAATTAGAGGAGAAATCAATGAAATTGAAAGCATAAAATCAATGAAACCAAAAGCTGATTCATTGAAAAGATCAATAAAATCAATAAGCCAGGTTAACTATGAAGAAAGGAGAGAGAACAAAATTACTAATAACAGAAATGAAGTGATATAGAGGTGATGTCAGCATCATGGCTGACTGAGTTATTCCTTTGTCTCTCTCCTCTAAGTTACAACCAGTAGTACATCCATTGACCCAAAAAAAAGACTCCCTGCACAGCACACCAGAAGGCCTGAGAGATCCATACATCTATACATGTGAAGGTGGGTGGGCTGGACCTCCCAGAGGCAGTAGAATTAGGGGAGCAGCCCTCTTCCCCATGTGGTGGTGACTCCAACACTGGCCTTCCCAGTAGCAGGGGCTACATCCAAAACTCGCATACTCCTATCAGTGGTGGTGGTGCCCTTCAAAAAGTGCACTAGCACTGGAGACCTGAGTCTGCAAGAGCAGCAATGGTACCTATGGCTCAGCCCCTGCCCCTCCTCCAGCAGTAACATGTGGCACTTGTCACCTGAAGCTTCAGGAATCATAGCATGCTAGTGTCCTAGCTCCCTCTCCTGGCAGTGATAACTCAAATGCCAGCCCTTCTGGCAGTGAGGGATACATCCAAAACATAGGTGACCTCAGCAGTGGCGGTGGTGCCCATGACCTGAGGTTTCAAAAAGTGCACTGGTGCCAGAGACCAGAGGATACAGCAGCAGCAATGTTGCTTATGGCTCAGCCCCTACCCTTCCACAGCTGTGGCAATGACACTGGTGACCTGTGGCTTCAGAAGCCATAGTGGTACCCATAACCCAGCCCCAGTGGTGGCACCCTCAACACAGGCCCTAACAGCAGCAGGACCTGCGTACAAGATTTGGGGCCCCTGGCAGTAGCAGCGACTCCCATAAACCCAGTGCCATCAGCAGCAGTGCTGCCAGCATGCCTACATAACTCTGGAGCAGCAGTGCAGGTGGTGCACATGGCAGAAGCACCTGAGCCTGTGGCAAGTCCACAGACAGCCAGTAGGGGGACACAAGACCCGGTAACCCCAGAAGCAGCAAAGGTGCTTGTAGGCTGGTGACCCCAATGGCAACACCTAAGATAGCAGCTACATCCTATGCAGCAAGGCATCAGCAACCTCTGAGGCACAAGCAGCACAAGGAGGGCACTGACAGCGTCTCTGGCAGCAGTAGGAGACGGTGGAAAGTACAGGCTCTCAAATACAACCAGAAGCAGCTCAGAATCAAAGTAATCAAAGCCTAACTCAAATAAGAAATGTGTTTGCTACCACAAATGTGCAGCAGAAGAAGGAACTCATCAAGCACCATGAAGAACTACAGTAACATACTAGTACAAAAAGAAAATAACAACTCTCCAGAAACCAACTTGATGTCACAGAAGACTGTGATCTGACAGAGAATTCAAAATAGCTATCATGAAGAAACTCAACAAGTTACAAGAAAACTCAGAAAGACAGTTCAATGAGCCCAGGAATAAAATTAATAAACAGAAGGAGTACTTCACCAAAGAGATTAAAACACAAACAGAAATTCTGGAGATGAAGGACACAATCAATGAGATGAAAAATAAAGTAGAAAGCATTGCAAATAGAGCAGACCATATGGAAGAGAGAATTACTGATCTCAAAGATAGAAATCTAGAAATGATTCAGGTTGAAGACGAGAAAGAACTAAGATTTTTTTAAAAAGAAGAAATTCTATGAGAAATATCCAATACATTTAGGAAATTCAACATAAGGATAATGGGTATCCCAGAAGGAGAAGAGAAGGAGAAAGGAACAGAGAGCTTATATAAAGAAATAGTAGCTGAGAACTTCCCAAACCTGGGGAAGCAACTGGATATACAAGTACACGAAGCTAATAGAACCCCTAATTATCTCCATGCAAAAATACCTTCTCCAAGGCATGTTATATTAAACCTGTCAAAAGTCAATGACAAAGACAGAATATTAAGGGGGAAACATAGAGAAGAAAATAACTTACAATGGAGGCCCTATCAGGCTCTCAGTGGATTTCTCAGCAGAAACTGTACAAGCTAGGAGACAGTGGAATGATATATTCAAAATATTAAAAGACAAAACTATCAACCAAGAATACTCTATTCAGCAAAGTTATTCTTCAGATATAAAGGAGAAATAAAGGATTTCCTAGACAAACAAAAGCTAAAGGGAGTTCATGGCTGCTAGACTTGCCTTATAAGAAACGTTGAAAGGAGCCCTTCTACCTAGAACAAAAGGTAGAAAAGGTGTACAGAGTTCTGAGCAAAGTGACAAATAGACAGACAGAATCAGATAACTGGAACTCTATAGCAGAATAGGTTAGTAAACAGTTATACCATAAAACCTAAAGGGAAAGAAAGCTTCAAAAATAACTATAACCACTTCAATTTAGTAACAAACTCACAACACTAAAAAGGATAATTTGTGACAACAAAAACATAGGAGAAGAGGAAAAGGACAGAACCAACATAGGCTAACAGAGATAAGACGATATCAGCAGAAAAGGACTATCTCATCTATGAAATCTTTTATACAAACCTCATGTTAACCACAAAACAAAAAATCGGAGCAGAGTCAAAAACATAAAAAAGAAACTGAGAAACACATCCCAGAAAACCACGAAACTGAAATGGCAGACAGAAACACAAGGGGAAAAAAATAATGGAAATATAGAACAACCAGAAAACAAAAGATAAAATGGCAGTATTAAGCCCTCATGTGTCAATAATCACTTTAAATGTAAATGGATTGAATTCACCAATCAAAAGACACAGAGTGGCTGGATGGATTAAAAAACAAGACTCAACAATATGCTGCCTCCAGGAGACCCATCTTAGCTCTACAGACAAACATAGGCTCAAAGTGACGGAAGATGATACTCCAAGCAATGGCAACCAAAATAAAGCAGGTGTAGCCGTACTTATACCAGACAAGATAGACTTAAAGCTAAAAAAGATAACAAGAGACAAAGATGGGCATTATATAATGATAAAAGGGATGGTCCACCAAGAAGACATAACACATTAATATATAAGCACCTAACATAGGAGCATCAGAGAATATAAAGCAACTATTACAGACCTAAAGGGAGAAATTCACAGCAACACAATAATAGTGGTGGACTTTAACACCCCACTTACATCAATGGATAGATCATCCAGACAGAATGTCAACGAGGAAACCATGGCCTTAAATGAAACACTATACCAGCTGACTTAATAGAAATATGTAGAATATTCCATCCAAAGACAGAGGGATACACATGTATCTGAGAATGTATCATTCTCAAGTGCACATGGAACATTCTCAAAGGTAGACCATATATTGGGAAACAAAACAAGCCAAAACAAATTTAAGAAGATTGAAATCATATCAAGCATCTTTTCTGACCACAATGATCTGAAACTAGACATCAACTATGAAAAAGCTGGGAAAGTCACAAATATGTGAAGACTAAACAACATGCTATTGAACAACCATTGGATCAATGAAGAAATCAAAGGAGAATTAAAAAATATACATAGAGACAAATGAAAATGAAAACAAAATATACCAAAATATATGGGATGCAGCAAGAGCAGTACTAAGACAGAACTATATAGCAATAGAGGCCTATCTCAAAAAAAGAAAATTTTCGAATAATCTAACACTACACCTAAAAGAATTAGAAAAATAACAAATGAAGCCTAAAGTCAGCAGAAGGAAGGAAATAATAAAAATCAGAGCAGAAATAGTTAAAATAGAGACTAAAAAGACAACAGAAAAAATTAATGAAACTGAGAGCTGATTCTTTGAAAAGATAAATAAAATTGACAAACCCTTAGCTAGACTCACTAAGAAAAAAAGAGAGAATGCTCAGAAAAATAAAACACACATAAAGGGAGAAAGAGGAGAAATTACAAAATATCACAGAAAAACAAAGGATGATACTACGTTTTTGTAAGAGAATGCTATGAAAAGCTATACACCAACAAATTGAATAATCTAGAAGAAATGGATAAATTCTTAGAATCAAACAACCTTCCAACTGATTCAAGAAGGAATGGAGAATCTGAATAGACTAGTCACTATTAAAGAGATTGAAACAGTAATCAAAACCCTCCCAAAAAACAAAAGTCCAGGACCAGATGGCTTCTCTGGTGAATTCTACCAAACATTCAAAGATGATTTAATACCAATCCTTCTCAAATTCTCAAAAATTGAAGAGGACAGGATGCTTCCTAATTAATTCAATGAGGCCATTATTACCCTGACACCAAAGCCAGACAAGGATAACAGAAAAAGGAAGATTATAGGCCAAGATCACTGATGAACACAAATGCAAAAATCCTCAACAAAATATTAGCAATTCAAATACAACATTACATTAAAAGGATCATACACCATGATCAAGTGGGATTTATTCCAGGGATGTAAGTATGGTTCAACGTCAGCAAATCAATCAATGTGTTATGCTACCTTAACAAAATGACAAATAAAGATCACATGATCATCTCAACAGAGGCAGAGAAAGCATTCAACAAGATTCAACATCCACTTAAGATAAAAACTCTCAATAAAATGAGTATAGAAGGAAAGTACCTCAACATTATAAAGGCCATATATGACAAAGCCACAGCTAACATAATACTCAGTGGTGAAAAACTGAAAGCTGTCCCTCTAAGAACAGGAACAAGACAAGGATGCCCATTCTTACCATTTATTCAACAAAGTATTGGAAGTTCTAGCCAGAGCAATTAGGAAATAAAAAGAAATTAAAGGTATCTAAATTGGAAAGGAACAAGTAAAACTGTCACTATTTGTGCATGACATGATTCTATACATGGAAAACTCTAACGAATCTACCAAAAAACTATTAGAAATCATCAATGAATACAGTAAAGTTGCAGGGTAGAAAATTAACATTAAAAAAAATCAGTTGCATTTGTATACACTAACGATGATCTAGCAGAGAGAGAAATCAAGAATACAATCTCATTTACAATTACTACAAAAAGAATAAAATAGCTAGGAATGAATTTAACCAAGGAGATGAAAGACTTGTATACTAAAAACTATAAGATATTATTGAAATAAATTAAAGAAGACATAAAGAAATGAAAAGAGGGGCCAGTCTGTTGATGCAGTGGTTAAGTTCGCTCGTTCTAATTGGCAGCCTGGGGTTCGTGGATTCGGATCCTGGGTATGGAGCTAGACATCGCTCGTCAAGCCATGCTGTGGTGGTGTCCCACCTACAAAATAGAGGAAGATTGCACTGATATTAGCTCAGGGACAATCTTCCTCAAGCAAAAAGAGGAAGATTGGTAATAGATGTTAGCTCAGGGCCAATCTTCCTCACCAAAGGAAAAAATACATATAAATGGAAAGATATTCTGTGCTCATAGATTAGAAGAATTAACATAGTGAAAATGTCCATATTACCAAAGCAATTTACAGATTCAATGCAATCCCAATCAGAATCCCAATGACAATTTTCACTGAAATAGAAGAAAGAATCCTAAAACTTATATGGAACAACAAAAGACCCTGAATAGCCAGAGGAATCCTGAGAAAAAAGAACAAAGCTGGAAGTATCACACTCCCTGATTTCAAAATATACTAAAAAGCTATAGTAATCAAAACAGCATAGTACTGGCACAAACACACACACACAAATCAATGAAACAAAATTGAGATCCCAGAAATAAATCCACACATCTATGGACAGCTTGTTTTTGACAAAGGACTCCGAGCATACAATGGGTGAAGGAAAGTCTCATCAATAAATGGTGCTGGGAAAACTAGATATCCACATGCAAAAGAATGAAAATAGAACATTATTCTACACCATACACAAAAATTAACTCAAAATGAATTAAAGACTTGAACGTAAGACCCAAAACCAAAAAACTCCTAGAAGAAAACATAGGCAGTACACTCTTTGACATCGGTCTTAGCAGTATCTTTTTGAATATCATGTCTCCTCAGGCAAGGGAAACAAAAGAAAAAATAACCAAATGGCGCTACATCAAACCAAAAATCTTCTACATGGCAAGGGAAACAAAACTATCACCAAAACAAAAAGACAACCCACTAACTGGGAGAAAATGTTTGCAAACATTATATCTGATAAGGGGTTAATATCCAAAATATATGAAGAATTCATACAACTTGACAACAAAAATAGAAACAACTCGATCAAAACATGGACAGAGGATATGAACAGACACTTTTCCAAAGAAGATATAGAGATGGCCAACAGGCACATGAAAAGACGTTCAACATCACTATTAGGGAAATGTAAATCAAATCTACAGTGAGATAACACCTCACACACATCAGAATGACTATTATTAAAAAGACAAGAAATAACAAGATTGGGTTCACATTCAAAAAAATTAATTATTATTACATATCACATTAAAAGAATGAAGGAAAGAAATCCAATGATCACTTTAGTTCATGTAGAAAAAAGGATTTGGTACAATACCTTAAATGACTTATTTTTCCTATTGCATCATATTTTTGACAGTCTTAATTTGGCTTTCTTATATTTCACAAACTAGTTGATTCAGAAACGTGGAAATAAGAATAGAAGAGAGAATCCTCTTCTGTTGGGTCTGGGCCAAGTGCTCCATACCTTCCTGATGTTTCTCTATTTCTTAGGTGGTGGTGTCTTGACATGAGTACAGCCATGTTTGGCCGCTCCATTGACCTACAGCCACCAGCACAAAAAGAAATATAAAAGCTGCTTTCTGCGTGGTGGGAACTGGCCTTTTCCCGGGAACTGGCCTTTCTCTCACGGAGGGAGTTACAAGTTGTAACATTTCAAGGCTCTTGGAGCGTCGTAGCACGGGATGGACTGGCCATCTATGCCGGGCTGAGACGATAACCAAAGAGAACAATGCACGTACACAACTACCGGGCTGGGACGTTAGCCAGGGGGCTCAGTGCAGGTACGCCACTGATAACCATTTGTGCATGGAAACACTAAATGCTTGCTCTGCAAACTCTGTAATTGCTTACTCTGAAAATTACTGATGGTATAAAAACTGCTGGAAACTGAGCCCTGGTGAGAGTTCCACCTGTGGAAGGGACACCTTGCCCAGGACGTGTGATCCTTGCCCAGCCGCGTCGATTGACAGAGCTCTCCCGGCAGTGGGGCGTGGATGTTGTGAGTAACTGATTTGATGTGAAGCAATTGATTTGATATGAAGTAATTGATTTGATGTGTTCTCTTTTTGGTCAACCTGGTGTTTCTCTTTCTGGTTGATTTGTGTCATTTCTCTTCAGCCGGTGTGGGTGCTTTCCCTTTCCAGTCGGGCTGATGTTTTTTCCCTCTTAATGCTTGACCTATCTAGATCTGTTTGCAGACTATCACCTTTACTATCCTCTATATAATAAAATATACCTTCAGTCCATTTGTTTGGAGTGGAAAGTGTCTTTTACGTCTCTGATCGAATCCCCGAACCTCTCGTAACATAATTGGCGCTGTGAGCAGGATTCGATTAAGGAGATGCCTTTCCTATTCAAACAAAAGGTAACTGAAGCCAAGGTGGAAGAAATTCCAGGATGGGAGGACCCTCCCTCTTGCACTCTGGCTGGGGAGTGGGCTCACAGGTCAGGATTATGTGAAACTTGGGATGTTCGTCTGCAAGATATGAATCATTGGATGTGACCAAAACTTTGCAGACAGCAGGAAAAAAGAGATAATGTTTCTTTTCTGGCACGGCGAGGTTAATGTTTATTGACTGCTTATCGTCGGGCTATGGAAGATAGGGATAAAATACAAGGGAGAATGTACTCTTGAAAAAAGAAGTTTCAAATTTACAGTCCCGGCTGATGTCACCCAAAATAGAAACTCTTTCCTTGCCGTGAGCCTGGCATTCTAGTTTTATTTGGCCCCTCTTAAGTGACAAATAGTGAGCCTAAATGTGTATCCAATAATAATTTGGCGAGCCAGCCGGGAGGCTCTTTGTCCGTGGCTCGGTGGGCCTGGGCCGGGTGGGATGTCCTGGGAAACAGTCCAGCAGCTGCCTAGGTGATTTGCCCTAGGGACTGCTCCCAGTGCTTTCCATCTGACCTGGCACCGCTGACCCTGGGCACATTTTTCTTATGACAGGGAAACAGCCTCTAGAATTATTTGTTTGTTTGCCTATTTGTTTGTTTTTGCTTACACCAAGAACTCCCTTCCCCTCCATCTGGAGTCCTGTCTCTTTAAGAGGCAGGGCTATCCCTACTGGAGTGGGAATAATTGTAGGACTTTTACCCGGAATCTGTTAGATGCATCTATCTGTTCTGTTTGGGATCCCATTTAACTGTCTGTTCTGTATGTTTGTAATTTTGAAGGGGGGAAGTTCCATCTGTCCCCAAGAAGAGCCCTCTGGGCCACCTCTTGGCTAGATGGGCTATATTCAGCTAGGAGCCCATGTCCAAGAAGAAGATAATTTTTTCTTGTAACACCACATGGCCACAATATTCCATAGACTCCAGAGAGGAAAAGTGGCCAAAATGGGGCAATTGCAATTTACCAAAACTGATGTATTTGCTTATGCAATTGAAAAAAGCCAGCTAAAAAGTTAAACCACTAGTGGGAAGCCTATTTTAATCTTTTGAGGTTTTTAAACAAAATCAGGAATACTGTATTGCCTCTTTAAGAGAAAATAATTAAGTAATTAAACATGCCAGCAGCCTAAGCTGAATCTGCTGCTCCCCTCCCCTCTCTTGCTGAGCTTCCCCGCTTCAACTCCCCCGGAATTCCTAATCTGAAATTAAACAAGTGAAAATAAGTAAACTTTTGAAGTAATTTGAAATTGGGATGGCTATTCTGGAGAATCTATTTCAGATGAGTGCACCTTAAGGGTCACCCTTAAAAGAGAGGATTCAAAACCTCTCACGATGAAATGCAATCTTTAATTAATACACAGAGACTTCTAAAAGAAAAATTTATTGAGTCTCTGGGTCGTTTCCACATAAGATAAAACATTAAAAATTGGTTACTAAGCATAAATTTGTCTGCCTATGGTCTCTTATCTCAAAAAAAAAAACTGAGAGATGTTTACATTTAATGATAAACATGTTATGTGCATGTTGAGGAATTTTCTATGAGAAAGTACACATTTCTGGAAAGTCTATATACAAAAAAAGCAAAAGGTATGTTGTCCATAAAGAAGGTATAAAGAATAGAGATATTTATGTTTGTTTTGTTAAGAAAAATAAATTTGTCCTAAAGTACTAAGAAAAGAAAAAAGGCGTAGGACAAATTCTAAATGTAAAAAATAAGTGACAGAAGGTTTGTAAAAGTAAAGCCCTGAGGAGTTTTGCACATGATCAAGTTGGCTAAAGTAAGCTGATAAAAAATTAAAATTTGGCTTTGTCTCTTATAAAGGTAATTTTCTTAAACTTTTAGTCTACTCTTTATATAGAGATTAAAAGGTGTTCTTTTGAGTAAGTCTATGTAAAAGACAAAACACCTATGTTTTGTTAAAATAATTTCCTATGTTCAAAAGGACTGAAGTCTCTCCCTTAAGGTTTTTGTTTTTGTTTTTTGACTGTTTTAACTCTCTGTTTGCCTTTAACTGTTTCTGTTGTCAACTTGATTAAAAAAATAACTAGGCATTGTTTCCTATTTGACCAAGTGTTTTAAAATCTTTTGATATTTTTGATAAACTTCTGCCAAAATTAAAGTTTTTTTAACTTAAAAAGAAATTACAAAAAGACATATGATTATGATGCGAAAATACAATTATTACTGTACTTCATGTTGATGCTCACAGTTCTTTAATTTCTACAGAACAAAAGTATAACTCTTATGCTGATCAGCTGGTGCAAAGTCATGCAACGCACAACCCAGGCTTAGCACAATGGGTCCACGAAAAGAGTGGACATTTGGGAGAACAAGCTTCATACAGGTGGGCACAACAAAGGGGAATCCTTGTCACCCATGATGATATTGCCACTGCAGTACAACAATGTCAGTTATGTCAACAGTTAAATAAACAGGGAGTTCCACACCCCTACCAAGGTCATATCCAAAAGGGATTATTTCCCGCCCATACATGGCAAATAGATTTTATTGGACCATTGCCAAATTCTTGTGGATGTACTTATGCCTGCACTGCTGTTGATACATATTCTGGTTATGTATTGGCTATACCAACTAAAGCGGCCACTCAACAGAGTACCATAAAATTATTAGATACAATTAAGTTATATTATGGAACACCAAGGCAAATTCAGAGTGACAACGGTTCCCACTTTACAGGTAAGTTAATTCAAACCTATACCAAGGAAAATTATATAGAATGGATTTATCATATACCTTATTACCCCCAAGCTGCAGGCCTCATAGAACGAATGAATGGATTGCTTAAACAACAATTGAGGAAACTTGGTCATGGCTCATTAAAGGGGTGGCACAACCATCTAAGTACTGCTCTAAATATGTTAAATAACAGGCCACTAGGCCATAATGAGACTCCTCTGTCAAGGTTGTTACCAGCAAAGATTACAGAAGTGGCAGCCGCCACCCATGAGCTTATGACCTTAACCTGTTGGCTCCTGACTCAGTTTGCTAAACCGCCTTTTCGTGCCACGGCCGAAGCGGCTGGACTGGATTTATCTACTGTTCATTCTATTCAATTGCCCCCTAAGAAGCAGTCTATAGTCCCTACTGGGATAGGGGTACAATTTCCCAAAAATACCTTTGGTTTGTTAAAAGGACGCTCTGGACTGGCAGCAAAAGGTATTGATGTACTGGGAGGAGTCATTGATCCAGATTACCAAGGAGAAATAAAATTTATATTATATAATGGTAGTGACACAGTACTAACTGTAGAGTCTGGAGAATGAGTGGGACAATTATTGGTGCTTCCCCTCTTGACTCCAAATGTGTCACAAGGACAACCTCCAAGTAAATTAACTAAAAGAGGAATGCAAGGATTTGGGTCTACAGATGGATGGAAACCTGGAGCAAAAGTGTGGGTGACACATCCACCCAATGCAGCTCCCCGTGCCGCAGAAGTAGTGGCCCAAGGGCCCACTGCAACACTCATAGTTATGTATCCAGGAAATGAACAGTTATATCATGTTCCTAAAAATTCTGTTTCTTTGCGTGAATAGATACTCCTGCTGTGTTCGCTATGCTGTGCTGCACCTCCATGTCTGCTGCAGACCTACACACAGAGGCATTAGTTGCCTCTGTAGGACAACCTTTGACCCTGCACTGTTAGACCAACTGCTCTACACCCGTGGGACCTATAACCTGGACTATGAATGGCCGAGAAATTTGGTCTCAGAAACATCAAGCAATCTCTCGGTACAAGCCCATATCTGATCAGTCACGCAAAACTAGTTATAATCTCTCTATTACCCTGCCTTCTGCTACCCCCTGTGATGGGGGCTGATCTGGACTTCTACAAGCTAGTTTGTTAGGCCTAAGTGTTACCTTATCTAATGTTATCTTTGATACTATACATGATTTGCAAGATCAAGTTAATAACATTTCATATTCTAAGGGGCTGTTTGATTGGTTACCTTGGGGTTTATGTCCTTTATTGTGAGATAGTTTTATAATTATTGTAGTCATTGGATTTTGGGTTCTTGAATGTGCCTTATGTACTTGTGTACAAAGTTCATTGTCTGTGCATATGGTGTCTTATGGTTAATGGAGACGGCCACGGCCGAATATGTCTTGACATGAGTACAGCCATGTTTGGCCGCTCCATTGACCTACAGCCACCAGCACAAAAAGAAATATAAAAGCTGCTTTCTGCGTGGTGGGAACTGGCCTTTTCCCGGGAACTGGCCTTTCTCTCACGGAGGGAGTTACAAGTTGTAACATTTCAAGGCTCTTGGAGCGTCGTAGCACGGGATGGACTGGCCATCTATGCCGGGCTGAGACGATAACCAAAGAGAACAATGCACGTACACAACTACCGGGCTGGGACGTTAGCCAGGGGGCTCAGTACACGTACGCCACTGATAACCATTTGTGCATGGAAACACTAAATGCTTGCTCTGCAAACTCTGTAATTGCTTACTCTGAAAATTACTGATGGTATAAAAACTGCTGGAAACTGAGCCCTGGTGAGAGTTCCACCTGTGGAAGGGACACCTTGCCCAGGACGTGTGATCCTTGCCCAGCCGCGTCGATTGACAGAGCTCTCCCGGCAGTGGGGCGTGGATGTTGTGAGTAACTGATTTGATGTGAAGCAATTGATTTGATATGAAGTAATTGATTTGATGTGTTCTCTTTTTGGTCAACCTGGTGTTTCTCTTTCTGGTTGATTTGTGTCATTTCTCTTCAGCCGGTGTGGGTGCTTTCCCTTTCCAGTCGGGCTGATGTTTTTTCCCTCTTAATGCTTGACCTATCTAGATCTGTTTGCAGACTATCACCTTTACTATCCTCTATATAATAAAATATACCTTCAGTCCATTTGTTTGGAGTGGAAAGTGTCTTTTACGTCTCCGATCGAATCCCCGAACCTCTCGTAACAGGTGGTAAGGATGGATTTCTCTGGAGGTAGAGAAGTAACATAAGGAAGAGCCCCATTCCACACAAGAAGGTGAGGATGGTACCAATCGCCCTGGAAGTGGAACTGGAGCTCAGCCAGGTAGTAATAACACTTTTCAGAGACAAGAGAGGATTCTCCATATCTGAATCACACTGTTGCCCTCAAGCAACTGAGCACTGGGAGTGGCTTGGGGACTAAAGCCCCAGGCCCCCGTCACAGAAGTGTGGCCCTGTCACAAATGGCTCCTGAGAGTGGGGGAGGGGACAGAAGGGGTCAGGCTGGACCATAGCCCCTCCCCCATCATCCAGCCTGGCAACTCCATCCCTCCACCCTCTTGGGCCTTCTAGACCTTAGTCAATTTTCTATTCCTTCCACCTGGAAGCCAGATATTACCTGGTTACTTGTATCTCTTGGAGATCTTGGTTTAAACCTTCCAATTTTATAGCCTTTGAAAATCTCAAGTTCTCCCAGGAATTTTGGCTATTTCCAAGGGACTTACACTGTTGGAATCTTCTCTGTCCTCAACCCCAATTTTTTTTTTCACCTCACATATTTACTTTTTGTGTGTATGTGAGAACATACAAGTGCTACTCTCAGCAAATTTCAATTATACACTACTGTGTTATCAACTATAGTCACCACGTTATACATTAGCTCCTCAGACTTTCTTCACCTTACTGCTGAAAGTTTGTACCCTTTTACCAGCCTCTCCCTATTTCCTTCACCCCTCAGCCCCTGGCAACCACTTTTATACTCTTTTTCTGTGAGTTTGACTTCTTTTTTTCTTAGATTTCACGTATAGGTGATACCATACCATATTTGTCTTTCTCTTGCTGACTTATTTCATTGAGCATAACGCCCTCCAGGTTCACCCATGTTGCTCAAGTCTCAACTCCATTTTTCCACATAATAAGTTATTTTACTTTCATCAATCCAGAAGTAGAACTTTAATTTTTACTTATTTAATTTTGAATATTTAAGTTGTTACCATTTCCATCAACTTTTGCCATCTTCACTCAGAGAGACTAACACAAAAATTCAAACTACTGATTTATGACTTAAAATTCACCAAACTAAATAACTATAATAAAAATATAAATAATTAAACTTCTAAATAATATGTTTTATGTTAGTAGCATTTATATTTCTGAAGTTACAAAAGTTTCACAAAGACTATGGGACATGTACACACACACATAAACATATATTTTGACAGACCAATTCAGTATTTTCAAACCCAATAAGTAAGCATTTTCTCATTTTCTTTAAACCTTTTATATGTTGTCTTGACCCCATTTCTTCTTACTCTGCCTAAAATATAGTCTTCAGTCTCCGGAGTGTGGTCACCTGTGTGGTGCACCAAGAAGCCAGGCATGGGTCTGGTGAGCTAAAGTTCTGATCTTTAGAATGGACAATCGGACTAGGGACCAAGGTCTGGGTTTGAGTCCAGTCTTCACCAGCCCTTTCTGGTCTCCCTAGCGTGTTCTACACATATTCTCTTTCTGAGAGTAGGTCTTGCCTTCTCCTTCCTGCCCCCTGAAACCCCTGGAGCCTCAAGTCTTGCCTGTACCTTATAGAGAGGGCACTTTGAGTCCTAGAGGAAGTTCCTTTGTGACATCATTGGACATCCCTTTTCGCAGTGGGAACAGGGCATTCATTTAGGGATTGTACTTTTTGATCACCACATGGTTAATTTTTCTAAATATTTGGAATATAGGTGGAACCAGTGGAACCAAGGCTGAAGGCCTGTCTTCCTGCAGAGATGGAACTTAGTATCCAGTCTTTGATCACTGGTCACTGCATTTGGGACTTTGCCCTGGAGTTCTTGTAAAGCAATAAGGCAATAAAGGGAAATAAAAGGTATACAGATTGGAAAGAGAGACATAAAACTATTTTTTCTTTTGCAAAGGACATGATTATCTATGTAGAAAATTCAAAAGAATTGACAAAAACTCCTGGAACTAATAAGCGATTACAGCAAGGTTGCAGGGTACAAGGTTAATACACAAAAGTCAATTGTTTTCCTATATACCAACAATGAAAAAACAAAATTCAAAAGTAAAAATATAATACCATTACACAATTACATTAACATCCAAATAAATGAAGTACTTAGGTATATAACAAAATATGTACAAGATCTATATGATGAAAACTACAAAAGTCTGATGAATAAAATCAAGGAAGAATGAAATAAATGGAGAGATATTGCCTGTTCATGGATAGGAAGACTCAATATTTTCAACATGATAGATCTTTCCGAATTGATCTATAGATTTAACGCCATCTCAATCAAAATTCCAAAAGTTATTTCATGAATATACTAATTCTAAAGTTCATATAGAAAGGCAAAATACCTAGAACAACCAATATAATGTTGAAGGAGAAGAACTTATTTGGAAGACTGACATTCCTCAACTTCAACACTTACTATAAAAGAACAGTAGTCAAGACAATGTAATGTTGGCAAAAGAATAGACAAATAGATCAATGGAAGAGGACAGAGAACCCAGAAATAGACCCCCATAAATATAGCCACCTGATGTTTAATAGGTGAGCAAAGGCAATACAATGGAGTAAAGATAGTCTCTTCAACAAATGGTGCTGGAACAATAGGATATCCACATGCAAAATGTGAATCTAGATACAGATCTTATACTTATCACAAAAAGTAACTCAAAGTGGATCATAGACCTAAATGTAAAATGTACAACTATGAAATTCTTAGAAGACAACTTAGGAGAAAATCTAAGTGACCTTGAATATGGTGATACCCTTTTATGTACAACACTAAAGATACAACTTATGAAAGCAATTAATTGACAGGCTAAACTTGATTAAAGTTAGAAATTTCCGCCCTGTGAAAGACAATGCCAAAAATGTGAAGACAAGCCACAGACTGTGAGAAAATGTTTTCAAAAATATATTTCTCATAAGGACCACTATCCAAAATATACAAAAACACTTAAAACTCAATAATAAGACAACAAACAACCCAATTAAAAAATGAGCCAAATACCTGAATAGACACCTCACCAAAGAAGATATACAGACGGTAAATGAGCATGTGAAAAGATGCTCCACATCATATGTCATCAGGGAAATGCGAACTAAAACAATGACATGCCACAACATACCTATTAGAATGGCCAAAATCCAGAATACTAACACCAAATGCTGATGAGGTTGTGGTACAACAGGGCCTCTCATTCATTGCTGGTAGAAATGCAAAATGGTACAGACACTTTGAAAGATAGTTTGGTGGTTTCTTAGAAAGCTAAACATATTCTTACTATACAACCTAGCAATCATACTCCTTGGTATTTACTCAAAGAAGTTGAAAACTTATGTCTATACAAAAACCCGCACATGAATGTTTATAGCATCTTTATTCATAATTGCCAAAACTTAGAAGCAACCAAGATGTCCTTCAGTAGGTGAATAGATAAATAAACTGTTACATCAAGACAATGGACTGTCATTCATCACTAAAAAGATATAAGCTATCAAGCCATGAAGAGGCATGAAGGAACCTTAAATGCATATTACTGAGTGAAAGAAGGCAATCTGAAAAGGCTACATGCTGTATGATTCCAACTATATGACATTCTGAAAAAGAGAAAACTACAGAGAGAGTAAAATGATGAGTGGTTGCCAGGGGTTAGAGTGAGGGAAAGATGAAAGGCAAAGTAGAGAGGATTTTTAGGGCAGTGAAAACACTCTGTATGATGTTGTAATAATGGCTATACATCATTATATATTTCTACAAACCCTTAGAGTGTACAAGACAAAGAGTGAATGCTAAGGTAAACTATGGACTTTGGGTGATCATGACATGTCAATGTAGATTTATCCTTGGTAATAAATCTACATTTATTACCATAATGGTGATTGATGTTGATAATGGGGGAGGCTATGCATGTGTAGGGGTGGGGGTATATGGGAAATATCTGTACCTCCTTCTCAATTTTGTTGTAAACTAAAACTGCTCTGAAAAAATAGTCTTAACGAAATCGATCATGTAATTCATCATTTGTATTGGTTTGCTAGGGCTGCCATATCAAAATTCCACAGACTGGGTGGGTTAAATACAGAAATTTATTTTCTCACTGTTCTGGGGGAGGGACATCCAAGCTCAAGATGTCTGACAGCAGGATTGATTTCTCTGAGGCCTCTCTCCTTAGCTTGCAGATGGCCACGTTCTCTCTATGTTCTCACACAGTCTTTCCTCTCTGCTATGCATTCCTGGTGTTTCTCATTGTTCTAATCTCCTCTTCTTATAAGGACACCAATCATATTAGATAAGGGCCCACCCTACTGGACTCATTTTAACTGAACCACCCCTTTAAATGTGCTGTCTCCAAATACAGTCACCTTCGGAGGTACTGGGGGTTGGGACTTCGACATATGAATTCTGAGGATGACACAATTCAGTTTATAACTCCATGTTAACAACAAAAAAAACACCACCACATTATCATATCAATTTGATGTGATGTGCCCTCAAGTCGGCTCTGCCTCCTGGCAACCTTATAAATGAGAGACGACCACAAGGCCCTGTGCTCAACAGCCCTACTCAGCTGCTGTAGCCTCACGCCTATGGCTTCCCTTATGCAGTCAATCCATCCCGTATTTGGTCATCCTCTTCTCCTGCTGCCTCTTACTGTTCACTTTGGTTCATGCTTCTTTTTGTGTGTGTGTTGTATAGCACTGGACTTTCCTTTCACCTTTGTGATTTCTGCTGCTAGATGTCCTTCTGGTTTTAAACTAGTTGAAACATTAGCAGCAGTGCTATTCATACTTAATCTTTGCTCTTCCCCAGTAACTACTTGAGGCTTTCTGACCTGAGGGTTTCATCTTCCAGCACCATCTCATATTTCATTTTGGACTGTCTCATCATAGGGTTCTCAAGGTAAAAAAGTTTAAAAGAAAGATGAAGAAAACCAAAATACAGCAGCAGTTTATCATTGCCTTCTGCTGCAGGATGTGTGGGTCCAAAGAACACGTGCTCAGGTGTGTGGTGTTGCAATCACCAAACAGCTATGAAATGCAGCCATCCCTGCATTTAACATCTCAACAAACACTGAAAAAAAAGTATGTCAGAATTCACCTTCCAGTCCTCATAAAATCTCTCAGCCAATTAAGATGGAAGGAAGTGCCTTAACCTAGGAAAACCCACAGCTAATATCATACTTAATGATGAGAAATGGATTGCTTTCTCCCTCAGATCAGGAATATGACTGGCTTGATTACTGTCCTTAGCTCTATCTAACATTGTGCTAGAAGTTCTCGATAGGGCAATGAGGGAAGAGAAGGAAATAAAATGCATCCAGATTGAAAATGAAGAAGTGAAACTGCCTTTATTCACAAATAACAATTATCTACATAGAAAATCCATTGAAATCTATATAAAAGCTACCAGAGTAAGCGCAGTTAACAAAGTTGCTGGATATAAGGTCCATATGCAAAAATCAGTTGATTTCTTTACACAAGCCATAAACAATTAGAAAATGAAATTTGAAAAAATTCCATATTCAATAGCATCAAAAATAGGAAACAAAAAGAAAAAATATTACAAAAGATGTGAGAACCTCTACACTGTAAACTATAAAACGTTGCTGACAGAAATTTAAAAAGATATACTAAGTGGAGAGAGATAGGTGTTCATAGGTCAGAACACTCAATAATTTAAAAATATCTAATCTCCTCAAATAACAATTAGATTCAGTGTAATCCTATTTAAAATCCAAGTGGGCATTCTTTCTTTTTTTTTTTAGAAATTGACTGTTATTGTAAAATTCATAAGAAAATTCAAATGACCTAGAATAGCTAAAACAACTTTGAAATAGAACAGCAAATTTAGAGTATTAACTACCTGATTTCAACATTTATTATAAAGCTACAATAGTCGCTAGAGTGTGATACAAGGGTAAACAAATAGAACAATTAAACAGAATTGCGTGTCCATAAATAGACACACACATATGGAAAAATGATTTCTGTGAAATGTGCAAAGGCAATTCAGAGGAGAAATGTCAGTCTCCAATAAAGCATGCTGGGACATTTGGATATCCATATGCAAACAAGTACACTTGGATCCATACTTCTCAACATATACAAGAATTAACTCAAAATATCATAGACCTAAATATAAAATTAAAACTATACAATTTCTAGAAGTAAACATAAGAGAACATCTTTGTGACCCTGGTTTACACAGTTTTTTTACTTATGATGCCAAATGCGTTATTCATAAAAAAATTATTAAATTGGACCTCATCAAATTAAAATCTTCTGCTATTTGAAAGACACTGTTTACACTATATAAACATAAGCCACACATTGGGAGAAAATATTTGCATAGCACATATCTGAAGACAGACTTCTATTCAGAATATATAAAGTATACACCAAACTTAATAATAAGAAAACAAATAATCCAATAAAAATAGGGCCAAAAGATCTGACCAGTCATTTTACTACAGAAGATTGACATATGGCAAATAGGTACAGGAAAAGAGGCACAAATCATTAGTCATTAGGGAAATGGAAAATGAATTCATAATGTGATGCTACTACAGATCTATTAGAATGGCTAAAATTCAAGAAGACTGACTATCTATTGTCAGGCATGATGTGGAGGAATTGCAATATTTGTACACAGTAGTAGGAATGTAAAATAGTGTAACCACTTTAAAAAATTGTTCTGTAGTGTCTTAAAGGTTAAACACCTATCATATGATCCAGAGAGCCCACTCTTAGGTGTTACCCAATGGAATTGAAGGCATATGTTCATACAAAAACTTGATCACGAACGTTCATAGCAGCTTTATTTGTAAAATCTGGGAAAAATTCAGTAGTCTTTCATCAAGTAAATGAATACACAAATTGTGGTGAATACATAGAATGTATTAGTACTCATAAATAAAAAAGTAATAAACTATTGATACATGCTGCAATGTGGAAGAATTTCAAAATAGTTTTGTTAGTGGAAGAGACCAGACGAAAGAGTAGATATTTTTTATTCCATTTATATAAACTTCTAATATATACCGACAAAAATCTGATCAGTGCTTGCCTGGAGGGGCACTGTGCTGTAGCCTCAGGTGTTCACTAGAAAGGAGTAGAAAGGAGTAGAAGAGACTGGGAGAGAATTGCTACTGGCGGGATGCTTCTTCTCATGAGTCAGCCTACAGTTAGTTTTTTGTTTTCTTTCCCATTAGCGCTGCACAAAAGTAGAAATAGCTTTCACTACCATTTGAATTGCCACTGCTTCTATGACCTCTAAACCTTGTCTAACCACAAAGAATTTGGCAAGCTGTAATCCAAATAAGCAATAAAAAACAAGGTTAAGTACTTAAGGGGACATGGTATCTAGAGAATAGGATAACAAATCTAAGCATATTGGATTGGAGTGGTGAATCATTATCATGACTGCTGATCTAACACTAGGACCAAAACAATGCATAAGGGAAATTTAGAATACATTTAGATGTCGTTTAAATATCTTTAAGATAAGAGTCCTGGCCAAAAAGGAGAAATAAGAAAATAATTCAATTCAATCAGGAAGTATTTTGCTTTAAAATGATTTTTAAAAAACCAACAAAACACTATAAGACAAAAGTTGAGCATGTGGTCATGGGGAATAGATAAAACAGGAATAGTAGAATATTGATTATTGTTGACATTGGGTGATGCAAACATGAATTTTTAATACAATATTCACATCAAACATTTTTAAAAGATAATTAAACTGTTAATTAAGAGTTAAGTAAAGGAATTAGTTATGATTTGGGAGTGAGATTTTAGATAAATGAGAAGAAACAGGTAATGATGCAAATTCGAACTCAGAAAGCAGCCTTTGAAACCAATTCTTTTTGAAGACATCTGCTTGAAATACGCATCCTCATCTGGAAAAACTTAGAATAACTGTAAGAATATGTATTTTTCAGGCCTAACATGTGTATCTCAGTTATCTGGCCAGTTAGCTGATTAACAAATGCTCCTTTATTTGGGATGAAAATCTCCACTCCCTTGAAGTGATGAAGCTCTTTACTTAAGTATTTTTAATCCCAGGAAGCTTTATTATTAAATACTAGGATAACAAAATAACTCATGCCGTGGTGTTAGCAATTTTGTATTACATTTGAGACGAATCTGTTTAAATTTGTCACATAACATGTTAGTAACTTAGTAACTTTGGGGAGCCAGCCTCGTGGTCTAGTGATTAAGATTCAGCTCTCTCACCATTGTGGTGCCGGTTCATTTTCCCATCAGGGAACCACATCATGCGTCTGTAGGTTGTCATACTGTGGCAGCTGCCTGTCACTGTAATACTGAAACCTAAGCCACGGGGACTTCAAATACCAGCAGGGTCACCCATGGTGGACAGTTTTCTGTGGAGCTTCCAGACTAAGACAGACTAGGAAGAAGGACCTGGCCACTGACTTCAGAAAAAAATGGCTGTGAAAACCCTATGAATAGCAGTGGAGCATTGTCAGATACAGTGCCGGAAGGTGAGAGGGTGGCACAAAAAGACTGGGCAGGGTTCCGCTCTGCTGTCCACAGGGTGGCTAGGGGTCGGAATCAATTCAATAGCATAAACAACAGCAAATTTAGAGGACCTGATACATTAGGTTTCAGATTTTAATGTAAAATGTGGAATTCTGTAATTTTCTTTAAGATCTGAATTTGGAATGTATAAGATAATTCATTTGATCTAGTCCATAAATAGTATTGGACTGTTTAAGCAAACTTTAAATTTACTGTATTTATAAATTTAATTTATTATATTTAAGAGATGTTTAATCACTACCAAGTTTTCTTACTATGTCATATACAAAACTGAACTGTTTGAAAGAAAATTTTAGTGTATTAAATTTTAAAGTTTAAACTATTTGAAGAAATTTAAATTGTAAGTTGAAACTGATTATGCAAAGGAATTTAATCTGTCTAACTTGAGGAAAGCAAACATGAATAAAACAAAATATAAGTAATCTTTATTAGATTAATAAATATAATAATATTGTTTATAAGCTGTTTAAATTCTTAAAGAATACTAGATTTGCTGTTTTAATCAATTAATACTAATTTAAAACTTGAATAAGTTTAATTGATTCTAATCTGTACAGAAAGTTAACCTAAGATTTCAAAAATCTCACAACAAAATTTGCCACACACTATGTGAAAAACAGTGAATTTCCAAAGGGGAAAAATATATTATTTAAGAGAAATCAACAACAAATTGGCATAGGATCAAACAATTTCTAGATCAAGAAATGTTTCACTAAACCAGGAAAAACAGTCAGGAAGAAGGGAGAGGACGGCAGATAAAATTTAGGGCAGAAAAAGTGTGGAATTAGGGAGATAGATAAATATGAGAGAGCAGTAGGAAGAAAACCAATAGTTTAAGTGATGGATTAGATATGAGGTTTAAGGGGAAGGAAAGGTTAAATTGTGATTACTACGTCTCTGACCCTGTGGAGCTGTTTGGGAATGTTGTCATTTACTGGGATAAGGAACTCCAGAGGAGGGCCATTTTAAGGGGTAGCGATACATTAGTTTAGTTTCCCAATATTGAGTTTAGAGTTGATACATGTTTGAGGCTCAGAAAAGATATCAGAGCTAGAGATATAAATCTGAGAATCATGAGATATAGGTGTTTACCCAAATGGATGAGTCTACCTAGGAGAAATTGTATAGATTGAGGAGAAGAAAGTTCAAGACAAAGCCTCAAAGAACCCCAACATTAATGCCTGAATAAATTAAAATGTGACAGCAAAGGACACAAAGAGTGAAAAGAATGGTAGGAGGAAAACCAGAGTGGTTTTATCAGGGAATCCAATAGAAGAGAGATTTTCAGTGCAAATATTGCTAAGAAGTCAAGCAAGATAAAACTCATAAAATATCCACTAAATGTAAGGACATAGAAGTACTGGTCATTGGTAACCTCAGTGAGACTAGGAGTATAAGCCAGGTTGAAATCAGATGAGGTGGGTGTCAGGGAAGTTAATGAAAGAAGAAATTCATTTATAACGGGAAGGATACAGTTTAGGCAACAGGAGGACAATGTGCAGTCCATATTGTGTGTTTAGTGTTTTTCTTTAAGATAGGAGATACTTTAATATGGGGGAAATGGAGGTATTGAATGTCCAAGAGAGAGTAGTTAAATTTTAAATTTTTGAGGTGGCATTAAGAACCGTAATCTACTCTACGATTGAAAGCAATTACCTAAAATATTTGGAGGAACATCTCCTGTATTGTACGAGAATATAAATTGTACACATAGGAAGATTTGTAGAAGGCATTTCCATCTTAAACCTTCTGCATGGAGAAAACTGTAGAATAAGACCAGGTATTTATAAATAATGGAAAAGTTTTCAAGTCGTTGTTTTTGCAAATTAGAGCATTAAATTTGAACACAGAATTTTATTAATATGCATCTATGCAAATAAAATGTCAAACTCTGTTGCAGTCATATTTAAGGTTCTTGATCCTGAATTTGTCATGTTTGGAACATGCCCTTTATTATGGCTATATCTAACAAAACACAAAAATAATTTACAGATTCTTCCACAGTTGGTATTTTTGCCATGCAAGGCAAGGTAATTTAGGTTGTTAATGAATAAATGTGCTGTGAATTTTTTGTTGAACAAGAAAAGAAAGGAAGAAAGGATTGACAGAAAGATGAAGAGTCCATAAATTGGGTGTTCTTATGAGAGGAAAAAATTATTTATGCTTTTCCTTATGATTAAGGAAGTCAAAACGTTTTTCCTAGAGAGATATATGTTTGAATTGGTAATTTTAGAGATTAGGATGGCAGCAGAGGAATCAAAAGTTTCTGTTGCTGAGGAGGCATTAAAAAAAAAAAAGATCTTTATAAATTAGGAGGTTAAGACACTGGGGCAAAGTCATCAGTAGAAAAGTTATCCATATAGTGTGTGATGCCATTCAAAGAATTGACCTGTGTTGTGTGAAAGAGAGGGAGTTTCAAAGAATTTAACAGATGTCAATTATTAGAAGTAAAGGACAGATTGGTGAGAGAGTTTAAACAATGGCAGGGGTCACAAAGCCTTATATATATATTTTACTGTAGTGTTGGTGTTTGTTGGTTGGTTTTCCTAGAAGGTGGTGAAGACTTGGGCTAGAAACAATAATGAGGAGCATCACTGGAGGGGCTGAAGACGAAATGATGTCTTTAAGGAAGAAACAAGTTTCAGTCATGAGAGAAGGAATAGGAAATTCCTTCCTAAGGGGCTGATGAACTCACTGAAAATGTAGTATAAATTCCTGTAAGCAGAAAATAATTTGTGAGGTAGTGGATGAACAGAGGTCATAAGTGAGACAGAGGATAGTTGGAGAGATTTGCCCTAGGAACTTAAGTTTTGAGATTGATTCATGAAAACACAAATAAGAGGCTTGGGGATCTGTTTTAAAGAATTTCTTTGAGGTTTATACTAGTTTCCTATTGCTTAGTAATGAATTTGATACCAAGCAGTGGGCTCACTCTGCTCACCATGATCAGAGCCAATTAATCACAACAAGTTAGGGACCGAGGAACAAAGTTTTAATTCAATTAATTCAATTTAATTTGGCATAACCGGGAAGATGGTAGACTAATGTCTCAAAAAACCATCTTCAAAGATTACAGAATCTTGAGGCAGTTATGTAGGGAAAATGGGCAGTAAGGAGGGGGTCCAGGGATGCTGGTCTCCAGGCATGATGGCCTCCAGGCATTACATTTTTCCATTCTTCTCTTAGCTGTGATGGTTACCTTGTAGGTGTGTTTCCTGCCTGTGGTCAGCCTGTTCCTGGAAAGAAACTCATACTACAAAGTTTTTAATTTATCAAGCTATTGGGGAGTACATACATAAGCAGAGGCTGTAAATCAGGAGAGCATGTGAATTTTTTGGAGTACATGCAGAGCAGCAATTAGTCACATGGAGGAGGGGCTGGGGCCATTTAGTGTAACAAGATGGCCTCACTTATGCTCACTTACAATTTTCCCCCCTTATCAGTAGTAACCCATAATCTTATGGTCAAGGGGGAGACAGGGCATCGTAATTCCTCTAGCTACTTCCTGCTGAATCAGGACGTCATGGGGGGCTGTAGCATGGAAAAGTGTTACTTTTCTTTTGACCCCAATAATTAGAACCGTGAAAAGAAGGGTTAGATAGGAGAGATCAAAGTTTTCTTTTAAAGACATATTTTAGCTCTCCCAGGGGTTCCGCCACACACTTTTCCCTCAATATAGGTGGGATACTTTCCTGTGATTTTGGGGCTGCCTTGACCCAGGAGTGATGGATCCAGGGTTTCACATATGCAAGTTTTATGGATGAATGAGTGCTGAGAAGAATCTTAAAGGGGCCCATCCATTTGGATGATAACTGGTTTTCAGATCCCTGGTCTTTCCAAGTTTTCAGCAAAACGTGATCACCAGGTCAGAAGGCATGTGGAGGGACGTCAGACGGATATGCAGACCTATGAGAAACAAACTCATGGACAGAAGTTAATACAGAGCTTAATGATTTAACATAATTAGTAATCATAAAATTCCTTAAATTGTCCAGCAATTCAGTCCCAGTGGAAAATGCCTGAAAAAGTCTCTCATATAGAATTTCAAAAGGACTCAATTTAAGTCCACTTCGGGGAGCTATTCTAACTCGTAGCAGGGCAAGGGGCAATGCCTTATCCCAAGTTAGTTGTGTTTCCTGACAAATTCTGGCAATGATTTTCTTTAA
Organism: Diceros bicornis minor; assembly: GCF_020826845.1. Classification (NCBI taxonomy): domain Eukaryota; kingdom Metazoa; phylum Chordata; class Mammalia; order Perissodactyla; family Rhinocerotidae; genus Diceros; species Diceros bicornis. The sequence continues at coordinate 10,235,113 of NC_080766.1, forward strand.
GCAGTGGTGCATTCTTTTTCCATCTTTCCGGTTGATTGAGGTTTCCAAGCTGAATGTAGTAATCATCATTAAGCTTCTGGACACTTGTTGGGTTATTTGGGAGACAAAATCTTGTCCATTATTCTTCTATAAGGTATTAGGCAGACCACACTGAGGGATGATATTTTTAGCAACATGGAATTGACTTCTGATGCTTTCTCAGTCCTGGTGGGAAAGGCTTCTACCCAACTAGTGAGGGTGTCCACAAACACTAACAAAAACCTAAGATTCCCTGCTGCCTGGGGCATCTGGGTAAAGTGTATTTGTCAGTCTTCAGTAGGCCAATTTTCTTTGGGTTGGGTGCCCAGATGTTGAGGACTGGACGGAGTCTTGGTGCTGTTCTTTGCACAGATTATGCAATTTTAGTCACCTGTTGTATAGTCTTTTGTAGGTGGGGCCCTACGATATACTGCTGGACCCATTGGATTCTCCCTCTGGTGGCCAGGTCAATGCATGCTAGCTCCCTGGGCAGGCTCATTAACAGCACCAAGCACTTTTAAGATTTTAGGGCCATGTCTGATTTCCTTTTTGCCTGCTGTTAAGAGTCCCCTTTCCTTCCAGATTGTCCCATAGCATGAACTACAGCAAAAGCATAATGGGAATCTGTGTATATATTTACTTTTTTCCCTAGAGTTAGATGTGGAGCCCGAGTGAGGGTGATCATTTCTGCCCTTTGAGCCAATGTTCCTGTGTGTAGGGCTTTAGCCTCTAAAGACTCTTGTAAAGTTATGACCACTTACCCCACGTGTCTCTTACCTTGATCCATGAAGCTGTTGCCATCTGTGAAGTGTTTCAAGTTTGGTTCTTCCAGCAGACAGTCTAAACAGGTCGGCTAGAATACACTGTTTCCATAACTTGTAGGCAGTGGTGCCCATGGCCGTAAAGTGTGTGTCTGACAATTAATGGATGGGGAAAAGGGTACACGGCTTGACTCTGGGAGTCCAGATAACTATAGGACTTATCAAAATCCCATTCTACCTGGGCACACAGTTCTTGCACCTGTGCTAAACAAGCCGAGGAGGCAAGAGGTATGGTTTAAGGCAGGATAAAGATCTAATTTCCTAACACCAGTGTAAGAGGTCAGGTGCCTGGTAGAAAGTTTCTATTTTGCAAGGAGTCCAAGTCTAGCTTACTTTAAGCCCAAACCTAACCTCCACATAATGACAGCAAAGAAGGTGCCGGACAAGACAGACAAAGAAGGGGAAAAGACGGCCGATGCTGTCATGGATATCCTCCCAAAGGATAACACACAAACAGCAGTGCCCTCATTGAGGCATACAATTCCGGCTTGACATTTGACAGAAAAGGTTGCAAACTTCATGTCCTCACAGATGATGTAACAAGCACTGGAAGCATGCTGTGGGATTCTGACACAGAGAGAAACTGGCACACAGACTAGTGGAATGATACACACTCAGCAAGAGAACAGACCATACAGGTGTATACACCACAGGAAAAACAGTGACTAGTCTTCCAGATAATATACTAGGCAGTCTGTACTTTCCTTTATCCCTAAACAACGGCGCCTAAACCAGATGGACCTTGGCCTGACCAAGGCCTCCAGAGAAGGAAAAAGGAATATAGTACCCGGGAGGTGCACTCTGGATGACTCACCTAACTGCAGACGCAAGATCATCAGTTTACAACCCAGTCTTCATTTCCTGATCACTGAAGCATTAGAGGCAGTCGGCAAGCAAGGAAGCCAAGAGGGGAAATCCCCAGGCAGAAAAAAAGAAAACCTCGCCCAACTGCTGTGGGGAAAAATCCCCAAACAGCTTCCTCCAAGTTGACTAGCCAGCAGCAGAGGCTAGAGTCCCATCTGGGGTGCCAGAATTTGATATCAAGCAATGGGCTCACTCTGCTCACTGCCATCAGAGCCAGTTAATCACAATGAGTTAGGGATCGAGAAACAAAGTTTTAATTCGATTAGCCAGGATAACCAGGAAGATGGTAGACTAATGTCACAAAAAATCATCTTCAAGGATTACAGAATCTTGAGGCAGTTACGTAGGGAAAATGGGCAGTAAGGAGGGGGTCCAGGGATGTCGATCTCCAGGCGTAATGTGCTCCAGGCATCACATTGTTCCATTCTTGTCTTAGCTGTGATGGTTACCTTGTAGGTGTGTTTCTCACCTGTGGTCAGCCTGTTCCTGGAGAGAAACTCATAGAACAAAGTTTTTAATTTATCAAGCTATTAGGGATTACATATGTAAGCGGAGGCCATAAGTCAGGAGAGCGTGTGAATTTTTTGGAGTACGTGCAGAGCAGTGAGTAGTCACACAGAGGAGGGGCTGGGGCCATCTAATGTAACAAGATGGTCTCACTTATGCTCACGTACAAAATTACCACTAACTTATGGCTTAAAACACCACCCATTTGTTAACTCACATTTCTGTAGGTCAGAAGTTCAAGTGGGCTTGACTGTTCTCGCCTTAGGATTTCATAAGACCAAATTCAGAGCCCCAACCAGGCTAGGTTTTTATCTGGAATATCTGGGGAAGAATTTGCTTCCAAGCTCATTCACATTGTTAGTAGAATCCAGTTCCTTGGGGTTGTATGACTGAGATCCCCATTTCCTCACTGGCTCTGAGTCCAGGGGTGCTCTCAGCTTTTAAAGGCTATCATATTGAGTTCCTTTCCACGAAGCTGCCTCCATCTTCAGAGTCAACAACAGCACATTAAATCATTCATGTGTTTTGACTCTCTTTGACGTTTCCTTCTGTTACAAGGTGGAGGTAGATCTCAGCTTTTAAGAGCTCATGTGATTAGATCACTCCTACCAGATCCACTACCTTTCTTAAGGTCAACCTTGCCATATAATGTAACATAATCACTAAAGTGATATCTCATCATATTCTCAGTTTCTAGGGATTAGGTGTGATATCTTCGAGAGATATTTAACAAATTCTGCTACCATGAGGTCTTTGAGGAAGGTAAGAATTGAGCTTGGAGGCTGAACTAGAGAACTAGCGTCACTCACCTGCACCAACAATCTTAACCTGGAGTACATATTAGAATCAATCACTACTCAGGCTTGGGCTTTTTCCCAGAACAATCAAATTTGAATTTATAAGAGTGGGGACTGGGAATCAGAACAAAGCTTCCCACATACCCTAATGTGATGGTGGTCTCAGCAGTTTCTCATTAACTTACTTAGTACAATATATGTGGTAGCAATGCCAGAAACAGTTTGAGCTAACATCAGATATTCTCAATCTCATTTGACTCTAATTGAGGCTTTCCCAGTGTCTCTTTCTAATTTCAAAGATTCTGAGAGTTCTAATTAAGTTGAATATTTGTGTGCACATTATGGCCCACATGTGAACAATGCACTTTGCACATAGGAATCAATCTACAGATGGACGACGAGTAGGTCTTGCCAAATTTGGAGAATCATTTTAAAACATTCAAAACCCGCTGAAGCATTAAATCACTTTCAAAGGTGGCTTATGTAACAGAAATATCAGATCTGTGAGGGAGACACTGGATCCCCTAAAGATATCTATAAAGCATGTAAGCATTTGAATATTATTTGATATTTTGGAAAGGCATATACAAGAACTTGTAAAATTGAAAGGCTCTCCAGTTTAAATTTATCTAAAATTATGTTTTGTTAAGTCAGAACTTATTATTGTAATAACTCTCAATGGTTCCAATTATTCTCTAAATTTGAATTAAGTCCATCTAATCATTCATAGATAATGAATTTATTTGAAAATAACCGATTTCTAAGGAAAGATTGAAAACCATCATTAACAATGACCAAAACTTATCAAAAAATTAAATATACTGAATATATTAAAAATATTTGCATCTTGATTATATTTGAATTTGGAGGTATGCCCCATGTAACAAATATATAGCTGACCTGTTGAAATTTTGAAACATTATTCTAAGCATCTGAAAAATTACAAGATAATTATTGTCCTTAAGGACTTCACAATCCAATATGGGAGGCAGAAACACAAATGAACAATAACACTTAGTGAGTGATCTTGGTTGAAAGGTTTATAAGGATTAACTACTTTAATTCTCACACCCACTATGACGTTGGTACTTTTTTTTTAATCCCATTTTACAGATGAGAAAATGAAGTCCAGTGAGTTTCAACAACTTGGCTAAGATCACACAACTTTTATAGTCACTGTGGGCTAAGATTTCAGTTCATATAGTTGAGCCAAAGAAAGAATATCCTTAGCCACTTTGCTCTACAGACTCCCACAGTGCTAGAAGTAGCTCTAACAAAACTACTATGTGGAACAAAATGCTTGCAGTCCACATGCAAGATGGGAATTACTCATTTCAATTTGGGAGGTGACATTTGAATTGAAGGTAGAATTTCACCAGGTATAAAATCTGAGGGGGCAGAGTATTCAAGACTTTTACAATATCATGAATTGAAGTCTTAATGAGCAGTTTGAAACACTGAGACTGCATTATTATTTTTCTTTTAGAAATCTCAAAGGTGTGTTGATTATCTGTTCCCTTCATTATCTCATCTCTTACCTATTTTTAAAATATTTTTAACCCTTCCATAGAAATATTTTCTTTGCATAACTTTTCTCCATTTAACTAAATTTATTGTGTTAAAAGTATATAAAATTTTATTGTCAAATTATTTTACAAAAAGAAGTATATATTTGCATATCTACCATAAGCATACAAGGAAACCAAACACTTGCCAGCATTTTAAAAAATATTTCATTATTTATAGTTAATAATTGGTGTCTCATTTTGATGACTTTTCTTATAATAGAATGGAAGTTTCTCAACATGATAAAGGGCATCCACATAAACTACAACTAACAGCCTACATAATGGTGAAATATTGAATACTTTTCCACTATAAATTGGAAACAAAAAGTATGTTAATTTTTATCACTTTTATTCAAAAGTTTATTGGAGCAAAGAGTTGGTATAATAAGGGAGAAAAATGCATGAAGATTCAAAAACTAGAAGTAAAATTATCTTTATTCACAATAGACATAACTATTTACATATATTACCCTGAAGAATCTCATGATACATAAGTAGAACTCATTAGTAAATTTATCAGTTTTATGATAAAAGGCCAATATATAAAAACCAATTATATTTATATAAAACTAACAAATATTATGATAAAATTAAAAATAACAAATTCACAATATCACCAAAAACCATAAAATACTTAGTGTAGTAGGTTAAACTGTGGCCCCCAAAAGATATGCCCATGTCCTAATCCCTAGAACCTGTGAGTTTTACCTTATTTGTAAAAAGGATTTTGCAGATGTAAGTGAATTAAGGATCTCAAGATAAGGAGATTCTCCTAGTTACCTAGATGTTACATAAACCCAATGATAAATGTCCTTATAAGAGAAGCATAAAGAATAAGGCAATGTGAAAATGGAAGCAAAGATTGGAGTGATATTGCCACAAGCCAAAGAATGCTGACAGCCAACAGAAGCTGGAGGAGGCAAGACATGGCATCCCTCCTAGAGCCTCCAGAGACTGCAGGCCTGTAGACATCCTGATTTTAGACTTCTGGCCTCTGGACCTGTGAAAGAAAAAAATTCTCTTACTTTAAGACACCAAGTTTGTGGTAATTTTTTACAGCAGTTCTAGAAAACTATTAGACTTAGTAATATATTTAATGAAAGAGTTATAAGATATATATTGAAAACTATAAAATATTGCTGAGGAAATTTAAAGAATAAATAAATTGAGAGAAATATCATACTGAAGTATTCTAAATTGTGAAGTAATCATTGTCCCCAAATTGATCTACAGATTCAATCAACTCAAATAGAAAAGGCTTTTTTCCACTCCAAATTTATAAGCTTATTTTACAATTTATATGGAAATTGATATAGAATTCTCTGTTGGCTGTTTTCGTTTGTTTATCTGTTTTTCATGGCACTTTAAATATATCATCTGGGCCAGCCCCGTGGCTTAGCGGTTAAGTGCACATGCTCCGCTACTGCCAGCCTGGGTTCGGATCCCGGGCACAAATCAACACACCGCTTGTCCAGCCATGCTGAGGTGGCGTCCCACATACAGCAACTAGAAGGATGTGCAACTATGACATACAACTATCTACTGGGGCTTTGGGGAGAAAAAGGGAAAAAAAAAGGAGGAGGATTGGCAATAGATGTTAGCTTAGGGCCGGTATTCCTCAGCAAAAAGAGGAGGATTCGCATGGATGTTAGCTCAGGGCTGATCTTCCTCACAAAGAAAACCAAACAAACAAAACAAAACAAACAAACAAACAAAAAACTGTATAAATATGTCATCTCACTGCCTTTTGGCTTCTAAGGTTTCTGCCAAGATATAGGCCGATATTCTTATTGAGGATCCCTTGTACTTGATGAGTTGCTTTTCTTTTGCTGCCTTCAAGTTTTTCTCTTTGTCTATGTCTTTCAACAGTTTGATTATAATTTGCCTCAGTGTGATCCTCTTTGCATTTTTCCTTCTGAGAGTTCCTAGAGCTTCTTGTATTTGTAGATCCACGTCTTTCTTCTAATTTGGGATTTTTCAGCCACTAATTCTTCAAAGAATCTCTCTGCTTTTTTCTTTCTCTCTTCTCTTTGTGGGACTCCCATGTGTATATTAGTCCAAATGATGATATCCCATGAGGCCTTTAGTTTTTGTTTACTTTTATTCAATCTTTTTTCCTTTCTGCTCCATAGACTCAATAATTTCAAAAGTTCTGTCTTCAAATTCACTGATTCTTTCTTATGGATGTTCAAATCTCTTGTTGACCACCTGTAGTGATTTTTTTTTTCACTTCAATTATTTTTATTCCAGCTCCAGATTTTCTATTTGTTCCTTTTTATAATTTCTGTCTCCTTGTTGAAATTCACATTTTGTTCATACATCATTTTTCTGACTTCCTTTAGTTCTTTGTCCACATTTTCCTTTAGGTATTTCTGCATATTTAAGACAATTGTTTTAAAGTCTTTGTCTGGTTAGTCCAATGTCTGTGTGTTCTCAGGGATGGATTCTGGAGACTTATTTTGTCCCTTTGAATGGACCAAATTTTCCTGATGTTCTTTGTATGCCTTGTAAATTTTGTGTTGCAAATTGGGCATATAAGCAAAAAGCCACCTCTCCCAGTCTTTGCAGGCTCATTTTGTATTGGGAAAATCCTCTACATATTATTTGGATATTCTTTGATCCTTGGAATAAGCTTAAGGTGAAAGCTTAAGATCTTTTCAGGTCTTTTCTGAGCATGCATCTTGTTTGGGCTTCTATATGTCTCTTTTGATTCTCCATATACACAGCTGGTTTTGAATGTCTTACTTTCCCAAAAAGTTTCTCTACAGCTTCTCCTCAGTGCCTTAAATAATCTAAAGTATGTCTTCTTCTTTAATATCTTACCCCAGTCTGTGGATTTTTGTCTTCCTGCAGCTTTCTCAAGCAGCACCTACTGCTTCTTCCTACCTGGCATCCTAGTGGTGTAACTAGGTGTAACTTAGTGGTGTAACTTCCCCAACCTCCTTTCCTGAGCTCCAAGGTGGATGAAACAGAGATCAGTTCTACAAGCAGCCCCCAGACAGATTAAAAATAAGGTCTTTTCTAATCCCATTCATTCAAAAGGGGTATTGTTAACTGAGTTGTTGCCTGTTCTAAAACAAGACTGCAATCTGTTGGGAAGGAGGGGCAAGGGTGAGTAAAAATGACATGAAATTTCCTACTTTTTTGAATGTGGCTTTTTCTTGAGTGGGTGTTCACTTGGTTGCTGTAGACCTTTGGCTGTTTTCCAAAGCTCTTATAAAGTTATTTTAGCTAGTCTCTAGTTTAGTTTTGCTTATTTGTTTTTGTTTTTTAAATGTTTCAGTAAAGGATGGGGCTGGGAGCTTCCTGATTCACCATTTTGCTGATGTAACTCTAGAAATTTGATTTGTAATATTTCATGTTTAACGTAGGACTTCTTGATATGATTTGTTTCTCAGCCAATGTTGAAATTATTTCAATGAATTAATAGTAACCATCATTTATTTAGTGTATATCAGGACCTGTTCCAACATTATACCACTTTATTTAATCTTCCAAATCTCAGATGAAAACAAGATGGAGGTACAAACAGTTAGAGCAAATTTTTTCTAAAATTAACTTTCTTTGTTACTTATTAACTCTGCAATACTGAGATTATTCTTTGTGTATATTTTGTAGGATCATTGTATTAATGCAGTGATTTTGGAATGAATTAAGTTTAGTGCACAAGACATTGCAATTGTTCAATAATTTTAAATTGCTATTGTTATCTTTTTGTGGCTATATAGTAAAGGATCCAGATTTTGAAGTCAATTTGGCTCCAAAATATGGGATTTTACTACACTATATTTTGGACCAATATTTAATATAATGTTGAGTTACCTAATATTACTCTTTGTGATAGTAAAGCAATATTAATGTAGTACGAGCTAGCAGCCATGTTGATGCCAAACACTGGTAAACATAGCCCTCGTTTTTTGTTTCCACTTGTATGGCATTATCAAGAAATTACAATGAAAGAAGTTTCAAAAGCAATTTTTTAGGGGGGAGGTTGGAACTGGGAAGAAGAATAAGGATAGAAATTTGTTTAGAATATTATGATTCCTTCAGGTATGTTTTCTGAGAACATCCTAGCAATGAGGAAAAATATTATGATCAACATTGTCATTTTAATTTTTCCTAAGCCGTGTATTTCTTCTTGTAAGCAAGCTATAATTCTGTCAGGCAGAAGAAAAAATATGTTGAATAGTCTTATTATATTTTGTATGAATATAATTCATGTTTTTTCTAGCTGTCTGTGGCATTTAAAACGCTACAAAAAATTGTAAAAAGATAAAACAAAGACAAATATAAACATGTTTAATGCATACACTCTTGAAATGCAAATAGACTTTGGATACATGGGCTAACTATAATGCAGGCTACTACTTTAATCTATTTTAGCATATTTTGAGGTTCTAAAATTAGACGTTTTCTATATTCTAGACATGTAAAGATTTAAGTCAAATAAACATAAAAAGACAAATCTTTTGAATCTACTTTTATATGCAATACTACATTGGGCATTTAAAACTAAAATAAGTATGATTCAAATGAATCAAGTTCTAATTAATACATATAGTACCCCTACCTATTTATATCTGAAACATTTGTTAAATAGATGGTTGCTTAAAATTGTTCAGCTAAACAGAGAACACCATTGTTTATGTTGGCTGGACTTTATAAATGCTATTAAAATTAATTCAGATTACTAAATTGAATTAATTGTGAAACTGAATCACAACATTTTTTCTTTTTGTTAGGTGGCAGAGGAGTTGTTAATTATAGGGAAGTGGAAGAATGGGCAGTAGTTATTAAGAGTTAGAAGTGGCATTTAAGATTATAGTCCAATTCTCTCTGGGCTTAAAAATTTTAAGTAACTCCCCTAAACTTTTCAAGTTGTCATTAAATACTGGATTGGATTCCAGAATGTGAATCTTCTAGTAAATATTTCTTTTTTAAACAAAAATTCTCTTTCTGTAAGTGTTATGTTTTCTTTTACTTTCTTCAATTTTTTTTCTGGAATTATCAAGTAATGAACATATTTGATAGGTAAATAAATATTAAAAGATTAACAACTCTCCAGCTTTCCCTCTTTGCCTCATTCTCTCTTAAATCCAGTCAAAGAAGATTTTGTCCCCATCACTCGATTGAATCTATATGTCAAGGTTACAAAATATCCCTAAGTGACAATGATCAATTCTAGATTTTCACCTTACCTTCTTACTTGTTTTTCAGTGGCATTTGACACAGTTGATCATTTCTACTTTCCTTAAGTGCTTTGTCATTTGGCTTTCAGTACATGTATTCTACTGGATTTTCTTTTACTGCACAGGTCATTTTTTATATATCTAGTTTTCTGGATCTTTCTCCTTGTCTCAAACTCTGAATGTTAGAGTATCCCATGTGTTAATCTTTCTACCACTTTTCTTCTTCATCTACAGTCAACCAAGGTATTCACTTCAAGTACTTTGACTTTAAGTAGCATTCATTCACTAATTCCTAAATCTTTTTCTCAACCCTCAGTTATCAGTTTTAGATGTGTTTGTGTAACCACCTGTGAAGCATAGCTTATATCAATAATATAGATGGCTCTGCATTTAAAATATAACTTGAATGTAACTGTACATTACCATGTCCATAGGTATAATATTTGTCCAAGCCCTCATCTCTTTATATCTAAGCTATTGCTGTATCTTCCTAACCAGTCTCCTTGCTTACACTAATAAATCCATGAAGTCTATTCCCCATGAATCAGCTAGAATATTATAAATCAGTGAAGTATATAGCATCATTTTCCTGCTTAACATGCTCTAGTGGGTTCCCAGAAAGTTAGAAGAAAATCCAAAGAACTGTGAGGCCCCTGCTGATATGGCATACATTGGGTTCTTCTTATTTTTGTAAAAATGTACCACAAAATTGGGGGCTTAAAACAACACAGATTTATTATTTTATAGTCCTAGAAATTAGAATTACAAAATGGGTCGTCTTAGGCTAAAATCAAGGTATTTGGAGGACTATGTTCCTTCTAGAGCTTTAGGGGAGAATCCATATCCTTGTCTTTTCCATTTTTCTGTTGGCTGCCCACATTCTTTGGCTTGTAGCCTCCCTCCATCTTCAAAGCCAGCAATGGCCAGTTGAGTCTTTCATATTTTGTATCACTCTGACACTGTCTTGCTTCATTCTTTTACTTCTAAAGACCTTTGTGATTACAGTGGGCCCACCCAGATAATCCAGGATAATTTTCTCATCTCAAAGTCAGCTGACAAGCAAACTTAACTTCATCTGCAATCTTAATTCCCCTTTGTCATGTAACATAACATATTCACAGGTTCCAGAAATTAGAATACAAACATTTTTGTGGGGCCATTATTCTGACTAGCATATGGCCCTTGGCTACATCTTTGACTTCCTATTCTAAAACACTTCTTCTCCTTTATTCTGTGCATTCATACTAGTGGCCTTGATCTTCTTCCAACATGTCAAGTTTGTTCCCATGTTAGGGCATATAAATTCTGGTTCTTTCTACTTGGAATAGTCTTCTCACACGTTTTTAAATGACCTTTTTTTCTCCTTTCATTCAGATTGTGTCCAAATTTACATCTTAAGAAGTTTTCCTTCATCATTCTACTTATAATTCTCTTCTACCCTGTCAATCATTTTACAATTAACCCTCTTTATTATTTATATAGCCTGTATCTACCAGTATATATCATTTTATTATATTTTTACATAATACTATGTGTATTATATATATATAAAATATATAAAATTTTTTATGAGTCCAAAATTAGAGTACAAACTCATTGAAGGTGAGAAATAGTTCCATATTTTTTATCAACATATTCTCAGTAATTGAAACAGTGCTTGGTATATAGTAGGTGCTCCATAAACATTTATTGAATAAAGAAACATATCTTTAAAGAATACTTTGTAATTATAGACTACCATCATTTTTTTTTTTTTGGTGAGGAAAATTGGTCCTGAGTTAACATCTGTTGCCAGTCTTCCTCTTTTTGCTGAGGAAGATTGGCCCTGAGCTAACATCTATGCCCATCTTCTTCTATTTTTTTTGTATGTGGGATGCCACCTCAGCGTGGCTTGATTAGTGGTGCATAGGTCTGCACCTGGCATCCAAACCCATGAACCTCAGGCCACCAAAGCAGAGTGTGCAGACTTAACCACTACACCACTGGGCTGGCCCCCTAGACTACCATCTTTTAATCCACATTACCCTTTTTATGCCATCTGATTAAAAAGAAAAACCCAAAGAGAAAATATGACAAGCTTATTGAAGTACTAGAATTGGGAAACAAATATTTTGAATTGTTGTTCAAATTTACATCAATTTATCTCTGGGATGTGACTCAAATTCTTTACTTTGGCATTTCAGAAAATTTAAAATATAATATAATCCATATTATAATTGAAGCATTGCTGATGCTGACTTCTATTCAATATGGTAGATTCAAGTTTGTGTGCAAGACGCCCTTCATTTGTCACTCAAAAAATATAGCAATTAATATATAATAATTTTAGGAAAACTTAAGCTCAAACCAACAAGAAAAACATTAAGAAATCAAACAGAATAACAGATCATAGTATCATAGTCAAGATTTGTAAGTAGGCCTCAAATCCAGAGAAATCACAGATAAATCAGAACTGGATAAAGATTTGAACAACTGGAAGTTGGGATGTTAACATCTGCATATGGACAAGAAACAAGTACTTTATCTTTTGCTATAGAATCTGGACCTGTAGTATCACACAGAGACAGTCACTATAAAAAGCTGGTGCATCACCAAAATGAAATTCAGAACTCCTTTCTTTATCCTGGAAGCCTACTGACTATTCAGGATCGTAAGAAAGTAAAGAGACATTGAGAAATCAGAGCCCTAAATATGCATCATGCTTGGGAATGGACTCTAAATTTATATTACCTAAAGTGTGCAGGAACTCCAGATAAGTTACACGACAACATGCTGTGAACTTGTAAAATTACTAACCCTGGTAAGTACAAATGTGAACTCAGGGAACTTGGGTAAATAAAAAATACATCACAATAAACTTGAACTCAAAGTAAAAAAATAAAAAGTAGCATACAGAGTCAGGTTATTTCAGAAACAAAAAAAGTATATTTCGTCACAAGAGTAAGGAATAGTAGAAATTTTAAAGAGTCATTGAAGCAAGTATTTTCAAAATATTCATAGATATAATATCACAAGTCAAGAATTGATTATGAAAGACAATCTCTAATTTTTGAAGAAATATATTTGAATTAAAGCAAAACTACAGAATTTAAAAATATATTCACTGTAAGGAGGATTCTGAGAAGATGGCAAAGTAGGAGGCACCAGGAATCGGTCTTCCCACTAGACAATAATTGACCGGCAGAATCTCTCTGATGTAACCATTTTGAAACTCTGGAGTCTATTGAAGGTTTGCAACTTCCAGGGGAAGGGTTGGAAGGTAAATTGCAGTTAATTTTGGTCAATTTCAGCTCTTAGTAGCAGTGTCTCATGCCCCACCCCCAGACCTGTGGCAGGCAGCTGTGCACTGTTTTCTGGAGCAACCAACGCACAGCTTGTAGGAGCCAAGCTAGGCAAAAAGGACCTTGTCCTCCAAATATTAAGGATCAGTGCTCTAATCACTGATGACTGCTTCGGATCACAGAGGTGCAGACAAAAAGGCTAGCAGTCATTGTTGTTGGGCCTCCATGCATTGTTGCAAGCCCCTCCTCCTCAGGCTGAAGTGACTTTCAGGGGATTTAAAGGACCAGTATCCTTTCTTCCCCTTCATTTTTTTCTTTTTCCCCTTTTGGGAGCTAGAGATTCAAAAGCAACTGCATATACTGGGAAAATTAGAAAGTGACCACCCATGCCCAGGGAAAGGTACAGGCTCAGAAAAGACCTGAAAAGATCTTAAGTTTACACCTCAGTTTGATTCTTGGACTAGAAACATCTTACAACAATAAAAAAAGATTAAAATAACAAAAACAATAAGAAAAAACAGCAAACCCTGGGGAAGAGGGAGAGTCTAATTTCCAGAGTTACCACATTATTATATTTAAACGTCCAGTTTTTAACAGCAATGACAAAAAAATCACAAGGCATACAAAAAAAAAAAAAAAACCCAGAAAAATATGGCCTATTCAAAGGAGAAATAAGTCAACACACACTGTCCCTGGAAAAGACCTGATGGCAGCTCTGCTAGACCAAAACTTTAAAATAACTGTCTTGATGATAAAAGAACTAAAGAAAGATGAATAGAAAGTGAAGAAAATGATATATGAACAAAATGAAAATATCAGTAAAGAGACAGAAAACCTAAAAAGAAAAACAAAAAGAAATTTTGCAGCTGAAAATTACAATAACTGAAATGAAAAATTCCCTAGAGGAATTCAAAGGTGGAGTTGAGCAGGCAGAAGAAAGAATCCACAAACATGAAGGTAGGACACTGGAAATTATTGAGTCTGAAGAACAGAAAGAAAAAAGATTGAAGAAAAGTGAACAGAGCCTAAGGTATCTGTGGAACACCAGCAAGAAGATCAAATATGCATTGTGGGAATCCCAGAAGAAGAAGAGAGAGGGAAGATGCAGAGAGAATATTAGAAGAAATAATGGCTGAAAATTTTCCAAATTTTATGAAGACATGAATATAAACATTCTAGAAGTTCAACAAACTCCAAGTAAGATGAACTCAAAGAGATTCACACTGAGACACAGAATAATCAAACTTTTGAAATCCAAAGTCAAAGAGAGAATCTTGAAAGCAGCAAGAGAGAAATAACTTATCCCATACAAGAACTCTTCAAAAAGATTATCAGATTTCTCATCAGAAACTTTGAAGACCAGAAGGCAGTAGGCCAATGTATTCTAAGTGCTAAAAGAAAAAGAAAACCCCGTCAACCACAAATCCTATATCCATCAAACCTGTCCTTCAAAAGTGAGGGAGAAATTAAGATCTTCTCAGATAAACAAAAGCTGAGGGAGTTTGTTACCAGTAGACCTGCCTTGCAAGAAATGCTTGAGGGAGTACTGCAGCATGAAATGAAAGGACACTAGACAGTTAACTTGAAACAACATGCAAAAATAAAGATCTCAATAAAGATAAATACATGAGCAATTATAAAAGCTAGTATTATTGTAACAAGAGCTTGAAACTCCACTTTTTGTTTTCTACATGATTTAAGAGACTAATACATTTTTAAAAACAATTATTAGTCTAAAAGCTAGTATTACTGTGACTTTGGTTAGTAACTTCACATTTTTTTTTCTACATAATTTAAGAGACTAATGCATTTAAAAGAATTATTAGTTTATGTTTTGGGGCATGCAATGTATAAAGATGTAATTTGCGATATCAATAACCAGAATGAGTGGGGACAGAGCAGTTAAAGGAATAGAGTTTTTATATGTTATTGAAGTTAGGCTGGTATAAATTCAAGTTAGAGTGTTATAATTTTAGGATGTTAAATGCATCCCATGATAATCACAAAAAACATAATTATAAAATATATACAAAAGGAAATGAGGAAGGCATTTAAACATTTCAACTCAAAAAATCAACTGAACAAAAACATAATGCAAAAAATGAGGGAAAAAATATTATAAGGCATATAGAAAACAAACAACAAAATGACCAAAATTAGTCCCTCCTTATCTATAATTATTTTAACTAGATTTAATTAATTTAATGGATGAAATTCTCTCATGAAAAGACAGTATCAGCAGAATAGGTAAGAAAACATGATCCAAGTATATGCTGTCTATAAGAGACTCACTTTCAGTCTAAGCCACAACTAGACTGAAAATGAAAGGATGGAAAAAAGATATTTCATGCAAATGTTAACCAAAAGAGAGCAGGGGTGGCTACACTAATATTAGACAAAATAGACTTTAAATCAGCAAAGACTACTAAAGAAAAAGAAGGACATTATATATTAACAAGACTTTAAATCAGCAAAGACTGCTTAAGAAAAAGAAGGACATTATATATTAACAAAATTTTCAAATGTTCAAAGCAAGAAGATATAATAATTATAAACATTTATGCATCTAAAAAATATATCAAAATATATGAAGCAAAAATTGACACAATTGAAGAGTGAAATAGAGAGTTCTACAATAAATAGTTTTATACTTTAGTACCCCATTATCAATAATGGATAGAACATCCAGACAGAAGACAAATAAGGAAGTAGAGGACTTAAACAACACAATAAACCAACTAGATCTAATAGACATATACAGAACACTGCACAACTACAATAGCATACATATTCTTCTCAGGTACACATGGAATATTTTCTAGCACAGATTGTATGTTAGAACAAAAATTAAGTCTCAATAGCTTTAAAAAAACAGATATCATACAAAGGATCTTCTCCAACCACAATGGGATAAAGCTAGAAATTAATAACAGAAATAAAACTAGAAAATACACAAAATTGTGAAAATTAAGCAATGCCCTCTTAAATGACCAAAAGATCAAAGAAAGACTCACAAGAAAAATTAGAATCACTTACAGACAAATGAAAATGAAAAAAACCAACATACCAAAACTTATGCGACACAATGAAAACAGTGGAATCGGAAAATTTATAGCTATAAAGACTTACCTTTAAAAGCAAGAAATATCTCAAATTAATATCCTGACTTTACAACTAAAGGAAATAGAAGAAGAAGAACAAATTAAACTCAAAGCTAGCAGAAGGAAGAAAATAATAAAGATTAGAGGAGCGATAAATGAAACAGAGAATAGAAAAACAATAGAGAAAATCAATGAAATCAAAAGTTGGTTCTGTGAAAAGATGAATAAATCAATAAACCTTTGGGTGATCGACTAAAACAAGAGAAGACAAATTACTAAAATCAGAAATGACAGTGAGAACATGACTACTGACTTTCAGAAATAAAAAGGATTAGAAGAACGTACTATGAACAATTGTATGACAACCAGTTGGATAATCTCGATGAAATGGACAAATTTCCAGAAACACAAAATGTACCAAGGCCAAATCACAAAAAATGGAATATCTGAAGAGACCTATAACATACAAAGATCTATTTGGTAATCAAAAATCTCCCAACAGGGCCCAGCCTGGTGGCATAGTGGTTAACTTCGGCGTGCTCTGCTTCAGCAGACCCAGGTTCACGGGTTCGGATACTGGGCACAGACCTACATCACTCATCAAGCAGTGCTGTGGCCGTGACCCACATACAAAATAGAGGAAAGATTGGCACAGATGTTAGCTCAGGGCCAATCTTCCTCAAGCAAAAAAGAGGATGATCGGCAACAGATATTAGCTCAGGGCCAATCTCCCTCACCAAAAATGAAAAAAAAAATCTCTCGACAAAGAAAAGCTCTGTCCACGATTACTTCACTGATGAATTCTACAAAACATTTAAAGAACAAACACCAATCTTTTCAAACTTTTCCAAAAAGTTGAGGAGGAGGGAAGACTTCCTAACTCATTCTGCAAGGCCAGCATTACCCTGTTACCAAAGTCAGACAAGGATACTACAAGGAAAGAAAACTACAAACCAATATCCTTATGAACATTATGCAAAAATCCTCAATGAAATACTAGCACACTGATTTCAGCAGCATATTAAAAGGACTATACACCATGAACACGTGGGATTTATTCTTGGAAGGCAAAGATCTGTCCATCTACAGAAATTTATGAATGTAATGCACTATATTCACAAAATGAAGGAAAAAAATCTGCATGATCATTTCAATTGATACACAAAAAGCATTTGACAAAATTAAACATCCTTTTTTGGTTAAAAACACTCAAGACAGTAGGAATAGAAGGAAACTATCTCAACATAATATAAGCCATATATGAAAAACCCACAATGAACATCATACTCAATGGCAAAAGACTGAAAGCTTTTCCTCTAAAATCAGGAACAAGGTGAGGATGCCCAATTTTGCCACTTTATTCAACATGGTATCAGAAATGCTGGCCACAGCAATTAGGCAAGGAAAAAAAGAACTAAAAGTCATCCAAATTGGAAAGAAAGTATTAAAGTTATTGCTGTCCACATCTTGATTTTAAATGTAGAAAACCTTAAAGATTTAACATAAAAAAAATTAGAACTAATAAAAGAATTCAGCAAAATTATAGGATAAAGAATCAGCACTTGCATTTCTATATGCTAACAATGAAAAATCTGAAAAGGAAGTTACAAAATTAATTCCATTTACAATAGCAACAAATAGAATAAAACACTTAGGAATTAATTTAACCAAGAAGGTGAAAGACTTGTACAATGAAAACTATAAAACTACAAAATATGGCAGAAAGAAATTAAAGCAGAACGTAAACAAATGGACACAAATCCCATGTTCGTGTGTTAGAAGGTTTAATATTGCTAATATGTCCATGCTATCCAAATGGATCTACAGATTCAATGCAATCCCTATCAAAATCCCAGCGATGCTGTTTGTAGAAATAGGAAAACCTATTCTAAAATTCATATCGTATCTCAAGGACTCTGAATAGCCAAAACAATCTTGAAAAAGGATAACAAAGCTGGAGGGCTCACACTTCCTTATTTCAAAACTTACTACAATGCTCCAGTAATCAAAACAGTGTATTACTGGTATCAAGTCAGACATATAGATCAGTAGAATAGAATAGAAAACTGAGAAATAAACTCTCACATATATGGTCAAATAATTTTTGACACAGGTGCGAAAAGCATTCAAATGGGAAAGGACAGTTTTTCAATAAAGGGTGCTGGAAAAACTGGATATCCACACACACAGGAATAAAGTTGGACTCTTACCTAACGCCATATACAAAAATTAACTCAAAATAGATCAAAGACCTAAACGTAAGACTTTATAAAACTCTTAGAAGAAGACGTAGGGCAAAACTTTCACAACATTAGATTTAGCAATAATTTCTTGGATATAACACCAAAGGCACAGGAAACAACAAAAATAGACAAGTGGGACTTCACGAAAATTTTAAAAATTTGTGCATCAAAAGATAATATCAACAGAGTAAAAAAACAATTCACAGAGTGGGAGAAAAAACTTACAAATCATATATCTGATAAGGGATTAATATTCAGAATATATAGAGAAGTCATAAAACTCAACGACAAAAAACAACTTAATGCAAAAAAGAGCAAAGGACTAGAATAGACATTTCTCTAAAAAAGAAATACAAATGGCCAACAAGCATGTGAAACGATACTCAACATTGCTAATCATTATGGAAGTGCAAATCAAAACTTCAATGAGATACTTTTTCACACCTATTGGGATGGCTACTATCAAAACAAATAGAAAATAACAAGTGTTGATGAGGATATGGAGAAACTGGAACCCTGTGCACTGTTGATGGGAATGCAAAATCATACAACTACTGTGGAAAGCAGTATGGTGGTTCCTCAAAAAATTAGAAATAGAATTAACATATGATCCAACAATTCCACTTCTGGGAACATAACCAAAAGAATTGAAAGCAGGGTCTCAAAAAAATATTTATACACCAATAAATATAGCATAGCAGCATTATTCACAACAACTACAATGTGGCAGCAACCCAGTATTTACTGATGGATGAATGGATAAGCAAAATGGGGTATGTACATACAACGGACTATTATTCAGTCTTAAAAAAGAATAAAAGTCTGACATATGCTGCTATAGGGATGAACCCTGAGGGCATGCTAAGTGAAATAAGCTACTCACAAAAAGAAAAATATAGTATGATTCCACCTATATGAAGTACTTAGAGTGGTTGAAATCATAGAGATAGAAAGTAGAATGGTGGTTGCTGGGGTCTGGAGGGAGGGGGCAATACAGAGTTATTGTTTAATGGGTATAGAGTTTCAGTTTTAAGATATGAAAAGAGTTATAGAGATGGATGATGGTGATGGTTACACAACAGTTTGATCGTATTTAATACTACAAAACTTACACTTAAAAATGGTAAGAAGGTGGGGCCGGCCCGGTGGCGCAAGCGGTTAAGTGCGCGCGCTCCGCTGTGGCGGCCCGGGGTTCGCTGGTTCGGATCCCGGGCGCGCACCGACGCACTGCTTGGTAGGCCATGCTGTGGCGGCGTCCCATATAAAGTGGAGGAAGATAGGCACCGATGTTAGCCCAGGGCCGTCTTCCTCAGCAAAGAAAGAGGAGGATTGGCGGATGTTAGCTCAGGGCTGATCTCCTCACAAAAAAAAAAAAAAATGGTAAGAAGGTAAATTTTATATGTATTTTACCACAAGCAATATATACATATATATATATTCAGTAATATTACAAAGTCATTGGATAAGTCAAGACATTGACAAGTGAATAAATATTTGTGCTTCCCTTGCTAACCAAAACTTCCCTACTTGCCATAGACAATAAGACAGATTTTGCCTTGAATAATTTTTCTGGTTAGCCTTACCTCAGAAAGTTACATATCCAGAGAAAGCCAAACCTCCAGCCCCACTTCTGCTATACCTCAGATGTATAACTAGAGGCACTTTCTAGCATGCCTCAGAAGGCCAATAAAGCCAGAGGAGATATGGACCACCAAAGAAATCATGAGACATGACTAATTTGTATTAGCACATTTATGGAGAATATATGTGGATATGTATTCTGACAGTGCTTGACCACGAGGTAAAAACAATTTGGTTTTGACTGAATATATTGATTTCATTCAGTAGCTCTCATCCAGAGGCGATTTTGCCCTCGAGAGGACATATGGCAATGTCTGCAGACATTTTTGGTTGTCAAAACTGGGGGAGGGTATAACTGGCATCTAATGGGTAGAGGCCAAGGATGCTGCTAAATTTTACAATGAATAAGCATAATCCCCTACAATAAAGAATTTTCCAGCCCCAAATGTCAATTGTGCCCAGATTAAGTAACGCTGATACAGAGGCGTTTGCCAGACAGTCTGGGTTTAATGTGCTAACCTAAGCAGCTAGTTCTAATTGTTTATTGGTTCGATCACTAGGAGGAAATGAAACAAGAATGAGTTGTCATAAAATCCTTAGAGTGATGTGGTGAATACAAAGACTATCAGAATGGATTATATTATACGGCACAACTACTCTACTACTATATTTTTCTCTGTGGAGACTGAGAAGGTTGTCTTTTCACGAAGACATTGAGAAGTTAGAAGCATTGTTGTGGAAGTTTCTTATAGGCTAAGGATACCGGTAGATGTGGCAGTAGAGATGGAAGATATTTCAATGGAAATGGCTTGATCTCAGAATGACAGAGACATAGTAGAATATTTAACTGACAGAGTAAAGATATTGGACAGCAAGGTCAAAATAATGATAAAATAGTCTGACCCGCAAGGATGCTTGGCATGAGAAGATTGACCACTATGCCCCTACAAGGACCAAAATATATGAATATCCCCTTAAGTTCTTACTTTAATTTCTATAGCCAAAAGAATACTCTAGAGTCTGATGATTAATGAGGTCAGGCTTGTGTCACCAAAGTTTTCAAATGATTTCACCCAAATTTCCAGATGAGTCATTTCACAGCCTCAGGGCCATTCAAATGAAAGGGAGAGGAATGTTGAAAAAGAAACCTGCAATGATATCACTGGTATGTATGATGAATTTTCAACCTAACGTGTCTGGAAAGGTACCTGCAGCCATTTAGCAGTTTGAATGACAAAACAAAAGGCGAACAGTTTTGTCCTTTTTGAAATAAAAGGCCTGCAGTGTGGAGGAAATTCTTAATATTCATGAGAACAGAATGATTTGTTCTAAGGATGTCAGTCATCCAACTTCCCCTAAAACCTCAGTGCTTTGCTGAGGCTTTGAAACAAAAAACAAAATGGCCATAATGACAGAACGGAGGCTACTCAGCAGCTGACCAAAAGACTCCAGCTCACCAAGACTGACCTGCCCCCCTCCACTGATGAAGGCACAACTCATCTCATCTTCCAGTTCCTAAAATGAAACATAACCCAGCATTTGGTGACAGATGAATATATTTGACCCTTTTTTTTTTAAATCACACATGAAATTCATTCATTTATTCAGTAATTATTTATTAAGTCCCTACTATGTGTAAAGGGTGGTTCTTGCGGCTTGGGATACATGAGAAGAAAAAAAATACAATAAAAATAACCCACAGTCTTTCCCTGGTAGAACTTGCATTCTCACTGGGAGCAAGGCAAAATAAGCAATAAATATCATAACAGTGTAAGTTTTATAGTGTATTGTAAACTGATAAATATGATGGAAGAAAAAATGTAAAATTGACTAAGAGGATCGGGAGTGTCTGGGTTGGGGAAATAGCGTGGTTGATTCTCTGAATCATATTTGAATAAAGACTGGAAGGAGGATGGTAGGTAGTCAGGTGAATAACAGGGAAAACACTGCTTCAAGCAGAGGGAATTTTGCACTTAGCCGGTACAGTAAGTAGGAATTTGCCTAGCAGATATTAGGACAACAGGGAGGCCGGGGTGATGGGGCGGGGGTGAAGAGACGAGGGAACAGTAATACGAGAAATCAGGGCGGTGGACTAAGCATGTGGCAAGGACCTGTATTCCTACTGTGTTCTTGAAATGTTGTGTGCCAGAAATATTCAGCTAGCAATATTAGTGACCACTGTGTTCTTCTCATCTGCAAATGCTTGACTTGCTATTTTCCTCCATGTTATATACTTTTATCCCTTCACAAAGGAAACATCCTAAAAGTTATAGCTAGTTATTACATCAGTCTCAAAGTTCAGGGCCCCTGTGTGCTGTATGGTGATCTCACCATCCTGTCTACACGCAGCTCGGTTTGATCTGGTGACTATGACTTGAAAGGACAAGTTATGCCCCGTACATTCTGAATACAGTGGTGGAACAAGGACGATATCAAGTCCTTGCTCATAAAGAGGTCCTCTTCAGTCATCTTCATAAAGAAGGGGGTAGAAGACATAGCCATACATGTGCTGGTGTCAGATTACACTGGCTTGCAAGGCCCCATAGTTAAATTTTCAGGAAGTTTGTGAGTCAGATAGCATCACATTGCCAGCTTGAAATTGGCCATGATGGCAATGTTTATACAAAAGTCATCAGCAAATACTACAAATCAGGATTATTTTTCCCCAGAGAGCTGGTTGTTAAACACTTATCGATAAACCATAGAGGAATTCTACAGTCATTTCTAAAATTTTGCAGGACAGATGTTGGAAAAGTCCATAACCCGGGGGATAGAGGATGATCCTTTGTTAATCTCTGATTCTGCTTCTGGAAGTTAGAGGACACCAAGCTCTCCTTGACCGCAGATTACTCAGCCTGCTTTCTGGAAAGACAAGGTGAGAGGCACATGGGATCAGTTTTGGTCTCCAACAGTCCCGACCGCTGGTTTTTTGAAAGCACAATTCTTTCAAAAAATCCAAAAGTATAGTACTTTTTTAATTCCAATATATTTAACACGCCAGAAACAATAAACAATATTATATTTGAGACACAAATCTCACATCTCTATATTTCTTTTATTGCTAACTCATGTGTCTTTTTCTCTATTTCTTTCCAGCTATCTTGAATCTTTTATGCTTTAGTGGCAAAGTCACATACCTATTCTCTTTTCCCTGAGGCATGTTGTACTTTTGAAAGGATATAAATTCAAGTAGGCTCTACATTCTTAACTTGATCTTTGCTCTGAGATACTTTAATCCATTCATTGGTTTTAAAAGTGACAGAAAGCAGGTCAGCAGTTGCCTGGCAAGGAGTAGAGGAAGGATGGATTACAAAAAGCACAAGAAAACTTTTAGGGGTGATGGCATTGTTCCTATTCCTGTTTGTGGTAGTGGTGTCTTGGATTGTATACATATGTCAAACCTGATCTTAATATATACTGTGAAAATATGCAGGTTATTGTATTTCGTTTATAATTCAATACATTTGGGAGGAAAAACAACAAGTGTGAAGTTGATACTTTGATTTGATTGTTGCAAACAGACCTTTTCGGTTTTCTCTTTCTAGTTGTGTGGGGAGTGAAACAGTGGGGAGGGAAAAATGATCACTTGTTAGTGTGCTTATCCCGTTTATACTTACTGGTGAATGAGCTAATTATTTTCTGAAGTCATCTCCCTCTTGTCAGTGCCAAGAGTAACCAATGCACACTGTTAACATTCTGCTTTCCAACATCTGCACCTAGAGCTACATTTTATTAAGTCAAATATTTACCACTGTCTAACATGGATAACCACCCTCCAAGCCTCTAGCATCTTCACTGTCTGTCACCAGGCCTTGAAGCCACAGCTACATATGTTAAGATTTTGTTATATCACATTGCACTTCCAGGGAACAATTTATTTTTCAGTCAAAATAGCCTAGGTTATGTAGTACAACTAATAACTCGCAAAATGTCAATTATTTTAAACATCAAAATATAGTACGTTATTAAATTTTGCATTAAGCATAATGGTCTTAGAGTAGGAATTTGCCTAGCAGATATCAAGACAACAAGGAGGCTACATGTACATACATCATGGGTTGGCGGGGACTTTACTACTTGCCCTTACTCTGAGATTCAAGGTACCAGAGCAACTACTATCTGGAACATAGTTGGTAGCTCCCTGTATAGGCAAGTAGTAGAGATAGGTATGCTATGAGCAGAAGTGGCCTGAAGATAACGCATGCTGTTTGGGGAGTAAAATGCTTATAACTAAGATTATGGAAGGTCAGTCAATATCGGTAATGACAAAGTCTAGAGCATGACCATGAGATTGAGGGGCTAATAGATATTAGACAGATTGGAGGATAAGATCATTAGACAAGAGTATTTCAAACAACTGAGAAGTCAAGGCATTGGACTTTTCTTCTAGATGTATACTGAAATTGCTAAGAATTAATATTGGAGTAAAATTGGAGAGAGTAACATAAACCATCAGTTAAAATTATTGAGAAATGAAGTGAAGTGAATTGAGTTCATAAATACTGACTATTGCCTGGAGAACAAAAGTAGTAAGGACAACAATAACAGCTACCCATTTTTTTTTATCTATGATGTGTTAGCATTATAACTATATTTTAACAAATTTTACATGTATATTAAAATATTCTCTGCTCTCTCCATTAATTTTTACACAGTTTAGGTGATGATTAAATTTGCATTTTCACTCATACAGTTAGCTCACAGTATATTGAGATGAGATCATGAAGTGACATGGCGGAGAGTAGAGATTTGGATCAGAAATAACTGAAACTTTAGAGTTGAGGAGAGAGAGCATTTTTGTTTGTACTAAGGAAAGGTATATTATATTTGGAAATATTTTTTAGAAGAAAAATGTCCAAAGTGTTGAATTGTAGTAATTCTTTGGTTACTCGGGGACCTAAAGGTCTGAAACTGCTTTCTATTAGGAAATGTCCTAGGGGGCCGGCATGGTGGCATGGTGGTTAAGTTCACATGCTCCGCTTCAGCGGCCTTCAGTTCACGGGTTCAGATCCCAGGCACAGACCTACACACTATTCGTCAAGCCATGCTGTGGTAGCATCACACATACAAAATAGAAGAAGATGGGCACAGACTTTAGCTTAGCACAATCTTCCTCAAGCAAAAAGAGGAGGATTGGCAACAGATTTATCCCTGGGCCATTCTTCCTTACCAAGAAAAAAAAAAAACAAAAGAAATGTCCTACACTACTGGAATTGGTGGAAGGTAGAGTCTACGTCCCACAATAGACACTGAAAAGGACAAATACCTTCTTTCTTCTCCTTTCTTGCGGTGACAGCATGGTTATACCTCGTAGACTAGGCCAAGCACACCCACATTGGACAATATGGGCTACTATGGTTCAGTAAAGAAGGAAGAGGGGAGCATCTTTTCTGGTGGGCACAGCAATATCCAGTCTTTAGATCCAGTGGAGGTGGCTGTACCTCCTCCGGAGTCCAGCATGGTGCCGTGGGCTGTGCAAGCTACCAAGTCCACTGCTCAGCGGCGGCCGCAGGATCTCCTCTCTGGGCTTCTTTGGTGGCGTGCTTTTGTCTGAGGTGCTGATTGCTTTGCTTTCCTGTAATTCTGCTCATTTTCTGATTTCCACCTTTCCACCTCCCTTGAGATCTGTTTTCTCCTTAAATCAGGCAGTTTATTTGTTTTGCTTGCAATTAAAAACACTGACTGTTAGGAATCTCAGAAACATAATAAACAGAATGGAGAGGAGGAAATATTCATAGAAATAAAGTCTAAACATTTTCCAGAGTAGAAGAAAGACATGAGTCCTCAAATTAAAAGATCACATCAAGTTTCAAGCAGGAAATACAAAAAGAATTTCACAGAGGCTCATCAGACTGAAACTGCAGAACATCAAAGACAAAAAAAAAAATAATGTACGGACTGCTTTAAAAAGACTGACAGACTGATAGATTCCTCATTTGTAACAATAGATGCCAGAAGACAGTGGAATAATGCATTCAAAATAATACATTCAAAATAACTGTCAATCTAGAATTTGATTCGCATTTTACCAGCCATTCAAGAATGAGAGGAATTAAGAATTTTTTTCAGATCAAGATTATAATGTTACTCCTCATAGGCCTTTACCAAGAAAACCACTAAAATATACACTTCAGAAAGAAAGAAATTAAAACTGAAAAGATAGGAATTTTTTTTAAATGGTGATGGACAAAGAAATTAATAATATGGCATGGTAAATAAGTATTCACTGCAAAAATTAAAAATTAAAAAAATAAAAATAGTAACCAAAATCTACTTTTAAAAAAACGTTATTTGAATATAGTCCGATTACAAAAATGCATCTAAGTGTATATTTTGAAAAATTTACAATGGTTTGTAACCACCAGAACGATCAAGATATAGAACATTTCCATCAACCCAGAAGTTCCTTCGTGTCCCTTCCTGGTCAATTCCTGTGTAGTTACATAAAACTATGCTGCTCTGCTCCTTCTAAAGAACATGGTACAGGGAGTGTGGCTGCCTGACAGTCGTGGCTGCCTCCTCTCTAGATCCACAGACACATTGATGTCAAGACCATCCTTCCAGCAGGCTATTCCCAGAGAAGGACTAAGCACTGCAGAAGCGCTAATGCTGGCCCATTGCTGTAGGCTGTGGGATCCCTCCCACCATGTCCACACTGACTGGTCACAAAGGAAAACAGAGCTGCACCCTGAGACTCCTCCTACCCAGCCCACCTACAACTTCTCCCTCACCTCGCTCTTCACAGGTGTTTCCCCAATAAATCCCTTGCACACTGAATCGCACTTGGTGTGTACTGCACAGAGGACTCAGACTGACACAGGTGCTAACGAGAGTGGTCCAAGAAACAATTTGTAAAACGATGTTTTTAAATTGGCTCTTTTTCTTTATTTTTTTCCTGAGGAACACTGGCCATGAGCTAACATTTGTTGCTGATCCTCTCTTTTTGCTTGAGGAAGATTGTCACTGAGCTAACATCTGTGCCACTCTTCCCCTACTTTATATATGGGACACTGCCGCAGCATGGCTTGATGAGCAGTGCATAGGTCCTTGCCCGGGATCTGAACCCGTGAACCCTGGGCTGCCAAAGTGGAACATGTGAACTTAACCACTACACCACCAGGCCAGCCCCGAAACTGGCTTTCATCTGGCCAGAAAACCATGTTTAGATTTGCTTTCTATAGTCTTAGATTTTTAATATAGATATAAAATTATATTATTGAGTATTCTTCTGTAAATTGTGCATGCCCCATAATCCCAACATCATAGATTCTGGTGGACCCACCTGTGCTCTTCAACACACTTGGAGGGAGTACTCATCCCCCCAGTGCACTTGATGGTCAGAATTATCCATTAAAACATTTCCTCCAATGAGAGTAGTGACTAAGTAAATAAATGCCACTTTCAGTATAATAACAATGCCTGGAAGAATTTTATGACTTTCAAGCTTAAATGATTGAATATTATTTTTGTTTTGTTTTCTCGCTTGGTTTTTAAAAGCTGGACTATTTCATCTTGCTTTTTCTCCTCTCTTGTCTGTTAATATTATACCAGACAATGAATGCCTGAAGAAGTAATGATTGTGAATCCTTGTCCAAAGATGGCTGTATATGTAGATGTTATAGAAGCAGTTGATCCAGTATTATCATTTCCTAATTCTGGCAACCATTCATTTGACAATATTTCTTGCCATTCCATAGCGACATTTGAGTTTTAGGGTTTTATCGTTTTGGTTTAAGCCTCATTTTCCCTTACATAAGCAGTCAAGTGCAAGCTGAAGCGCCTTCGGTCACTCTGCAGATTCACAGCTCAGTATAAAGCAGAATGCTGGAGAGAGCAAAAGAGCACTGTTGACAAGAGGGACTTAAATCAAGTGGATGAAGGTGTTGAGACGTGAGACGAGACACTGTTGACAGGAACAAGGGAGATATCACTCGTTTGTTGAGTACCAGCCCCTTTTGCACTTTATATTGTCAAAGTAAATTTGCAAATTTTAAAAAACATTTCAAAGAGCCCTTTTGTTTTATAAAAATCAATTTAGTTTGTTTCCATTTAAGCCTCTTTTTTGGTTGAAAAATATGTCTTCCTTAGTTATTGAAAAAAAAGTTACTGAAAGAAAATACAAGTCTCTACTTCTTAAATTTTAAGTACAAAAATATATTCTAGAATAGCTAATAAATATTGATATTCACTTTGTAGTCACACACAGTATATTGCTTTTTGTAAAACAGTTAGGTTCCTTGATGATAAATGCTGCAAAAATAACTCACGTTCAGGCTAGAACAAAATTGGCAGTCAAGATTAAACTCACATTATACTAGAAAGGCAAGAGATTTCAACTTAAGCCTCAAGCAACTAGAAGTTCTAGTTAGAAATGTGTCAGTAAGATTAAATAGTTCAGGCTTTCCTCTGGGTAACGTGGACAAGACTGAATTTTCAAACATACATTATTGTTAAAGAATGGTCGTTGATATCAGAAAGTAACTTTCATTCAACAAACATTAATAAGGCTTTATTATGTGCCAGGAACAGTTCTAGGTTCTCGGCTGATAGCAGGAAAAGAAAAAACTGAAACAGCTTTTCCATTGCGGAGCTTATGTTCCAGGAAGTCAACTTGCAAGTCAAGGTATAAAAATTCCCAATGCCTGGAACATCATATACTGTCTTTAAAACATATTTTTATTTTTATTTACCTAAATTTAAAATATATTCCCTAGGTGTTGGTGGAAATATAACTCTTATATTTTTCATTATAAAACCAAAGAATTCTCTCATGTCTAAACATAATTAGATACCTCTCAAACAAAAAACAAATGTCTAGACAAAATGTTTTATCACGTTTGCTTGTAATTGAGTAAATTATAACTCAGTTTAAAAAAAATTACTGTACAACGTCAGACTAAAAAGGATTCAATAAGAGCAGTATATAGTTCAAAATTCCTGTAACACCTAGTTAATATTTTGAGGTAATCAGTTCCTTTTTATTTATTTCTCCAATATAATATTATTTTAATTATAAAGTACTTCCATACTTAATTTTTCCAATCAACTGCTATATTCTATGCAAATCATGTAAATTAGTACTAAAAACTAGCAACTTTAAAAGATACCATTTACATAGCAGATTGTCAATGAGTAACAGTAAAATTAATGATTAAATTATTTCATTTGTAGCAGTACAGATTTTTTTCAAAAAAATTATTAGGGCTCACAGTTATACTCAACTTTATTTATAGACCTTAAGATAATTCCCCATTTTAGGCAATTCTGTAATGTTTGGTTTGTAAATGGTACTTTGACAGGACTTTACTTAGCTAAGGAATTTGAACTATTCAATTCATGAGAGGAAAAACCATATTATTTACAATTGTTATTATTAGCTTCTGATTAATAATGTCATGTTCATTTGAATTTCAGTTTATTAAAATAAATAACCAAATATTTAAGAAATAATTTTCAAACGTTGGAAATATAAGCAAAGACTGAATGATCATGTTATGCTGCAGAAATATTGTTCCAGTTTTGTTACTGACTTTTGAGATAGCTTATACATTATACCTAAAAGGTTTTCTAAGTTGGCTGATATGGTTAATCATGGAGTTTCGACTTAACTCTACATTTCCTTGCTTCTCTGGTTTTCGTTTAGACCTTTAACATCATTTCAGCACAATTTTTTTGGTTCAGTGCCTTCTTGCTAAGCAGCTCAGAATTTCCTCCAGGGTCTCTATGGGATCAATGCTGGACCCGCCACAACTTTCTTTGACAATTAATCTTCTGGTAAGTGTGACTTGTGTGGCAAATGCACACTTATTTATGGCTGACACAGTCTTGTGTCAAAAGAATGTAAAATTGAAATTATAGTAACATCCTGCCACTTGGTATTATACTGAATTTTTGCTCTTTTGCAGTTAAGGTTGTATGAATATTTCCATTAAAAATTGATTTTCAGTGGTTTGTAACTTAACTGCAAATGATCTGTCCGTGAGAGATGAAAACTGATATATGAGTGCATCCCTTAGGAGCCAAGGCATAATTAAATTTGCACGGTTGCTTTAAAGTTAAATCGCAGTAGGTTAGGGGTGATATATAAAAGCCATGGGTTTAGGGAAACATGGTAAATTAAATTTAGGTTGGATTCTTTTCATTTTTAATTAGCGAATACTATTAATTTAAATAATCATTTTGATTTCATAGAAATTATAAAAATATCAAAGTGCATAATATTTTTGCCTTCAAGAATATGTAAGTTCACCATTTGCTAGCTATCAATATTAGGAACATTCTACAAAAATCATGCTTTGGATTTTGCTGTTGATATTCACTTTATATCATTGTATCTTATATTTATAATTTTAAAAATCATTTAATCGTTTGAATCAACAAATATCTATTACTTTCTCTCCACAAAATACTGTGCCCCGTGCTGAGAGTTTGAAGATAAATAACACTGTATCTGCCTGGAGAAGCTAACAGTCTATTACGGTAGAAAAGAAAATAGCACACAGCAGTGTATAAATGACAAAGATGTACAGAAAGGGTCTCAGAAGAGGGAGGCAGGGCTGGAAGTTGGGGGTGGAGGATTTCAACTATTTATCCTTGAAAGGAGTGAATTTGGAGAGAATAGTTCCAGCAAAGCCATAGAGAAGGGAATGCAAACGTGTTTTTGAATAATCTAGAGACACAATACAGGAAAGGAAGAAACAGGATCAAAATCCATCTGAGGGCCACAATTTCATCACTAGGCAATAGGATATCACTGACTATTTTTAAGCAGAACATTGTGCATGACAGAAGAATATTTGAAGAAGATTAGTCTGGAAATATTGTAAATTGGCATTATTGTCTTTTGTTTGAGAGTGTGGATTCAGGTCAGATTCCTGGGTTTCAATACCAGCAGCAACATTCCCTTGCTTTGTGAATTTGGGAAAGCCTTTTACCTCTCTGGTCTACAAGTAGCTTAATGTTGAAATGTAGATAAAAGATGCTAGAATACAGCATCTCCTGTGTGACATTGTAAGAATTAAATGAGACAATACACATAAGCACTTGGCAGTATGCTTAAATACATGATAAGTATTAGCTGTTATTGTTATTAAGGTGAATGAACAGAGTGAAAGAAAATGTATAAGACAAACAAACTGTATATAAATACAATTGTTCAAGATAGAATTATTGATGAACCTGAATGAGGGTTTATTTGGCAGGAATGAAAATGAAATTATGCATTAAATATAGAAAGTGTGAAGGTGGAATAAGCAAGACTAAGGAGTAGATTGGATTTCAGTGGTGAGAGAATTGTGAGAAAAATAATTATTTCCAGATTTCAAGCCCGGATCACTGGGCAAGTAGTTTCATGATCATAAAAGGGACATCATTAATCATAATGAGATGGTTAAGGGATGAGCTTAAATGAGCGTTAAAGCTTCAAGTGCTCATTGGATATATAACTATCCAGAAGGTAGTTGTAAATATGATGAGGGACTTTACACAAAGCTTCCCTTAAAATATATAAGAACAAAATGTAAATTGACAACTGCAATATATGGAGATGCACAACCATCATTTTAATTCTTCATCGCCCATGTTCATAACACTTGCGTTACAACACACTAAATAAAAGTAATATGTGAACTAACTGCAGAAAAGTGTTTTAAAAATATATGTATGATACAAAAATTATTATGTAAATCATAATATTTTTAGTCAATTGGAAAAATATAAATAACTCTACAAAATTTGGGAGGAAATGATAATGTAACTTACAAAGATGAAATTCAAGTGTGAACAATACACAGCCAAAAAAAATCCTCCAATTTCCTAGAAACAAAGAAATGTAAAGCAATACAATATATTCACATATGAAAAACTTATAAATAATTGTCTTCAGTAAATAACATCCACAGTTATCAAGGTTATAGGAAAATCAATATTCCCCTCCAATACAATATTCTGGATATAACAGAGATGCTCCTACAACATTAGCTCCAGAATCTGCTTTTATCCTTTTGGATACAGTGTTGCTGTCTTTTCCTTTCTTTTCTTTTTTTTTGGAGAGGAAGATTTTCCCTGAGCTAACATCTGTGCCCATCTTCCTCCACTTTGCATACGGGACGCTGCCACAGCATGGCTTGATAAGCGGTATGTAGGTCTGTGCCCAAGATCCAAACCTGCGAACCCCTGGCCACTGAAGCACAGTGAGCTAACTTAAACACTACACCACCAGGCCAGCCCCATAGCATTGCTATCTTTTCTTTAAGCAGCAAATTCCAATGTGAGTCCTCTCAATTATTTTTGTGATCCTAGTTTATTTTATGAGATCAGTTTTTGGAGAATATTTTCTTTAAAATATACCTTGAATCAATCTCTTATTTCTCATCATCAATCCTATCATCAAATTTAGGTGTTTTTAACTTTGTGCATGGATGAGTGCAGGCATTTTTAAGCTTTTCTTCTTCTCTCTAAAATGTCCCTTATTGAACTTCTCCTTCATTCTATTCAAAGAACAATATTTCAAAAAGATTCATAATGCTCAAATAATTCATTCTTCATAATAACACGTGTGTTGTAAATGGAGGAAGCAAAAAGAATCGTAAAAGAGAAGGTTCATTCCACGGTGTATTTATTTCCCTTGAGGGAATAATAATAATAATATAAGTAATAATAATATTACTCAGGGAGTTGTTTAGCTCTTCCTTCCTATAGAAAATAACAATGAGAAAGATGTGGCCACTGGCCAAAAAAATATGGCTCAGCAACCCAAAGACATAGACAAGTTGCCCCTGCTGTTACCAATGGCAATCTTGCGGTACAGATCGATGAACCTAAATCTAGTCACTCTTTGTCTGGAAGGCAGACAGTGGTGAAGCCAGAGAAAAGCTGGTCAATCATTAAATAGAGAACGAATGCAAAGAACCAAATCCTCAATGAACAAAACAAAACAATGCAAAACTAGCACAAAACAAATAAACAACCTGAGGAACTAAATGCAAGTCAATTTGGAATGAATCCCACATCAATATTTCTTAAATATTGCCCATTTAGCAAAATACAGTGTAGTGAAATGCAGGCGGGCGCGCCTGCAGACAGTGAAGTTATGCAGGAAGTGTAGTCAAATGCATTAAGAAAAAAATAATTGAGAGAAAGAGATAAGAAATATTAAGAAATTGCTCTAATTTCCTAGTAGAAATTGTGCATGGACATAAAATAAATGTAAAGGGGTTAACGAACCATGATTATAGCAAGAGAAGACAGAAAAAGGAGCAAGTCTAGGTAACAGAATAGACAGGAGTGGTCCAGAAAGAATACAGGTCGGAAGACCAGAAAATCTGAGTTTGCGTTCCTGCTTCACTGCATGCTCACTGTATGACCCTGGGAATTCACATTCCCTCTTCAAATATCTATTTCCAAAGCCATAAGATGGAATATAAAAAGATGTTTTAGCTACGCACAAGATAAACATGGGGGTAGGGAGTTAAATAACTCCAAATCCCATAGCAATATCACAGCTGGGATGGGGTCTAGGTCGGTCTCACTCTCAAGTCTCTGCTCTTCTGTTACTCTACACCACAATGATTAGAGCAGCAAGAGGGAAAAGTTTACATGAAAAATACATAGATCTAAGTGGACATTACAGATCTCCTGGCCACCAACCAAGGTGCCTAGGTATTCACTTGTGACTTCACTCTGTAAACATTTTTTGGATAACTACTATAATTCCATACATTGTGTCAAATAGTGATGGAGACTGTCTATGATGGAATCTGGTGACTCAGCTACATGAAAGGAAGGAAGGGATCCAGGATCGGTACTTTTAAAAGGGTGGTCACAGAAATGACACATAAGAAGGGATGCCTACTCTGAGATTAGAGGCGATGGTGTTGGAAGTGAAGACTTCAATAGGGTGACAAGGACTGTGGCAACTTTAATGGAAGCTTTGAATTCTTTTGAAGGCATCTTGGGAAGTAACTAAGATTAACACTAATTGTGCAATTAGAAAATAATCTCATGTTACTGATACTTTCCCCTTTGGGTTCTTAAGGTAAATTTATAAAGAAAATATTACTTTTCTGCTTATAGTAAAATATTAAAATTATGAGAAAAATTATATTTAAATTTTGTCTAGTTTTAATTATTTGTAAAGGAAGCATAAGCTTGAAAAACGTAAAACATAAAAATAAAAATTAAAAGTAGCCAGATAAAGATACTGTATCTTATGAAGAGATCTTTCTGATAAAATAAGCAATAAGCACAAATGGAAGGATTTTTTTGTCAGTATAGATCTTCGGAAAATCATGTTTAAAAATGCTATCACGGTGAATATGTTATGGACAATTTACATTCTAAATAGACTATTCAATGTAGTGATTTCTTAGAATTTACTCAGGTTTACCAAGCCTAAATTCTACCTTTGATGTTATCCACATTTATGTTTTTGCAAACCAAGTGCTCATAGTTGAACATTACATTACTAGTAAGTATTTTTCATCTGGGCCTGGCACAATATCTACATTGTTTTTATTAATTTATAATATCACTATTATTCTTTAAATATTTTGCATATGAAAGTTCATACATCTCATACTTCCTTATTATTGTCTATAAACTTGTGACTGTTTTTGGTTTTGTATTTTCTACCATGGTATTTTTTTCTTTTTGTATGATGAAAAGATTATTTTCAATGGATTGAGAAAATTTCCACGCAAGTAAACTTTATATGGAGTAAAAATCATATGCAGAATTACTTGAATTTAATGAGTTTGGTTCAGCTGTAAGTCTCATTTTAATTATTCTCATTTTCTTTCAGTCCTAAACTTGCCAATTCTAAGTAAGACCTGGCTTGTAATATTATATTTATTCTGGACATTTATTCTTATTCCAACATTCAATTTTTTTATTAACTTTTATGTCAACGTTTGGTAATTTCTTCTTTGGATTTTAAGCACACTTTTTGACATATGGCACAAAGTAGTGTCAACATACCTCCCTTCTTCACCATCTTAGCTGCCATCTCCCCGTTTTCTGTTAAAAAAAAATCACAATTTTTCTATGGCCAACTCTTCACACCATGGCATAAGCCCTATCACAAGGCTGCTCCAATGATTAAAACACTCTAGAAACAATTATCTATGGTGTGTCCTTGATATTTTCCTCTTTGTTCTTTTATCTAACAAGAAAAAATATCAGTCACTTTCGTTCCAGCCTAAGAGAAGTTTGTTTCTCCCTCTACTGGTTTCTCACTGTATTATTTCCCTAGTCATTGGCCCTTCGGACATATCCTGATGTGGCTAAAATATTTGCAACTGGTAAAAGATATTTTGCTTTGGAATAATCTTGGAATTTTGCTATGTGTTTACTTGCCTATAAAATAGGTAATAATACTTGACAAACTTGCATGGCCGGCAGGCTTCTTTGACTTTACTAAGGTCTTTGAGGCACTTGAATGCAAAAAGAAATTGAAATCCAGGACATTATTACTGTTGTTATGTAGAAAAATGATATTAAAATACAACTGTATCTTTACGCTTCCCCTGGGCCATTGTCCTTTATGTTTTCACTTTATTCACTCTTTTCTGTGTTACACTGCCGTGAATATAAATTTCATAGGAGATCAAAGGCTACTAAGCACGATGTGTGTGCTTGAAACACTTCCTGTAAGGCAAGAATTAGTTAAGCTTCTCGGTCTCCTCCTCCTAAATTTATATAGAAGGTCTATGCCTTTGGTAAGTATATTTTATTTTCATGGGAGTATGACTTAGTCGGCATACGTGTGACTACATGGAGATCCTGAATGTGTAGGGGAGATAAAATATGTTAGCTTAAAATCTAATTTTTCACCTGAATTACTTGCCTTAGTAGAGTAGACAGTGCTTTCTTAAATCATGCATGACAGAATTTTATTTTCTCTTTTCAGTCATTTACAATAAATGTTTTGTCATGTAATAGTTTTAATGTCAGTCTTTGTAGGTTTAAAACTCAATTTTAAAAATACATCTGAGAGAGGAAAGTTTATGGATGAGCATGTTTTTAGGTTACCTTTTGACCCATATTTTCCAGAGACTGTACATGACATTTCGTTATTCCCCCGGTTTCCTTTCAGAGCAGTGGGTCCAGATTACTTGGAACAAAGCAATATGGTTTTGTGTAAAATCAGTTGCCATGTTGCTTGGATAAGGACAGCAACTTCTTCAGCTTCCTGAGACTTTCCAATGAGGTTAAAATATGCCTACAGATGTCAGAAGCATGTATACAAATTAGTTAGGGAAGGAAAAGAGTGAGAAATGCGTGCAAAGAGCTTCCCACGGTGATGGACCCTAGAATTTAACATTAGTAATTGTTTTGAGCGCTACAAGTTTCATAAATTTCAGAGGAAATAAAATAATGATGCATATTATCATCTAATACAAAGGCTTGCAATTTATAATTGCATTTCTCTTTGTGTTTGACATTCAATAATTTAAGGTCCTGAAGAAGTATTTATCTTTTAAGAGAGGAAAAAAGTGACTGCTATAAATTTAGTGTTTATTTTTATTCTTAACTATTGTTTTGACATCATTTCAAATTTATAGAAATTAGCAAGAATAGTACAAAGCATTCTATTAATTTCCTTCCCCAAATGTTAACATTTTACTATATTTGAGAATAAGTTGCAGATATGGTATTCCTTTACCTCTCAATTTTTCAGTATGTATTTCCTAAAATCCTGAGCTAATAATGTAAATCTCTTTTACATTACCACAGCACAAGCAACAATTTCAGGAAATTAACCTCAATATGGTACTATTATCTAATATACAGACATTATTCAGATTTCACCAATTGTCCAAATAATGCCTTTTAGAGACAAAGAAAATGCAGGATCATGTATTGCAGTCAACTGTCATGTCTTTTTAGTCTTTTAATCAGGAGAAGTTCCTCCGTTTTTAATTCTGTTTTATGGCATTGATATTTTTGAGTGCACAGGGCCATACATTTTGTAGAGTGCTCCTCAATTTGGGTTTGTCTGATGTTCCATCATGATTAGATTCAGGGCGTACAGTTTGGCAGGAGTACTTAGCAACCGTTGTGCTAATTCTCAGGAGGACCATGAGGTTGATTTGTTCCATTCCTGGTGATGTTAACACTGATCACTTGGTTAACGTTTCTCCACTGTGAAGTTAAATGTAAATGTCTTTGCACATAGACTGTTTATGTAAAAGATTTGCCACTCCTCCTTTATCACTCCCGCTAACATCTTACCTGGTTTTACCCAAAGTATATGTAAAAGTAAGGTACAACCTATATATTTTTAAGGAAAATAGTGTGATGAAGTATTAAAAAAAGAGAGAAGGAAGGAAGCAGGAAAGAGAAAAAAAGGAGAAAGAAAAAAATGGCTTTGGCCTCAGGCAGATCTGTGTCTGAAAATTAATTTGTCTATTTATTCTCTGAGTTTTGTTTTCTCTTCTAATACGTGAGGATAAGATTTTCTACCTTACATGGCTGTTTGTAGATTAAAAATCAGGTAATGCAGAGCGTGGAGAGAGCAAGGGACCAGCGCTCAGCGTCCTATGTTAGCGCTCATAAATATTGTGAGCTCTGATCACTTACCAAAATAGGAGAAATTAGTGTGAATTTATATTTTAATGCAAACGAAGGAAAACACCTGGAAATGTAATCTCTGGTAAAGCTCACGGTAGTTGCGGTATCCTTTGTTTGCCCTGACAAGTCAAGCTGGAAAACCTATGTGCATTGAGCAGAGTCTACTGACCATTACTTAAGCCAGTTCTGACCTGTTGAAATACACCAAAATATGCACGTCTCTCCATGCTTAATGTTATTACATTGTCAAAAACTCATGATGGATATCTTCCAGCCATGAAAGATGGTAACACCATATCTTCCCTCACTTTAATTTTCACCTTGGCACTTCAGAAAAAGAGAGATGGTACACAACTTTTAAAGTAGTCTCATCTTCTGTTACAAAAAATTGAAAATATAAATATTATTTCAAAAGTAATAGAATAGCAAACCACAGTAATAAAGTTGAAAAATATGCAGGTGGGTTCTATTTTAGATTTCAAAGAAAAATATACAGAATATGTACGTTGTTGGGTGATAACAAATAAGGGAAATATGTTCAGTTCTCAAGAAATCATCTTTATCATCTCAACTAAAATTGGCAAATTCAATATACCTCTTTATTACACTTTAGATAATCCAATATTTTGATTTCATTGCATTTAATTTATACAGGAGAATCCATTTTGTTTCAGACTAGATGCTTTATTAAAAAGTGAAACATATAATTATTGCAGTACTGTTTCCTTTAGAATTCCCTTGAAGCAAAATGACAACTCTCTGTTGAGTTACATGCAGCAGAAAAAGTTATTGTAAAATTTATCAAAATGATAGAATTTCACATGCATTTTTCAGTGCTTACTTGGGGATATTTTGTGGCATATATTGTTGGTAGGTTTCCCAGAGTCCTCCTATTCTCCTTTCTTTATTGCTAGAAAAATTTTATTTTATATGCTGGGTGGCCATGGCTTTCAAGAAAAGTTTCTGGCCTTAGGAAATGAATGTGATTAGTCTAAACTAACATAGACAAATTAAGGATAGGAATATGCCACAAGAATGTGGATATGGTGCATTTTTGGCCAATAAGTCAAGACAGGACAACTGCTAGGGCATTCTGGAAAAGACACAGAAGGTATGATGGTTGATTAGGATACTACCTAGGCTGCTAAAATATTTGTAATCACAAGGGAACAAACTAGTACATAAAATCCACTCACTAAGGATGACAGAATAGAAAGATTAGGAAAAAAAAGAAAATCTGAGTACTTGATAACAAGTAAAGCTGTTCAATTAACCAATCCTGGAATTGTGGGCTTTTTGTTACGTGAAAAGCGATATAGTCTTATTGTTGAAGTCATTTATGGTTTGTATTTATGGTAACTGTAGCCCAAACCATGCTATCTATTTCAGGTTCTTTGACAAGAAAGTAAAGAGATAAATAACATCATTCATTCAATATTTCAATCACCTACTCTAACTGCAAATCACTTAGCCGGGGTGCTAAGGATGCATTTAGCTCAAGACATCTCTCTAGCCATCAGTTGATTTTCATAATAATTAAAACAAAATTATTTAAAGAAACAATAAGGAGTATGCATCAAAAAAATTAAAGAACAAAAACACTTCAATGAAGGAAAATAACACTCACTGCACATTGTCTTAACTAGTTTTAAGAGGAATTAAATGAGACAATCTTGCAAAATTCCACACAGATCTTGGCACGCGGTAAGCACTAATGAGTTAACTAATAATAGTAATATTTTAAATTTAATTATAACTAGAATAAAACTGTGTAATATAATAATGTATTCTGAATTGTACAGAAGCTTTAATAATGCTAGGAAAAGGTATGTAAAACTTTAAACAAGTGCTTAAGCTTTAAATTTCAAATTAAACGTTGCTTTTGAAGGAAAAAGGTTGTCACCTTGAACTGCATTTAAAAAAACCAACAATGTACTTAAATAAAAATTTACAACCCCTTAAATTACAACATGTGTTTGTGCTCCAACATGAAGTTCCAGGAATTTGAAGATTATGGAACTCTGAATGTGCCGTTACATCAGAACTCCTTTCATTCGTTCACGGTTAGCTCCAGGTGGCCTTCCTTCTCTGCATAAGCAACATATTAGCCTTCTCCAAAACGTTTTTCCAAAATCTTGCTTAAGTAAGTAAAATTAAAACATTCTCTGATCCTAGCAAAAGAAGTGTCATGAAAATAGCAATACCAATGAATATTAATGAAATGTTAATAAATCACTAGCCCATGGGTGGAAAGGTAATCCTACCACATACTCTTGAATCCTCCATCAGAGTGACCCAAACATCAGAATTTGCATTTCTGTTTACATTTCCCTCCATCATAATTGGTAGTTTGTCACTATTTCTTTACTTGCTTGGAGGCATTATTCTAACTGAATACATTCTGTGTGTAGGGAAGAATCCTCACTCATCAAGGCTGTCAATTTCTCCACTTCTCTTTTTAGTTATTCTTGTTAGTTACTCTCCTTCTGCTTTTACTTACTTAAGACATGTCAGTCATTCAGCAGATGCACTGGCAGATACTTGACTGACGTGTGAATTTATTCACAGGAAAGAAAAGAACATTTTTGTTCTGACGTTTTATTTTTATCTCTGCGTGCCATCTTTATTTGACAGACTATAAAGCCATATTCATATTAAAAAGCATCTTTAAATAAAGAACAATTTGCCGTATCAATATTGTCTTCCCACTTCTTTTATTTCCATGGCCTTAGAAGCTTACCGAAAATGACACTTCTCACATGCGGAGACAACAATCCAAGTAATGGTGAATAGCCAGCCTTCCTCTCTTTTTATTATTATTTCTGGTTTACTCAGTGTACGTAGGGAAAAGTGTATCATCTTCCTATATCATGAAGACAAGTGGATTGCCATATACTTTGCTTGTCCTTTTCTGAAATGCTTGAAGAGACAAGTTATGGGCAATAGGAAATAAAATAGTCAAATTCAACAACTTAGGAACAAGAATCAAGAAAATATCTATTATATTTTATTTAAGAAAGATTCTCTATAAAAACGACAATCAAATTCTTCTTTACATGCCAGTGAAATGAGAAAAAAAGACTTCCTTTAATGAAAATTTATAGGCTGTATTTATTCCCTTTAACAGTTTCAGTATTGAAATCGAATAATACTTTTGTAAAATGGTGTTTGAAAATATACATTTTTCCTATATTAAAAGTATGCAAATTTAGTAACTATCATTTTTTGAGGAAAACATGCCCATTGAACCAGTCGTCCTGGATGTTAGTAATGAACCATGTAGCCGTGTTCACTGAGCACATGTCAAGCCAAAAGCAGCCCACACAGAGTGCTCGTGGACAGCCCAGCAGTTCTGCACATAAGTAGAGTAAATGATATGAACACCTATCAGCTGCTGTACATGACACTTTATGCCACTAAGCTAGTTGGTGCTCATGGTCCTCAAAAGCTAGAATGTCTTCATTTGTTAGCTCATTTGATTGTTTCTAAATGTCTTAGGGTTTACTCGTGTCAATGTGATAACTGGGGTGAATCAATGAGCACTGTACCTTCTTGATATAGGCTCAGTATTTGTTAGGTATGTCAGATTCATTTACCACTTATGAAACATTTCATAGAGATATTTACTCCTTTAGCACGTCAAAATTGGATACTGTTGTAAGTCCAGAATCTATCCTCTAGAATCAAGAGTTATTCACAGTTTCACTTAAATACTTTATATCACAATGTGGATTTTGGAGAGTCAAAAAGAAAAATATGTGAGAACAATTAATATGGATAAATGTAAGAGTCTGGAATTGAATAAAAAGAGACTAATGGAGTGTTTTCTTATAAACTGCATGAAGGTTAAAATCCAACGTTTTGCTTAACATTTGATCTTGAGTATCTGGTGCTGATATTGCTAGCACATAGTAAGTACTTAAATAATGATTGCTGAGTGAATGAATGTAGGGTCATGCTTGCTCGGCAATAAACCTACATGCCTTATTGCAACCATGTGTCTTTCTGGCCCCTTTCTGGGCAGGACGCCAACCATCTGGGATGTGTAACAATCCAGGGCCTGGCCAACCCAGATCTTAACTTATCTGAAAGAACAGAACATCTTGAAGGAACACAGAGCCCTTCCACGTGAGCTACTGTTCCTGGGAATGCTGGTGATAGCAAGGACTGTCCCTTTTGGCAAGCACATCGTCTTTGTACCCCTGCCTATATAAGCAACTCCCTCTCTGCCCGCGGTAGCAGGTGCACAATCCCGTCCAGCCAGACGCTCCTGGACACTCCCTGTATGTGAGTCCCAATAAATCTATGTGTCTTGTACACCGTCTCCAGGTCTTTTCTTCAGTCTCTCTGCAACTTATACTGCGCTATTTACGCAACTGGGTGTGTGGCCAGACAATGAATGAATAAATGAAAGAATACCCAAGATCTACATTTTTAAAAGACCCATAAGAGCTACTGCTTAGGCTAAGTTTTTAATGGTATTTCCATCTTTTCAATTTGCAATGGTGCATTGCCCTTAAACCTAAGTAAAAAATCATTGTTACTTTCAACTGGGTGTTTCAGTAGCAAGAAAATGCATACTCTTTTCAGAGTTGTGTTACCTCTGATCCTCTTAACATAAAGTTAAAATCATTACTCCAATAGCTACTCATTCATATTTTAAATACCTAGTTAAACTATTTTTAAGAATTCTCGGGGAAAAAAAAAGAACGAAGCAAATGACAAACGTAATTATTTGGACCTTATCCTTTGAATATATGGTCTTCAGAGAGCCCAAATAAAAACACTAACATGAGGCAAGAAAAACATGTTAACGAAACACAAAGTTAGTTTTTTCTGGCTCTGTGGTGGTAAAAGAATTTGCATCTCAGCTTTTAATTGAATCATTTTTTCAATTACCTGAGAGACACCATTATGAGCCGACACCTGGTGGAGGAAGTTTCTCTGACCCTTTCAGCTCATTCTTCTGTTGTATTTGTAGCCACTCACCAGATGTGCTCATTGGACGACTGACTCCCTGGGCATGGCTGTAAATGCTTCATGATGTACTTGGATATGAGTTTTACATACAAAATACTAAGGCAGTCACCTCCTTTTCATGAAAAATATGAATCCAAAACCTTACCTTCATGATAAACCAAGATGACTGATGAATCATAATTTCTCAGAAAAGCTGACTAGGAATAAATAAATGCACCTCAGGACACCTATGCATCATAAGTTCATTGGTATTTATAGCCTTTTCGTCCCAGATGCCTGGGATAAATCCATCTCATTTGTGACCATTTCTGTAGACATGTGCCCTAGAAAGAGCCTCATTTCCTTTCATCAACATGGTTTTAATACTATTTGTTCACCATGACTTTAATTTTGACATTTCTCTTTAATGTTTCTACAACTGTTCCTCTTCTGGAATCTATTCTCTGAATAATTTGAGAAATATTAAAAAAAAAATAATGGCTTCATAGAGGAAGAAAACATTGCTTTATAGAGGAGTTGAATGGTTTATGTGAGTTAACGTGACTTTTAAACTTTTATTACAGAATATTTATTCATTATAGAATATGAGAATGAAGAAAAGTAATAAGAAAAAAATCTGTATATTCAACATGTTTGTTCTTTCTATTCATTTTCCCCCTATGTATCAAAATTTAAAAATATAACTGTAGTTATAATGTGTAACTGGGCACATTTTACATGAAATGTATCCTTTTTTTTCCATGTTGTTAAAAATTTTCATTAGTGCCCATTTCAAATTTTTCATAGCGTTTCTGTTATGCACTCTACAAGCCTTTTTTTAGCCTTACTTGATGTTCAGCAACTTGTCCATTTCTTTTGTAATAAAAAACTATGATTTTTTTCTTTCTTATATTTTCATCAGTTTTATTTATAGAAATTCCACTCTCTTCAATTATATTTTGTCTTAGTTTTATGTTAATCTTATTTTAAACTATTTAATTATTAAATACATGTGAAATGTATTTAGCTGCATGGTGTCAATAAAAATTTTAGCTGAGTTAATATGTGCAACATGCATTTTCCTTTTCCCTCACACTGAATTATGTAGTCTATTGCTATTTTGAAAGTGAGGTTTAACATAGTATTTCTCACTGGTAATCTAATGCATGTACAAATTCTTTTGCTTTGTGTCTATTGTTGAATTTATTTTATTAATAAGATTCATATTTCGTTTGATTATACAAATAATATTAAACTTTCTCCATTTTTACACAGTATTCACCAGGCTTCAAAAGACAAGCCTCTAGCTTTTGCTGCGTAAGTCTACACTTAATATTGTTCCCATGTTTTGTGCCTGTTTATTTTGTGAA
Source organism: Diceros bicornis minor (assembly GCF_020826845.1). NCBI lineage: Eukaryota > Metazoa > Chordata > Mammalia > Perissodactyla > Rhinocerotidae > Diceros > Diceros bicornis. The sequence goes on from NC_080766.1 coordinate 10,278,983, forward strand.
AACTTCATTGGGAAGCTGAATTTCTTCTCTATGCCTGGAATGTGAGAATTCTACCTCTCAAAATAGAGAATTGTAGTGTAATTAATTTTTTTTATCGAAGTCACATTGGTTTATAACATTATATAAATTTCAAGTGTACATCATATTTCGACTTCTGTTTAGACTGCATTGTGTTTTCCACCACAAGGCTAGTTGCTGTCCATCACCGAACACGTGCTCCTTAACCCTTTCACCTTCCCCCTACTCCCTTGTAATTTAATGAGCAAAGACACTCATCTTAGTAGACAAGCTTGTGGAGTGAAACAGAAATCAGAGCGTTCATTCCTCAGGGTGGGTATGCTAACCCTACAGAGAGCAGACTGTCATTTCACCAACCCAGCCAGCATGCCTTTACCCCTTTCTTGCTAACTGCACCGCAGTATTCCTTCAGGCACTATTATATACATGCCCCATCACACACACCTCTGGCTAGACTGCCGGTCAAGGTACCCTTCTCATTCTGGCACAGTGATGGGCCCAGGACACAAGCAAGAACAATCAGTGTCCCCGACCCTGAGAATTTGAATCTTAAGCTAAGATTACATAAGGCTGAAAAGTGATGGGCTCCTTTCATTCATATGGGAGGTTCTAGATACGTTTCCTGCTACCTGGTGTCCCTTTCCTGAGCCTCACTATTCAAAAGATGTTTTTGAGTTACCTCTTACTTTCCAAGAATTTCTTTTTCTTTGTTTTTACTTTTTCTTATGTTTATGTCCAACTTAGCCAAAGCTGACATCTAGGGCTTAAACAGAGAGAATCCTGAAACACATTTTAAGAAAAAATTAGAAAACACTGTAATAATCTTAGTCTTTCACAGTTAACTCCATACCTCTCATACATCCTAATAATTTGACACATATTTTGGAGAGTTTAAAGAAGAAAATATTACTTGCTAAATTACTGAATTCTATTTTTTTTAAGATTTTAAAATATTTTTCTAGTTATACATGTACACATATACTTGTGTTCATGTGGGTGCACATGATGTGCACAGATGGGTTACTTTTGTCAGATGCGCTTAATAATGTTAAATGTAATTTTATAAATTATGTAGATATCTCTATATCTACATCTATAGAGATATGTATATAATCTAGATATCTATAAAGATATCTTAGATATATCTTAGCTACATATACTATCATATATACAATTTAGCAGCCCATTCTTTTTATTTAATAATGTATTGTGTAATTCAACTTTTTAATATTGTTTTAATAGGTACAAATTGTCCAATGTTATAAGTGTATTATAATGTAATTAACTATTTCCTAATTATTAACATGCTATTTTAAATAATACTTATATTTCATTTTACACCAATATTGTGATTAATTTTAAATGATGAAAATTAATATTAAATAAATATCTGTGTCACAAATTTCTTTCAGAGTTTATTAGAAAGTGAATTGATTAGTTTAAGAGAAAATATTTGTCTTTTTATTTAAATAATGAGAGTTAGATTCTGATCCCACAGATGAAGAAACAACGCTAGGTAATTTATAGTTAAATTATTTTACATTTTTGTATATCAGGACAAATAAAATAAGAGAGCAGAAAAGGAAAATATTGTTTATATTTTTAAAGTCTCTTTAAGAGCTTATTTAGATAATCAATCGAAGAACTTCAAAACATATTTGTGTAAAATACATGCTTTTAATTTGTGACTTTACTACATTATATTAAAAAATTAAAACTTGTGAGCAGGAACTCAATTCAAACTGGCTTTTCCATCAGTCTAGAGGGAATAAAAGTGTTAGCTTTGACTTTGCCAATTATATCCAACTAGTCTATATGTGGCTCTCTGCATTTTCACCAAATCATATCATTTTTAAATCATTTTAATTAAATATATTTTTAGAAAGACTCTCTGGGAATTTTAAATTATAGAGTGTTCCCAACAATATTAAATGTTTCACACACTTAGTAAAAATACTCAGAAATTATTTTTTAGCAAAAAGAGTTCACCACCAAATCAATCATAAACTGTCTTCAACCAGTGCCTCAGGCTACAGGGACATTTGAAAACTTTCATTTTTAGATTCTTTTCAGAAGTTTTGCATCTGGATTCCAGTTAGTCTCCATATAGGCATTCATATTCCTCTCTATGGTTCTCAAATCTTTATATTTCGAAATATTTCTTTGGAAAACATTTTTTTTTTTAAAAGAATATGTTGCAAGTATTGTGTTCCTGTCTGTCTGATGGTTCTGCCTCAGGGCTGCCCATTAAACCACCAATTTCTACATTCAAAAGGCTTTCCCATGATGAAATGTTATTGTTTCAAGCATGTTAACAACTTTTCTTGAAGGGTAACATGTAAAAATAAAAACGAACTACCCATTCCTGGTATATATGTATGTATAAAGGCTTCCCAGTTATATGTCTTGTCCAAACGACACCTGTGCAATTTACTGAAGCGAAATTTTCTGATCAGTTTCAACCTTTACAGTGATTTGATTCCTCAGTCTAAAACAAGATTTGCCTTGACCCAACCAAAACTTGAAGAAAATCGGCAAAGTTCTATAATCCAGTAGCCAGAGAGTGTGTGTCTGCATAAAGGTTGACAAAGGATTGATACTGTCAGTCAGCTTTCTAATTAAGGAATAGAACAATGTGAAAAGAGAAGTTTTGTAAGTTTTTTTTTTTCTTTCAAAGTTTTCTATATAGCTTCTTGTTATACGATGATGTGAAAGACAGAGAAAGAGATGGTTATGAGAAAGACATTCAACCTTTCCACCCAATATTTCAAATCGTTGGACTACAGCTGTCAGTTAAAATCCATATACTTACATTTGAGTCTTGAAAAATCTTTCACATAGAAGTCTCAATTCTTTTTAATTTTACAGAAAATATTGAATTATATTAAATTAATTTTCAGTTAAAATATTACTTGATTAAAATAAAACTTTATAAATATACCAAATTAGCTCATTAATGTGAGAGGCAGTACTTTGTTCTCCATTTTAGCATATTCTTTTCTTATTTTAAATTATGAGGAAACACTTCTAATACTTTCTTACCTGTTACCATAAAAAAATAGAGTCTCCATAGAGAGAAGTAACTCTTTTCTTATTAAGAACAACTTATCCAACATTTTTTTAAATTACTGCTGTTTAAATAAATTTACTATGCAAGAACATTTATTTTTGAAATTTATATTATAAAGCTGTTTGTGTTTCATTGTGACTAAATAGGGAAAACATATATGCTCCCTATCATTAAATAATTCATATAAGGTTAACATAACTATTAAGGTGTTTGATAAATTACAATAAAACACATTTATAATATGATTTTGGTGCTTGTTTAAGATTCTGTTATCAATGTTTAAATATATTTTGCTGTTAAAGATATCAAGATACTTAGCTAAACTACTTCTTTTTAGAAATCACTCACTTATTTAGTAAATATTAATTGCACACTTAAATTTATGAGTGACCATCAAGGCTCTGGGGATATAGGGGTAAGTGGAATAAACAACTCATGGAACACTTAGAGCTAATTTTCTACGAGGATAATATAGAGAATAAAAGAAACATAAATTAAAAATGTGGCAATTTCAGATAATATGAGTGGCGTTAAGCTAAGTTAAAAGGCTGGATAATTGAGGAGTTGTAGGATGAGAGCTGATTTATTACAGCATAGTAACAAAACTACTATCTGAACACAGCTGAAACTTAAATGCTAAAAGACAAACAAGATGTGAAAATCATTCTAGCGGAAAGAATGGCAAGTTCAAAGTCTCCGAGGTAGATTTATGTGTAGTATATTTAAGACAGACACAAGAAGAGTTTGGCTGGAATTTCACGAACAAGAAGAATGATAGGAATTGACATTGGAGAGGCAGTCAGGGGTCAGATCAGGTGAGGCGTTTTAGGCTTTGGTCTATTGTTTGGAACTTGTTATAAGCTCAAGAGGAAGCGCGAGCTTTAAGCCAAGCTTTAAGTGGTTTGTACTGCAGTATTTCACAGTGGAGCTGGTGAAAAGATGTGAGAGTCTACATAAAGGTTAGCGAGATATTAGCATTTGATGTAGAGACAAATATGACCCAGATGAGGGTTAGAAGATTTTGCAAATAAAAACAGAGCGTTCCAAATAATATTTTTCATATAAGTATGGCCCATGCAATATTTGGGACATACGTATACCAACATATTGTTATTTATCTGAAATTCCATTTCACCTAGCTACCCTGAATTTTACCTGGCAAACTTAAGATTCCCAACTTTCTTTGAGTATTTAGGGAAAGGGACATTCCAAGGACTTAGAAGGGGAAGACTGGAGAAAGACCATGGTGTGAAGGCGGGGGGAGGAAGAGAGCAATAATTCTATGTTGAAGATGGTCAGTTCGAGAAGCTGATTAGATATCCAAATGGAGAGACTAAGAAAAGCTCAAGAGAGAAACAGGGATTAGAGATAAAGACACAGGGATCATCTGCATACAGATGTAAAAGTTGAGGGAATACCTCATCAATGGTGGAGAAGGTAGCAAGAGAGCCAGGAGGCAGAAGAAAACATGAAGGTGTAGTTTCACAGAAATCTAGGGAAAGTGGTCAACAGCTAAATGGGGGGGACGGCCCACTAAAATGAGAACAGATACTACTGGACTTCGCAAAAGGAGGCTGTTGGTGTTTAACTGAAGTGGCAAGTGTCAAAGCCCCAACTGAAGTGCGTTAAGAATGGGAGGTGGTAAATAAGAGGAATATTAACCATCTTGTGGAATTGTGTCATGAATGAAGAGCAAGGAAATGGGGTCAGAGTGAACATAGGAGACCATGGGATCAAAAAAGTTCATTTTTTTCAAGCTGAGTAGAATTAACACACGTTTCCACACAGATGAGAATTTTTTGTTAGTAATAAGAGGGGAAGCAGGTTACACATGATATCTACAAAAGGAAAATCCTTGACGAGGTGAGCTCGTGTGAAAGCCTGAGCTCAGGTGGAGGTCGTACCCTTAGGGATAAAGAGAAAACTGCCTTCGTTGTACAACCAGAAAATGGAGACTAAGTGGGTGCAGACCAGCAAGGTAATGACTCAATGGTCAGAAGAGGAGTAGCTCTCATCTCGTTATATACATATCTTCTAACAGACAGGGCTGTAACATTTGAGGATTGTAGATGTGAGCTATAAAAACATAAACACCTTGGGGAACACATACACACACATCCATATCATAGAACGTGTTTCTTAGTCTCATCTTTTAGTCGGGATCAGAGAGCTCTCCTTGGAGCTTTCAGAACACTTTATCACAATGCAGATTACATGGCACTGTAATTGTCCTATTTATGGAGAGTAAGTATAAATTAGTAAACTCTTTGTATCCATAGTTAAGCCATTAGCCCTTGGAAATTTTAGTGTGCAATAAATATGTAGTGAATGAAAGTTAAAAATTTTAGAAAAACAAATGCCCACGTCCCTGGCATTTTGTACAAATCACTGTTTACCCTACGGCATCTGAATTGATTAGTTTGTAATGCAAAGACGAAGCACGTGGATAAATATAAGTAGAGCGTGTGTTTTGTAACTTTGGCAAGTCACTTCACTCCTCTAGCTTTCAATACATTTGACAAATTTAAAAAGAATTTAAGAAAGTACACAAATTGATTAAAATTACAACATCTTATGCCATTCATGGAGTATTATCATCTAATTTTTCTTTCAACTGACCAATTATGTACAAAAATAGTCTTGATTTTCAAATAATATTGTGCAAATTTATAATGATAGAACATCAGAATCTAAGGTGTTATGTTCCATTGGGAGACATTACAGCGTTTAAATACTGAAAGATTCTAATTAATGAACATTAAGTTCTATTGATTTTTTAATGTTATTATATATTTTCTAGAGATATGAATTGTATTAATGGTGACCTAAATTGAAGAGGTTTGCAAGTCACTATATAATATTTTTCTTAATTGTCCTGAAATAAATTAGGGGGCCCTCTGAAATGAAAGCTATATTTATACAAATAAAGATGTTTATAGAATATCTAGATTATGTGACATTGACCTTAAAATCCATATAATATTGAGACATGAAGGAGATTCATGCTTATTTGATATCACACAAGATTGTCATGATTTATCGCAATTGGAAAGAAGTTACAAAAGAAAATTCTTGATGGTGATTTTTTCTATTTGTTGTAAAAGCGATGAAAATTTGTAGCTTTTCTTGATATTCCAATAAGAATGATTCATAATATTTAAATATTGAAATTATTTTAGCAGTGTTATGATTATGTATATTACTGTTTAGTATTTTAGAGAAATGAGACATTTTTATACCTGGTATTTTGAAAAGTTAAACTCATTCTGGAAGTATGTTTTTTCAAAAATATTTTTCACAGTAGCATGAATCAGTGATCTATTTTAAATGTTATCCTATCTTGGAGAAATTAACAATAGAATATGTGTGCTTTTAATAGTCATACATGGTTAAAATGACCATCTATTTAACTTTTGCGTATTAATGTGAATGAAAATCTAAGTGTGTGGTCTGCCAACTTACTCTTTCTGGTTATAAGTGATGATTTGTTCTATCATTTATGGCTACAGATGTAGGCAATCTTTCAATGTGCATTGCCCATTTTTCTAAGTCACTCTACTGGAAATGTTTGCAGAGTGTAAATAAGTTTTGCTTCCCTGAAGACACTGAGTATTCCACAGCACTACTTGGAATATTTCTTATATTCACTTTGCTCATGTTCAATTTACGTTGGCATTTTAGATAGCACATACTTGGATATTATGTGCTTCAACAGCTTTTGACTTGGTTCTTCCTAGAAACACTGAGTTCTGGCAAGAACTGCTGTTTGATGTTATTAGACGTGTTATTTGGGAGGTCTTATTTTAATTTATCTTTTCCTTATAATTGATTTTGAAAATGCCGTAGATAGTAGAAACTATTTAAATGCCTAGAAATAACTTCTGTGTCAGATTAAAATATCACAGATATAGTGCACATTTAGGGAGTATTCTGACTTTCCCTTTGGTATATCAACACATGAAAAGAAGTACGTTCTTTCTTCAACCATTTTCTCCTCAGTATCTCAGAATTTTACTCATATAAAACTATGCTACAAAGTTAGGTGATCTATTGGCAGGCCCTTCCTTCAAAATAAACTCCTAGCTCAGGGCTTCCAGAAAGTTCTTCATTATTAATTATACACTGTATTCTTTACTCCTGTACTGATTGGGAATTTAGCCTATGTACCTTCTGTAGTTGAATTTTTTTTTGCCACTGAATTATTATTATTCAGAAAGCATTGTGAGTAATCATCTTTCCAAGTATTTTTAAGTCATGTCAGGTAAAGCACATTTTTTAGCTTTGTAAGAAAAATGATAAAGCTTTCTCTAACTTTATGTTAACTGTTTAATGTGGTATTTACAATAATAACTTTTATATAATTGAGGATAAATCAATGTTGATTAGTTGATTGATCTGTATTTAATTTGGCAAATCCTGTCTTATCTATTTTTTCTCATTTGTTGTGATATTTTAAGCACTTTTTGTTATATCTTCTCATCCGTAAATGAGAACTTACAGATTTACATATAAATCTAATTTAATGAATTTTTATATGAAGAAAAAACATTATCAAATTTACTGTTACATATTTAAATGAAAACCTAGGAATGACAATTCTAACAAGAGGTCTTCACCTTTTCCATTGTTGAGTTACATATAAATGTACAATTATGAATGGACTGTGACTAAGTTTGTTCAAGGATTTTTCTTATATTTTCCTTAACATAAAATTATTAAATAATTTTTGTAAGTCAATTATTAACAAAAATGACCAAGTTGAAGAGTCTTATTTAGGTTCTAAAATTAAGAAAAAGGACCACGATTTTGTATTTGCTGCTTCAAAAATTTTAGATGACAGATGATAAAGGAACTTGCCATCAGAGTAGCTAATGAAGAATAAGATATATGAATTTAATGTATTTAACATTTTTTCCCTCTTGGCTCAAGAATGCAGAGATTTCATACTGAAGCAATTCCACCAAGTAGTTCATGTTTCATATGGCTAAATGTTTTTAATCATCTAGCTATCCTGTTTGGACATAAAAATCACACAATAAATTCTCAATTGTCACTTATTAATAAATGGTAATAGAGGTTGAGATACAGGGGAAAAAATGTAAAAATCAAATATTTTCATCTGGACAAGGAAACAAAGCATTATTTTTTTCCCCAAAAAAATTACCCTAAGTTTTTAAGAATAGTAAGACTGTGCTTCAATTTTTAAGTAATTTGCTGTCCAGTGGAAAGTAAAATTCCCCTCATTCTAGGTATAGACATAAAAAAAATCAACTGATGGCATGTAGGCAAATGAAGTGGCTGGGAGGAAGAACCACAAAGTGAATGGCTATTCAGAAGAACTGAGTTCCAGAGAGAAGCTGCAGTCTGGAGTGGAGATAACCTCCCTGTTTTCCAAAGAAACAATAGGAATTTGACCCTTGGAAAGGGATAGAATCGATATCTGATTAGATTTTACTTTGTAATCTTATCTAGACTATCACTCTGTTTATATCATTATTTCATAGAAATGATATTGGTATCATTTAGGTTAGTTGAGTCTCCATTACTAATTTGGAAGAACATCGAGTCCATAATCCCAATTCCCTCACTGTGCACCTGCACCATGGGAGTTTGGGGTCCCATCTTTGAGGTCTGGTTTCCAGTTCAGTCAGCATTGCCATGGGGTTCTCATGAGGAACAAATAAGACAATGGATATACATACCTTGAAAATTGTAGAGTGAACAGTTGAAGGACAATATACTGTAATATTACTTTATCTTCTCTGGTGGCTTGAAATTTCCAGTAGAATCTAAACTTGATCATTGTACTTATCTTATTGCTGTTTTTATTAGCATTTAATTGTTCCATCTATTGGCATACTCTCTTCATTTGGTGTAAAAATATTCAATCTAGATCAATTTTGAATTCTATTAGACTTTTTATGATCTTTTGTTTCTTATCGTTAATCATTAATGTTCAACACATTCTAGTTAGTCCAATTAATTCCACATAATTACAGGTGCAGAACTACCACAAGTTATTTCCAAGTTACTTTACTCATAACATATCAAAGGAAATCCTAAAATAATGTCATATCTCAATTTAATTATATTAGAAAATTTGAATTTTTAAATTGTGAATTTTTCTTGGTATTGTATGATTTTTTAGGCAAGAAATTGGAACAGCCATTTTACATATAAGAAAATGAATGTTGAATAATTCTCTTCAAATTTTAATGAGTCAATTTTATATAAGATGTAAGGATGAGAAATTTTTTATAGTAAGCCAGACATGTTTATTTTTCTACAAATATATACAGCATTTTGTCTGTCAGTTAAAACTTCAAAATATAAGGTCATAAGAAAAGTGGTTTAGTGCAACCTACTGCAATTCCATTAAAGCTCTGATATTCGGGAGGAATTGCATAGAGATTTTCAATGGTAATCATTTTTTCAAACTAATATTTCCCAGACTGTTAAATGGAAAAAAAAAGAAAAAAGGCAACTACAACTTTGTAGACATTGTACAGCCTGGAAAAAAGAAAACCAGAATGTTATTTGAGGCTAACGATACTTGTTTATATTAATGGACTGAAAGCATTTCAGTAGTTTTTAAAGGTTTTTACCTTTAAGCAGCCCATCACCCAAAAAGAAACAATACACCAAGTAACTTAATTATAAAATGTCAAAGCTTAGAGCAAGCGCTCACGAGACGCCATCAGGAGATTTCAACAGCGCTGAGACCTGCTCAGGTTAAGCTGCCAACTACGTCCCATTTGCAAGTAGAATTTGCCCTCTTTCCTAATCAACTGCTCTAGAGCTGATTATTTCCCATTTATTTAATGCTATCTGCCGGGCCTCTCAAATGTTTTAGTCCTTATTTTAGGACCATCTCAGACTCATTAGCCTTTTGCCTGACAGTGCCAATGTGACTGTCTGACAGCCTGAAACTTGGAGATGTTACACCATTGAGTGTCAAGATCTTTCCAGGAAAAGGTGTTTAAAAATATATATGAACATATATTTAAATAATGCCAATTCATGCAGCAAGGTAACAAAGCCAAATATTCTATATTATGTCTGATATGCCAGGATATTATTTTTTCAAATGCAGCTAGAATAAAATGTTTGTTTTCCATGATTCTGGAAGCAATATCCTTTCTGAAATTTTTCATGACCAAGTATTTCTTTTGCAATAAGCTATATATAATGAGCCCTTTGTAGGATAATTATCTTTAATTATACGTAGTTGAACAACATGAAACTATAATTTTTTATTTTCACCAAAAATGACCAAATAGTAGCACTTTTATATGGTTCACTTTAATATAATATATAATAGGTACTATATTATGGAAACACATTTTTCACATTTATGCATAAATTTTAAGGTCCAAATTAAATCCCTTATTTGCTAACCAATTATTTTACATTTCTCAAAGAATCAAAATGAGTTCTTCAGTGATTTAAAGTAACAAGGACTAAGCTAGTCCAACAGAAAAAAGAAAGGCTTCTCTATCCAATTGTGAAAACATACTAAGTGACCAAAAAGTGAATTTTAATATTGATCCAAACCTGTAGATATTACCCATGTGCTTAGTTTATTTAAATTAGGTTTTCATGCTGTTTTGGGTGCCACTGTTTAACCTGGATTGGTAACATAAATTGGCTATGTGACCTCAGGGGAATCCTAAACCTTCCCATGCTAATTTGATCTGGAGGAAACCAAATCAACTGGAGGAAGATAGAGAGAACCTTATATTTTGTCATAAATTTACATGAAAGAACCCTAAAAATCTCATTGCCTTATGACTTTGTGCCAGGCACCTTGAACACAAGTATGTAGAGCTTCAGGAATGTTAAAGAACCTATCATGGGTCACACAGGTGATCTTCGCAGCTGGAATTAAAACCAGGTGATCCCAAAGCCTTGGCTCTCCTCTTTATCTCACTCTGTTCCCTTAAAATCCTATTGAACGCATCTGTTGAGAGTTTAGCTAAGTTGCTCCATGGTATTGCTGCCTTGGCATCCATTTTTTGGTCAAGTGGCCTGTAGGAAGAATAGACGGACACTAGCCCCTCATGCCAGTGCACGCCCTAGATAGCCGCAGAGGCACTGCAGCTGTAGGCTCCTCTTACGACTTCCCCGATGGTTCTTATTATCAGCAGTCTCCCTTGCTTCCCAGCACCTTCCCCTTATGTGCCCCTTAGACAAGACCCCCGTGGGACTTACCAAAACCCAGTTCTTTTGGTTTGAATTGACCAAGCTCACCTTAGCCCAGGAACCCCAAAGCACTCTACCCAGGGACCCTAATAAAGGCATGTGCCCCAACTCCTGTGTCTCTGTCTGGACTCTGCCTTGACGTCTCTGTGTAGCCTCTCAAGATGTACCATTTACTTCCTCCAGGACCTAGGAACCGTCAGTAACAAACTCTTCTATTTCAATTTCTCCTGTGGTCTGTTGTTGAACTGTGGCTCCCCATCCAGCATCTTGTGCTTCACTTAACAAATGTTAATTTAACAGAGAAATAATAGCATCCTTATATTATTATTATTAATATACATCAAAGGGCAAAAATAAAACCTCAACTGACCCGACGATTACTGCACATATAAACTTAATTAAAAACATTTCAAACACAAGCCAAAAAAAACATATTACACATCAGATTGTGAAATCTCAAGGTTCATTTTGTAGGCTTTTCAAATGAAGCATCCTCTTATTTTAAGTTCATTAGTTAAATACATTTAGATCAAGAATTCTGCTTGTTATATAAATTGTGGATCATGTGCCAATGATATATTGGTATATAATTTCAGTAGATAAAAGTCACTGGTTAAAACATGTTCCAAAAAATCACTTTATATAGGAAAATAAATATCAAATGGGAAATGTATGAGTATAATTATCAGGGAACTAGAATAAAAATAAATCAATAATAAATAATGAGACAATGCAAGACTAGTATAAATTCAAGATGCCGTAGTTAGCAGTGTTTAAAGATTAAGAGAATGATCCCCAAACAGCTGTTTCACTATGGTTCCAACATGGCTGACATATAAATGTCACCATACACCACTGAAAACTCTCTTATGATCTTCAACAGCAGAGAAGTTAAACTTTAACTTATGAACAAGATCAAATGTTAAAATAATTAAAAAAAAAAAGCCAAAGGAAAGGAAGTAAGCAAGGTTACTATCAAAAGTTTTTAAAGAAGAAAACTCATTACCAATTTAAAGCTAAGTAGTTAATAAGCAGAGTGTGAAAAAGTGAAAGATGTCAATGTATTTCAAATGGATTTCAATACACACAAACACACATATATATGAATGTATATTATGTGTGTGTACACATATCAATATATTCGTGTATAATCTGTGGAGCAAAGGGATAAATAATGATCAAAACTTGTCTTAAAGATTGATCAATACCCAAAAATCCTTTTAAAAGAAAGGCAGCAAATGCCATTCAACAAACACATAGGTTGCCCAAACAATGATCTGTGTAGTCCTAATAGTACTTGACAATATATTATATTTACAATGTCTGAACTATAAAACTGACAAAAAAAGTCATAGACCTGGCATTTAACATGTTTTAGAGGCAATAACCCAGAGAAATTGGCTCCAGTGTGATAAACTCTTAAAAATATGGCCCTTTTCTACAACTCTTTTGTGCCTGCATTTTATTTCATTTCCCTTTCCCCTCCCATTTGATGCCATTGGGTAGGATTGTGTCATGGTTTTATTTTCCCTATGTGAAAATCATGTACCAATGCTGGGGAGGGTTTTGGTGTCCCTTGTCCTTCTTTCCTTTCTTTTGGCCAGCACTAGACTCACGCCATCAGGTTATGAGGGAGAGAAAAGGCCACAGCCAGCTCGCCTCTCTGCCCCCTGCGTAGGAATTATAGATGGACTTACAGCAGGTTCAGCCTAGAGAGCTGTGACCACCCTGCTCTCACACTGAGAACAAAGTCACCTTCACAGTGTGCAGAAAACTTCTGCCACTCTTTCTTTCCCTCTCTGTGGGGAGAAACCTCTCCAGCAAGCCTTCTGAGCCTGACCTTCCAGCATGACAAGACAATCTTCAGGATACCATGCTGCTTAGATGGCTAAAGCCACTGCTTCATGCTGTTTGGAATTTCACCCTTTGACACACTGCACTATCTTTAAAGCTTGAAATGTAGTCTTATAATGGTCTTGGCTTTCTTCAAATTAGTTCAAGTTATATCTTTTGCCTTTCTTAATTTTAATGGTAGGTAAAATATTTCTCATCTTAGGAGCATGGTTCTCAATCTATCAGTTCATTAGAAGATATGTGGCTGTGGCAAATAACATGTTTCCTTATCATTTACTTTAATTCTTCAAATTAAAAACATACTATTAAGTAGACTTCTGTTTCTAGTAAAGATGGAGTAACAGCGGTCAGATTTATGCTTCTGCCTAAAACAAACAAAAACATAAACAAACAATAAAACAGACAAAATACATAACACAATAGTTTTTAAGACAATGGACATCAAGCGACAAAAGACATTAAATCCTTGGATACCGGACACAGTTGTGGTGAGCCCTAATATTGACTTATGCTTTGAGAGAGTTCTAGAAATGGCACAGGGAGAAGGAAACTAAGCAGAACCCAGGAATCACAACATTTGAAGAGAGAGAGTTAAGAGTACAGCAAACCAAAGTAGATGGAGTTGCAGGATACAGTACCAATTATTAGAAAGCTACACAAAAAAGAACCTCAGAAATCTGCAGATATACAGCAGAACGTACCTCTTGAGTATTCAGCAGAATGTTGATCAGCACACTGCATATAATGAAACTACCTGAAAACATGGTATTATGGACTGAATGTCTGTGTCTCCTGAAATGTTGACATTTAATCCCCAATGTGATGGTATTTGGAGGTGGAGATTTGGGGATGTTAGGTGATGAGGGTAAAGCCCTTATGAATGGACTTAGCACTCTTACAAGAAGAAGCCGGAGAGCTTGCTCTCTTTCCTCCACATGAGGATACAAGAAGTCTGTAGACTGTAGCCTGGAAGAGGGTCCTCACCAAAACCCTACCATGCTGTCACACTGATCTGGGACTTTCAGCCTCCAGAATCATGAGAAATAAATGTTTGTTGCTTAAGCCACCCAGTCTATGGTAATTGGTTGTAGCAGTTCAAACTGCCTAAGACAGAAATGGATACTAGGAAGTGGGGTGTTGATGTAACAGATAGTTATTGGAAAAGTGCTGGAGAGCAGGCTAGAAGAAGTCAAGACTGTTGTGAAGGGATTTTTAAATGCAAATCTTGTGAGATGTCAGAAAGGTAGACTAAGCTTTTGTGTGCTCAGAGAATATATAAATTATCATGTACAGAATGTTGGTAGAAATGGGGACAGTAAAGGCCATTCTGATGAGCTCTCAGATGAAAATGAGGAACTGGACAATGGAGAAAAGGTGATCCTTGTTATAAAGTTTTATAAAAATTCAGCAAAGAATTTGGCTAAATTGTATCCCTGGTCTAGTGTTTTGTGGAAGGTAAAACTTGCAGGCAATGGAATTAGACATTTAGGGGAGGAGAAAATTATTGGAGGAGCACCTTGGCCCTCTTGCTGCTCGTAGTAAAATGCAAGAAGACAGAAATGACTTGAAAGTGGAATTATTAAGCAAAAAGAAACTGGAACTTAAAGATTTTGAAAATTCTCAGCCTATCCATATTGCAAAAAACGAGAAAGCATGTTCAGAAGAGAACACTAAGAGCGTGGCCAGGCAGCCATTGGATGAAGAGATTAGTATGAGTATGCACCACGGACTTCATCAGCTACCCCAGCAAGGAAAACAACAGTTTGAAGTAAAGTGGAAGAAGGCTGGAAGGAATGAAGAAAGACTGTCAGTCTTCATAGATTTACAGAATGGGACCATGAAGCACTTAGCTGCAAACGTGCTCTATTCTTCAATACAAGGGAAGAAACACCCCGGGCTACTCTCTCAGTTCCCCAAGTGGGGGCCATTGCCTTGTTTTCAACAGAGCAGCCGACCTCTGCCTAGCAGAGCTCTGGGGGGCAGGAATCTCTCCCGATCCCCTGTGGCGGCAAGACCACTGCCTCAGTGAGCCTGGAGGGCAGAGCAACGAGCCAGAGTTTATTCTCCAGCCTTAAGACCTCACGTCTTGCTAGACTTTGGATTTGCTGGGGCCTCAGCCCCCTTTTCCTCTTCCCTATTTCTCCCTTTTGGAATGAGAATGTCTATCTTATTCCCGTCCCACCATTGTATTTTGGAAGCATATAACTTGTTTGGTGTTGCAAGTTGACAGCTGGGGAGGAATTTTCCCTCTGGATGAATCATACCTCAAAGCTCACCCGTGTCTGATTTACACTATATTTAGGTGAGATTTTAGATTTTGGAGTTAATGCTGGAACAAGTTAAGACTTTTGGGGCTGCTGGGATAGAATGAGTGTGTTTCATGTAAGAAGGACCTGAATTTGGGGGACAGGAGCAGAATGTTATGCACCGAATGTTTATGTCCCTTCTAGATTCATATGTTGAAATTTAATCCCCAACGTGATGGTGTTTGGAGGTGGAGCTTTTGGGAGGTAATTAGATCACGAGGGTGGAGCCCTCATGAATGGGATTAGTGCTCTTATAAGAAGAGGCTAGAGAGCTAGCATGCTCTCTTTCTGCCACGTGAAAATACAAGGAGAAGTCAGCAGTGTGCAAGCTGAAACAGAGCTCTTACCAGCACCTGACCACGCTGACGCCCTGATTTCAGACTTCCAGCCTCCAGAACTGTGAGAAAAAAATTTCTGTTTTTTATAAGCCACCCAGTCTATGGTACTTTGTTACAGCATCCCATACTGCCGACTGACTAAGACACATGGACAGAACTATCCAAAATGATGAAAAGGAACAGTACCCGGCACTCAAAAAGGAAGGCTTCATAATTCACAGGATATTGGAAAAACTACTCAGAATGGTTTTGCCTCATAAGTGGGAATAATTAACCCTAGATTAAGCTCTCTTCTGGTCCCACCTGACAACTCCTAAAGGCAAGAAACAAAATAATGAAACTTAAACAAATTAACTATATCCAAGAACAAAGCTCAATAATACATGTAGGAATAGAAAACATCCAGCACAAAAAAGTAAAATGCACAATTTCTAGTGTATTAGAGTTCTCCAGAGAAGCAGAACCAAGACTTAGTGTAAAACTACAATAATCAAGATAGTATGGTATTGGAGAGGGCAGAGACAAATAGATCAATGGAACAAAATACAGTCCAGAATTAGACCCTCATAAATATAGACAACTGATATTTGATATAGCAGCAAGGGCAATACAGTGGAGCAAAGAAAGTCTTTTCAACAAATGGTGCTATAACGACTGGACATCAACATGCAAAAAAAAGTGTATCTAGACACACATCTTAAACTCTTCACAAAAGTTAACTCAAAATGGATGACAGTCTTAAATGTAAAATGCAAAACTACAAACCTCTAGAAGATAACATAGGAAAAAACCTAGGTGACCTTGGGTATGGTGATAATTTTTTAGCTACAACAATTAAAATTAAAAACTTCTGCTCTGCAAAAGACAATTTCAAAAGAATGAGAAGATAAGCAACTGAATGAGAGAAAATATTTTCAAAAGACACATATAACAAAGGACTATTATCCAAAATATACAAAGAACTCTTAAAACTCAAAAATAAGAAAACAAGGGCTGGCCCAGTGGCGCAGCGGTTAGGTGCTGGTGTTCCGCTGCAGCGGCCCAGGGTTCACTGGTTCAGATCCCAGGCGTGCACCAATGCACAGGTGCTGTGGCGGTGTCCCATATAAAGTAGAGGAAGATGGGCACAGATGTTAGCCCAGGGCCAGTCTTCCTCAACAAAAAAGAGGAGGATTGGCATCAGATGTTAGCTCAGGGCTATTCTTCCTCACAAAAAGAAAAAAAAAAAGAAAACAAATATCTGGATTAAAAATGGCCAAAAGATTTAAACAGACACCTCACCAAAGCAGATAAACAGATGGCAAAGAAGCATTTGAAAAGATGCTCTACATTATATGTTATTAGTGAAATATAAATTAAAACGAGGATAAAAATCCCTACGCATCTGTTAGAATGGCCAAAATCCACAACTCTGACAACATCAAATGCTGATGAGGATGTGGAGCAACAGGAACTAGCACTCATTGCTGGCGGTAATACAAAACGGCTCAGCCACTTTGAAAGATAGTTTGAGTTTTTTTACAAAATTAGACATAATCTTACCAGATGATCCAGCTATCACACTCCTTGGTATTTACTTCATAGAGTTGAAAGCTTATATCCACCCAAAAGCCTGCACAAAAATGTTTATAATAGCTTTATTCATAATTGTCCAAACTTGGAAGCAATCAAGATGTTCTTCTATAGGTGAATAGATACATAAACTGTGGTACATCTAGACAATGGAATACTATTCAGAGCTAAAAAGGGAGGAGCAGAAAGCCACGAGAAGACATGGAGGGACCTTCAATGCATATTGCTAAGTGAAAGTAGGCCATTTGGAAAGTCTGCATACTGTATGATTCCAACTATATGACCTTCTAGAAAAGATGAAACTATGGAGAAAACAAGATGAGTGGTTGTCACGTGTTGGGGTGAGGAGGGATGAACAGATGTAGCACAGAGGATTTTTAGGGCATTGAAATAGTCTGTATGATACTACACTGATGGATAAATGCATTATACATTTGTCTATACATAGAGTGTACAACACCAAGAGTACACCACAGTGTAAACTATGAACTGTGGTTGATTATGATGTGTCAAGGTAGGTTCATAATTTTAATAACTGTAACTCTCTGATGGGGCTTGTTGATAATGAGGGAAAGCTGTGCAAATTTGGGGCCAGGGGGATTATGGGAAATCTCTATACCTTCCCCTTGATTTTGCTATGAACCTAAAACTGCTCTAAAAGAATCAAGTCTTAAAAAAAAAAAGAAAACTACTCATAGGCATTCATCCATAGAAATAGAAAGAAGAAACTTCTTTAACCTGAAAAAATTATGTATAAAAAACTTACTTACAGGGCCGGCCCAGTGGCGCAAGTGGTTAAGTGCGCGAGCTCTGCTGTGGCGGCCTGGGGTTCACCACTTCAGATCCCAGGCGTGCACTGATGCACTGCTTGGCAAGCCATGCTGTGGCGGTGTCCCATCTAAAGTGGAGGAAGATGGGCACAGATGTTAGCCCAGGGCCAGTCTTCCTCAGCAAAAAAGAGGAGGATGGGCAGATGTTAGCTCAGGGCCGATCTTCCTCACAAAAAAAAAAAAACTTACAGACAACATCATATTTAATATTTAATGTTTGAAGGCTTTCTGCCTAAGTTCAATAACAAAGAAAGCATGGCTGCTCACATCACTTTTATCCAACTTTTTATTGGAGGTACTAACCAGTGTCATAAAGCAAGAGAATAAGTGAAAGCATCCATATTTGAAAGTAAGAAGCAAACTTCCCTATTCACAGATGACGTGGGCATCTACACAGAAAATTCAGTGGCGTATACAAAAAATCTAGAACTGAATTTAGCATGGACGTAGTATATAAAGTCAATATAAAATAATTAAATGTATTTCTATATGCTTATTAGCAATGTTATTAAAATCTGATTAAAATGATTTGTAATAGCATCTAAAATAGAAAATAATTTGGGAAAAATCAGACTAAAGGTGTTTAGGATCTGTACAACGAAAACTATAAAATATTGCTGAGAGAAGAAGACCTAAATAAAAGGAGAGATATACCTGTTTATTGGACAGAATATTCAAAGTTGTTAGAATTTCAATTCCTTCTAAACTGATGTGAAGTTTAATACATATCCCAATCAAAATTCTAGTAGGTTCTTTTGTGGAAATTGAAAAGCTGGTTCTAAAATTTATATGGAAATACAAAGAAACCAGAATAGCAACAACAACAACAAAAACTGAAAAAGAAGAACAAAGTTGGAGGGTTAACAGTATCTAATTTTGTTTTCTTATAAAGTTGCAGTAATGAAGATTATGTGGTATTGGCGTAAAAAGAGAAAAAAATCATCAATGGAACAGAATCGAGAATCCAGATGTATATCCAAATATATATGGAAAACTGAATTTAACTTTTTGTTTTGAAATGATTATGGACTCACGGGAAATTGCAAAAATAGTACCTTAAACTCTTCACCCAGCTCTCCACAACGATGACATCTTATACAACTGTAGTGCAATGTGATAACCACAAAATTGACTTTGATTCAATATTCTTAACTAGAACACAGACCTTATTTAGCTTTTACCAGTTTTAGGCAATTTTTGACAAAAGTACAATGGGAATTTAGTGGAGAAAAAATAGTATATTCAACCACTATTGCAAGAACAAATGGGTATCCTTAGACAAAAACATGAACTTGCACCATATACTATACATATGAACTTGCACTATATACAAAAACTAACACAGATGATAGACATAAAAAGAAACCTAAAACTATAAAAATTCTAGAAGAAAACATAAGTGAAAATCTTTGTGACCTTAGGTTGTATATATTAGGTTGCATCCCTCTCTTCCAGACAACAATGAAGAACGTTCCATAAACAAGTGAACTTGATCAAAATTAAAAAGTTCTGCTCTTCAGAAGACACTATTAATAAAATTGAAAGACAAGCCATGAAGTGGGTGAAAATATTTGCAAAGCATACATCTGATTGAAACGTTTTATCCAGTATCTCTTATCCAAAATTGTTGATAAGAAAACAAAATGAAACAAAACACTTAAATATTAGAGAAATATTTGAACAGATCTTTTACCAAAGAAGATATATGGGTAGCATATAATCTCATGAAAAGATGTTCAATATCATTAGTCATTAGGGAAATGAAAAATTAAGGCACAATTAAGGCTTTAGACCTTTGAAATAACTAAAATTAAAGATTGAAGATCCCTAGAATTGACGAGGATGTGGAGGAACGGGAACTAGCGTCACTCAGTGGGAAAGTTCACCAGCACAAATTTGGAAAACACTTTGGCAGTTCCTTAAAAATTAAACATATACTACCACAGAAGAGATTCATTCCACTCCTAGAATTACTAGATTTACTCCAGGGACAAGAATATATATGTCCACGTAGAGACTTATACACAAATGTCCATAGCAACTTCTTTGTAATAGCCAAAGCTGGAAACAACTCAAATATCCATCAACAGGTGAATGAAAAAATAATTTTTGGTATATCCATCTAATGGAGTACCACCCTGTAACATAAATGAATCAACTACTGAACCCTGCAACACATGGATGAATCTCGAAAGAAGTATGCTAGGCATAGAAGCCATACCAAAAAATATATTTTTTTGATTCCAATTTTATAAATATCTAAAAATGAAAATTAATCTATAGTGACAGAGAGCAGATCAATTCTTGCCTGAAAAGAGGAAAAAGGAAGATGGGAGTGACTGCAAAGGGCACGACAAAATGTCTGGTGGTGATCGATCAGTTCGCTTTCTTGATTGTGGTGATGGTTATCACATACGTCAAAACTTATAAACTTGTATCATTTCAATGTAATGCAATTTATTGGATGTTAATAATACCTCAATTAAACTGTCACAAAATACTATTTAATAATCAAACACCTGTTTGCAGCAAGATTCACATCCATTGTTGTTTGACTTTCCTGAACAAACTTATTTATTCAATTTTTTAATCTTATACAAAATCATTTACATATATGTAATATCAGTCCTTCTGTGGTTTAAGATTTTTTTAAAAGTCTCATCAATGTATTAAAATAATATATGCTGAACCGTGTTTCATTAATAATTGACTCTTTGCATGGTCTAAAAGGGAAAATGAATATTTATTATACTGACTTTGGAAGATATTTTCTTTTAAAGAGCAATGTATAATCATCTCTTGTAACAGCTGCATGATTTCTATTGTTTAAATAAAGTCTTGAATAAATTATTAGTTTTTTTGTTGTCTGTATTTTAATATAATAAAAGGACATGAAAATATGGGTGTAACAACATCTATTATAAAACACATAAACAAACCAACTTGATGATTTCTAGTTTCAAGAGAAAGTATTCAATTTTTACTGACCTATCAATAGAATAGTGAGTCATTAAATATACACATCTTCTTCATAATTCATTGATTCATTGCTAGTTTATGATTTTAAATTTTAATACCCAATATAATACCATGAACAAATGGAATTAAATTGGATAAAGCATTCAGATATCCTAGACAAAGACAACAAGAATGCTGCCATTAATCCTTTTTTATTAAACTATAAAAAACGTGGTGTGAAATGTATAGGTACATTGTCAAAAGTACAACTTGCAAATTAAAGAAAAAGTTCACAAAGGGAAAAAAAGCACAGTGACTTACTTAAAGGTTAAATACACACACAGACACACAAACACATGCACACACATTTCTGTTAAATAAAGTACTTATTTTTATAGGAATTAACATATGAATAGAATTATTATACACCAATATAAACACATTTCGGGGTAGTAAGTTTCTGTCAATCTGCGTAAAGGGATTGCTATTTTCATTTTACATATGTTCCAAGTTTACATATTCCCTAGGCTACATTAATATAACACCAAACATTCATTCATTTTAATCTTGTGTATATTTTGTCTATGATAAGCTAAAAAACTAATTTTTGGAAGGCTTGGACTGTTTTGTGTTGAAAATTGACAGCTTCAACAGTGCTGAAAAATAATATGATTCCTAATATGATGTGTATGTCAATTATACTTGAATAAAAAGTACATAATTTTCTTTCTTATTTCTATATATTTGAGCATTTCAAGTATATATTATTTTTATCCTCACCTAATATTTTCAGTTCCATAATTCCAAATATGTTAATACCTGAGCTCACTTTTTATTACAACATCTTCACTTCTTCATAACATACCCAACGACATTGTGTTTGAGACACCAAAATTCTAGTGTTTCTGATCAAAAATTCTAAACTGGGAGGATGACATATCAGGACATTTTTAAGGAAAAGGAGAAATATTCTAATGTGAAATAGCAACTAAATATTACATGTGTTTGTGGATATGTTTTTTAAGTTAGCTTTCACAATTTCTTTCTAATTCCTTCAGAGGTCTGCATAAAATAATGATTGCTTGATATTTATATAAATATTTTATTATATCCTTAGTTTTAGGCCTTCATTAAAATTCACAGAATCTTTGCTGTTTTTCAATGAAAGTAATGAAACTTAAAGAATAATTTTCTTGAATACAAGGCAAAGTTTATGGACCTGTGATTGTTTATATTCAAAATAGAATTAGTGGATAATTTTAGGAGAAGATAAAAGAAAATAGATGGATTTATGTATCTATTTGTCAATTCTGCACTGTACCTTCTGAGCTGTGATACTATCCTTGGGTTGACTGGTATTTATTGAAGAATTAAAAGCAAAAAACTAGAAATTGTTCTCAAGAGTTCTGTGTGAAGCACTGAATTGATCCTGTTAAAGCATCACCTGCCATGACCCAGAATCTAAGCAACAGAAAGAAAACAAAAACCTTTTATTGATATGCGCTCCACATTCTCTGATATGCAATCTGAATCCCATATTGAGATACCATATGTGTGACATTTTCTGCTTTTTTGTCCTTTTATAAAGTATTTGAAACACTAATCAAAATATCAAGATTATATAAAGGATTGTTAGCTGTAAAAAAATGCATTTCGGTTGCGTTCATATTTCCTTAGGGGAAAAATAATTATCTGAGTCACATTATGTATATTTGCAACCAAAGCCAGTTTGAGAATTTCTACTGATGGTGATTATTAACACCCTGTGTAGGAGCCGGAAACCAAGTCAACTAACAGGAATTTTTTTTCTAGATCCACAA
Source organism: Diceros bicornis minor (assembly GCF_020826845.1). NCBI lineage: Eukaryota > Metazoa > Chordata > Mammalia > Perissodactyla > Rhinocerotidae > Diceros > Diceros bicornis. Next base: position 10,301,951 of record NC_080766.1, read on the forward strand.
CTGTCAGATGTTTAAGAAGAAATAAATTATAATATGTTTGAACATATTGCTTTATGTTTTTGAAATAAAATTCCTTATCAATTAGGACAGTTTACGTATTAAAAAGTTTCCTGCTTAAATAGGACAATTTATTAGAAGCTTCTAGATCTAAATGATTTGAGTGAAAGTTTCCATTTGGAGTTAGCCTTTCTTCCTGCTGAGCATTCACAGTCTGCATTACAATCCTCTGGGCCCAGAGGAAGGGGGACGCAAACGTGCAAGCTTGGTCTCTTCCTCTATTTCCTCCATTTCTGGGGGGCCTGGCCTGGAGTAGTCCGCATTAAATGAGAAGCGCCTTTATGTAGACTCACAGAAACTATTCAACCAAATTCATGGAAACAATGATGATTCAATATCAGGTAAAAAAACAACAAGAAAAAAGGCTGTATGGGCTAATAAGCGAGCACTAAAATCCTGTGTGTGATTTTTCAGGCCTGAAGAGAGGCAATGACCGAGGCTTCACCTGGCAGGCTTCAGGGGGCTAAGCGGCCCTCCCTACCCCAGACTTGGTGCGCAGCTTTGCTCTGTAGTCTCTGAAGGGAGTTGCCATCAAGGATTCAGGGCCCCCAGCAGACATGTCCAATGCACCTCTGCTGAGACCTCCTTAGAGAGGGGACTGGGGGGAATCCTGAAGACATTGTTCTTCCCTCTAACACAGCCTTCAATACTTTTCTAGTCCTAGCCCTTACCACTCCCCCTCCTCACTGCCACCAGGTGTCCCCAGGCAGTGAAAAGATCCCTGTCTGTGCTCACCCACCTGCCCTGGCACTGTTCCATGGGGGGAAATGGACAGGGAGGGGGCCAACACTTTCCTCGGCTCAGCCTCCTGCCGGTACTACGGGAGTCAGTGATGCAAGACTCGAGGGTTCCTTTCATTTGGTGTGTTATAACTGACTACTACACACGGCAGCTCAGCGCTCAATCTCAGCTCAGGTCCTGACAATAAGGGATTACAAAAATCAAACTGATAGAAATAAAATATTTAACAACCACCAAAATGAAAAACAGTTAAAATTTAAAAGTGTGATGAAACTAAAATTTATGAAAATCAGATTTTAAGACTATGCTAAAATTTTCAAGGAGAGGAAATGAGAGGCTCTGTTTAATACATTTTTTTTTTGGTGAGGAAGATTCGCCCTGAGCTAACATCTGTGCCAATCTTCTTCTACTCGATACGTGAGTCACCACCACAGCATGGCTGATGGGTGGTGTAGATCTGCACCCAGGATCTGAACCCATGAACCCAGGCTGCCAAAGCAGAGCATGCTGAACTTAACCACCAGGCCATGAGGCTGGACCCATCTGTTCAATTTTTTCTTAGGCTATTTTTTCTCTGTTGTTCCCATTGGTTAATTTCTATTGATCTATCTTCAAGTTTATTGATTCTTTTTTTTTTGTCCCTTCCATTCTCCTGTTCAGCCCAGCCACTGAGTTATTTATTGAGATTACTATATTCTTCAGTTCTAAAATTTCCATTTGGTTCTTCATTATGTATTCTATCTCTCGGCTGAGACTTTCTTGGTTTTTGCTGAGACTGGGTATTTTTTTCATTCATTTCAAGCATATTCATATTTGCTAATCAAAGTGTTTTTCTGATATCTTTTTAAAAATCTTTGTCAGATAATTCTAACATCTCTGATTCTTAGACATCAACTACTGACTGTCTTTTTGTGTTCAGTTTGAGATCTTCCTGGTTCTCAGTATGATGAGTGATTTTTTGACTGAAACCTGAAAATGTAGGTATTATGTCATGTGACTCTGAATCTTATTTAAACTTTCTATTTTAGGTGGCTTTCTCTGACCCTTCTCAGGCAGGGAAAGGGAGTGGCATCTAGTTACTACCCAGTGTGGGGGAAGAAGCCCAAGTTCCACACTCAGCCTCCAACTGGAGGAGGGTGACTCTTCGTTGTTGAATGGGAATGGGAGTTTCAGTTCCCCAGTAGCCCTCCACTGATAACTCCCTGGCTGGGAGAGCTAGGAGTGTCTTGTTACTACTCCCCAGTGTGGTGTCTCTGACAACAATGTGAGGGAGAGGTGTGCCAGGCGGGGGTGAAAGTCCAGGCTCCCTATTCAGTCTTCTCTTATACTCTTCTGGTGGGATGAGAGGTTGGCTGATCTCATTATTACCTAGCAAGAGTATAAGTCTGTTCTCTCCACTTAGCCATTGGTGATTTGAGTCTGAGTGACCCACAGGTTTTTTGTTTTTGTTTTTGGTGTTTTTTTTGAATTTCACTGTAATGGAGTAATTGTTTTCTAAAAGTTTTCTGTCTTGCTAATTTCCCCTTTCCTGGTCCTTTGGAAGGCTTTTGTTGGACCTCTTTTTGTTTGTGTCCATTGGCATTTCCAAGTTACTAGATTCTCCAGCATCTATTTTGGGTTAAATGAGGCAAAAAGAAAAGCTAGAAAACTCAAAACCATGTTGGTCTTTGTGTCCGGAGGTCACTAGTTTTTCTACCTTCTTCTCTCCACCTTTCAGAGTCTTCTTATGCTTATTTTACATATAATGTCCAGAGTTTTTATATAAGCAGGCTTTTTTTTTTTACTAACAGGCAGAATAGGGGAAAATATATCTATTCTATCTTCCCAAGAGAAGGAGTCAATAAATGGTCTTTTGTTTCAATCATAACTATTAAAACAGTGTGATTTTAGTTAAATATAATATACTATTTTTGAGTAGAAAGTTCAATATCATCATTTTATATATGTTTGAAAGACACCAAAATCTTTAAGGTTATTCTAAATGAGTATAATAAAAACCAACAATTTTCAAAAGCCTTTTATTCCTGATATAATATATATTTAGATATATAAATTTTATATAATTTCATAGAATATTTTTAAATTCTTTTATTAGCTCTATGTGCTTCACATGAGAGGAAAAAACACTTTTGTTCCTTATTTTCATTGATATTGGTAATGAGAATAATGAGTTTCATCCACATTTTCTGGTCTATTTTAGAAGGTAAAGCAATCATCACTTCCATTTAGTATTATCTCACATCTAATCAGGTAAAACATTGGAAATCTATTATGGAACTGAGCCAATTTTTTCTATTCATAGTTTCCTCCACTTGAGACCACATAAATCTTCTGCCTACTTTCTGCTGCCACTATTCAGTTAAAAGTGTGGTGACTTTCACCTTTTAAAATAAGAAATAAGAAAAATACTGCCACTTTAACAAAAAATGTTACTATTGCTTTAATTCAGCAACATGATATAAATAACAGGTGCATCTAATTTGGTTCAATTTATAATAACTATAACAACATTGAAAGACAAACTGAAGTTTTAGAAATCAAATCCAAATGAAATGATAATATATGGAAAACTATTTTACCCTTTACGTGTGAACACATGATTTCCACTTTTGTTTGGTATTTATTTGATACTTTAGTTGTTTGATCAGAACACAGAAATGTGTGTTTAACTTGAGCACATGTTTAAAAAATCATTTCCAGCTTGTTTTATGTGTGACTGGTGGAGTTTATTATATACTTGTGAATGTGAATCAGAGTCTTTAAAGCTAATAACCATAATAACAATTATTATGCCTTTGATTTATCATAATAATCATGGGTATTTTGGGCATTACTATCACATAATATAAAGCAGGAAAAATACATAAATGCATAAGACCAACCACAGTGAAACATCTGACTGTAGAACCTGGGGCAGGAGTGTACGTTATACAGAGCTCCCTTCAGGCAAGTTTTCCTGGCCCCAGCTCCTCATCTGTAAAACAACTTCCTGATCTACAGGGCTTGTACATTTCCATCCAAGTTGAAAACCCTCTAAATTTAAGAGAGAGTTTCTATTCCCACCACCATTCTAATTGGCTATGTCGTCACTGAGAAGAAATTTAATCTTTCTTGGGCTCAGAGTGCTCTGGGAACGAGGAGGGTGTGAGGTAACAGGTGATCCCTTCTTACTCTACCCGCCTGTGATACCTATGGACCAGAATAGAGGTAAGAACTTGTGATGTCTCCACAGGCAGCACCTTCCAACTCTGTAAATCCTTTACTCCCTTTTTATAACAAATGTTTTGTAACATCCTTTCCTATCCTGAAATGAAAGTCATAGATGTCATAACTAACCTGTACAAATCATTTCAAAAAAATCTACATCAACATAACACTGTACTGGTAAAATAAAGGAGATATAGAGTGAAGGTAACTGAAACAAAAACAATATAAATTCCAATAAACAAGTGCTCAAGCATATACAATAGAAAATATAACGACATGGTGAACTGCTTACACCTGATGCTACAGCTGCCAATGCATGTTCTGAGGACTCAAATATCATGAACATCGTTGCTGTTAATGACATGACTCTGCAAAATAGTGATAAATTCAAAGGACAGTTTTATTTTAGTTGTATTCTTGGAAAATTCTATTTATTTATTAAAATTGCACAAAATTACTTGACTTTTAAGTATGAATTATTGTTATCTTCTAGTCTTATTAGGCAACATTTTCACACATGTGATTGATGATCCTTTGTTAAGATAGTCTGCCATGATCATTGCAAGGTGTCTAGTAATATTGCCCTCCAAATAATGATAATCAAAAACATGCCCACAAAATTCTGAAATGTCCTTTAGTTAGCTATACTAGCCCCAGCTGATGCTATTGTTCTAAAAAGACACAAAATCTTTGCAATTCGTAAAGATTCTGGACAATGTGTATAGAAAAGCAGAGTAGTCAAAAAATTTTAAATGAGACTGAACATTCCGGTGAGTAGTTTTTTTATATTCCACCTCGTCAGTGTTATCCATTTTGGTGTAGACGTCTATGCATCAGTACTTCCTAAATTGCATATCTAAAGCCTTCACTATATCTGGTAGTTGCTCATCTCTATGTTGAATGATTCTCTGGCCGTCCAAGTGTGCAAAGGCCTTCTAGGATTTCTCCAAACCATTGAGGACTCTTCTGCGTTGATCAGGCCTCTAGGACGGAATTTAAAATAGCTGCATTTACCCAACGTGCTCTTCTATCCTCCAGCACAAGAGGACCATCTACTTTGAAATACACAGCTTGGGAAAAATTAAATAAGAAGAAGAAGGGGGCCCACTCAGTGGCATAGTGGTTAAGTTCAGCGGCCCGAGGTTTGCGGGTTTGAATCCCGCAGGCAGACCCACACACCGCTCATCAAGCCATGCTGTGGTGGCATCCCATATACAGAGTAGAGGAAGATTGGCACAGTTGTTAGCTCAGGGCCAATCTTCTTACCAAAAAAAAAAAAAGCAAAGAAGGAGAAGGAGTAGAAGAAGAAGAAAGAGAAGAAAAAGGAGGAGAAATAACATGTACATATATTTGTATGTGTGTGTATATATATACATATATATGTATATGTCCTGTTATCATTTTCAAAATTATTTCTGAAAAACACTGATAATGAAAGTGTACTCTTCCCCATAAAGGCTTACAGACAAATAAGTTTAGGAAAAACAGAATACTAAATGTTTTCCTAGGCTCCATACCAAATTTATGATCATGAATCTGAACTTTCTCACATTCAATCCACACTCATACTTCTTTCTTTCTCCTTTTCA